>NC_087118.1:619444-929166 GCF_963855985.1 Ostrinia nubilalis | reverse complement strand
ACGGGTAACCAGCCCCAAGCAAGTGTCCAATCCTTCAAAATCCAGGACCACACGGGTAACCAGCCCCAAGCAAGTGTCCATTCAAATATCAAAACAGAAAACTATATACCCACAATTCCTAAATCCTGTAAGGATACAAACAAAGAAGTCTACGAAATCCTAACTGATCCTACAAAAAAATCGTTACCACATGTGCTAATCCAAACATCAGTATCTGATATACCTCTATGTCTACTAGTTGATTCAGGTTCTTCCATCAGTCTTTTGAAAAGAACTTCAATTCTAAATCGACCCAAAATCATCAGAGAACCTATTCAGATCAAAGGAATTGATCCTGTAGAAAAACCAACTCCAACTCTTGGACATCTAAATTTAACTCTTTATTTGTCTGATAAAATCCCTTGTAATTATATTAATTACAAATTCCACATAGTTAAAGATATTCACCTCCCCTACGATGGAATCATTGGAAATGATTTCCTCAGCAATTTAAAATGCAATATTAATTACAACAAAAATACCCTTATGATCAATCAATTCAATTTGAATCTTTACTTCAATGACCCCGTGTATGTGATTCCACCTCGATCAGAAACCGTCATTGAATGTTCCGTATTAAATCCAGATGTAAAAGAAGGACTTGTTCTTGACCAACATATTTCTGACCAATTGTTTGTTGCAAATTGTGTAACAAAAGTAAAACAAAATCGCAGAATCAATATTTCAATTTTGAATACATCCGAATATCCAACAACCGTTAACTCGAACCTGAAACTAAAACTTACTCCCTTGGAAGAACCTATCAAAGACAATGTCGAACCAATTAATTCTCAATTCTCTAATTCCTATGACTGTTTCGAACGGACTCAAAAAGTTCTACAACTCCTCCGTACATCTCATATGAATAAAGATGAAATTGAAGCTCTTCATGAAATTTGTTCTACGTATTCAGATATTTTTCATCTTCCTAACGACAAACTTACCTATACTGACGCTATAAAACATGATATCACGACAACTTCTCAAAATCCTATTCATGTTAAATCGTACAGATTCCCAGAATGTCATAAATTGGAAGTTGACACTCAAATCAATAAGATGCTCAATGAAGGAATCATTAAACCTTCCAATTCTCCATGGTCATCCCCTATATGGGTGGTCCCCAAAAAGCTCGATGCATCCGGACAACGCAAGTGGCGCGTCGTTGTCGATTACAACTGTCTACAGTATTTTTGCGCATGGGTTATGCATAGCTTATTTTTATTGCTTTATAACCTAGAAACAAGAATAACAACAAAAAATTGTTCTGAATTTGCTTGCATGTGTAAAAAATTGAAAAATTCATATCAATGAATGTATGAAATATGAACATAGAGATGATTTAATTTGTTGCCAAATATTTTTTTTTCTTTCTTTCTTTCATTCTTTCTAATTATTAAAACATACCAAACATCCATTTAAGATTCATTCTCACAAGAGAAAATTTAAAATAGAGTCCCAATATTTATTAAAAATGAAAAGTTATAATTTCCTGTCATGTTCCATAGAAGATTTTTCTCATAGAAATCTAACCCTATCGTGCTTTCAGTTTACTGGCCTTGGTAACGTCGTCTCTCAAATCCCACTATATTTTGATGAAAGCGTGCCCCTTGTTCTTGCGAATAAGCCCCCATAATTATCTATAAATATATCCCAATGAGAATGTGATGTGCATCTTTAGAGACATTCTACTATGAAGATGGAAAATTCAAATCGCTATAACTTCTTAAAAAGCAAATATTTTCGATTTGTAATCGCACTTTTTTATATAAATTTGCTTATACAATCAGAATATAATAAGTAAAATCCATGCGCAAAAAAAAATATTTTTTTTGTTGACCGGTGTTATAGAAAATTGAACGATATTACCATTGGTGATACATATCCTCTACCTCAAATTAATGAAATATTAGATCAACTTGGAAATAGCAAATATTTCTCAACCTTAGACCTAGCCTCAGGTTTCCATCAAATTAAATTAAATGGAAACGATGCGCCCAAAACAGCATTCAATATTCCTCAAGGGCATTACGAGTTCACCAGAATGCCCTTCGGCCTCAAAAACGCACCTTCAACCTTTCAGCGATTAATGAATACCGCCCTATCCGGACTCAATGGTATACAATGGTTTGTTTACCTTGATGATATTGTCATTTATTCGCCAGATTTAAATTCACATGTAAATAATTTAGCGTCAGTATTCCACAAACTTCGGAAATTCAATTTAAAACTACAACCAGATAAGTGTGAGTTCCTCAGAAAGGAAGTCACTTATCTTGGTCATGTAATAACAAATGAAGGTGTCAAACCGAATCCAGACAAAATTAAAGCAGTTACTGAATTCCCCATTCCTGAATCCCCAAAAGATGTCAAATCCTTCCTCGGGCTCGTTTCTTATTATAGAAGATTTATTCCAGAATTTTCAAAGATTGCCAAACCACTTACTTCTTTATTAAAGAAAGACGAACCTTTTATATGGGAAAATCCTCAACAACTTGCTTTCGATGAACTGAAGCAAAAACTTACCACTGCTCCTATCTTATCCTACCCAGATTTCAGTCAGCCATTTAACCTTACCTGTGATGCATCCAACCACGCGATCTCCGCAATCCTGTCCCAAGGTCCCATTGGAAAAGATCAACCAGTAGCATATGCGTCCCGAACCTTGAACAAAGCGGAATGTAATTACAGTGTAATGGAGAAAGAATGTTTAGCAATCGTGTGGGGAACTAAAGTTTTCCGTCCATACTTATATGGGCACCGTTTCAAAATTTTAACGGATCACAAGCCTCTCAAATGGCTCTTCAATTGTAAAGATCCTGGATCAAAATTAGTCCGATGGCGACTCAAACTCGAAGAGTTTGATTATGAGATCGAATATAAAAAGGGTAGAGTTAACAGTAACGCTGATGCGTTATCCCGCTATCCAGTAAATCCTGTACAACATTCAACTGAGCCACAGAATTTTCACAACGATGATCCTCCTGCTTCTTCCAGTAATCGAAATCCTCCACTTAATGATCCAGCACCATCCCAAGATCCTTTGCTCGAAATTAATCTTGATGATTTCGGACTCCTTGAAATCAGCCCTCATAGTGATGATCTCAACGTTGATTTCGACGTCTTAGAAATTCCCTCTCCACAACCTGATACCTTAACTGTCGAAACACCAGGTCCTGCCGCTCGTCCACCGCCATCAGCCAATACCAATTCTCCCGTCTCGTCACCTTCTCACGCTACCGCACCTGAAACAGAAAATATAAATATTAATGAACATAATGTACAAAACAGTAACTACAGTCAATTTCTTAAAGCAATTGGAGATAAAAATAAATCTTTTGACACAAATATTTTGGAACATAATGAAAGTCTAACTAAAAGTAACTGTTCAATAATACTTATCCCCACTTCATTGGATTTAGATGACTCAAATCCGTATGTGCAATAAATCTTATCCAAAGTAGATGATCCAAACTCCTATGTTGCAGCTGAAAAAGAACTTTTTAGATATCAAAAAATCCCTTGTAATAATAAAATATATTATTTCATTTTCACAAAAGTACATTACTTTGACGAAGCAACTTACCCCGATATATTCCGAACATTAGAAAATGTAAAAACTGAACTACTATCCGAAGCTCATGTTTCACAATTCGCTATATCAGATTTCAAAAATGCATTTGAAAAACATTCTTTTGCCAAAATTTATAATATGCTGACATACCTCTTTAACAACACTTCTGTCTCTGTAAATATATACCATAACAACATTATTTATCCTACACCCAGTGAGATCTCAAAGATCATGAAAGAGAACCATGATATTCCTATTGCCGGACACCTTGGTACTGAAAGAATGTTCAATAGAATTAGAGAAAGATATTATTGGAAAAACATGAAATCAGACATAGAACACTACGTAAAAAACTGCTCAGCCTGTCAATCCAACAAAGCCTTAAGACAGATTAATCGTGCACCCATGCAAATAACAACAACATCCACACGTCCTTTTGAACGGGTTAGTCTCGATATAGTAGGTCCCTTACCTGAAGCTGGACTTAACAAGCTACGGTACATACTCACTCTACAGGACGATTTAACAAAATTCTCTATAGCATACCCCATTTCCAACGCAACAGCTGAAGAAACCTGCGAATGCCTAGTTCATTTCATATCACTTTTTGGAATTCCAAAGTCTATATTAACTGATCAGGGCACAAACTTTACTGCAGAACTTTTCAAGAAAACGTGTGAATTTCTGAAAATAAAACAAATTTGGTCAGCTCCATACCATCCACAAACACAAGGTGCTCTAGAGCGGAGCCACAGTACCCTCAAAGAGTACCTTAAATCATATGTTAATGATAATGAAACCAATTGGCATAGATTTGTTTATACAGCCATGCTCTCTTACAATAGTGCAGTTCACTCTACAACTAAATTTACACCATATGAATTAGTTTTTGGGCACAAACCCTTCATTCCAGATTCAGTATATGATCTACGAGAAGACCTCACATACCCTGAATATATTAAAACGCTTCATCACCGACTTAAGGTTTCCCGCCAAAAAGCAATAGAAAATATAACATCCTCCAAAGAAAGATCTAAAACATATTATGATCAACATGTCCGTGCAGTAAAGTACAAAATTGGTGATTTTGTTTACCTTAAAAATCACCCCCGGCTAGGTAAAGCCTTAGCCCCGTTATGGAAAGGGCCGTATAAGGTCGTAAAAATACACGGAGGAAACACCTTATCGATACTTATCAATCTTCGACATGTGAAGCATCACTACGACGAATTGAAGCTTGCAAACCCAAGCTAGTTAGTTAGGACTGCCCTAAGGCATTTTACTTTAATATAAGAATTAGTCTTAACTAATTCTCTCCTTCTATTATATAATTATAACATAAAGTTTTATATTATATTACAGAACGGTTTCAATAAGCCTCACCATTGTCGCTTCAGATATAGTGCAACAGATAGACGAAAATCCAGGAATTTACTTCGACCCAATTGGAACAGTTAGAATCACCAGTGATGACCTTCACGTTTTGGTTCCGGTAGACATAGCATATATAAAACCTCACATAGACAATATAAATTCCATCCTGGGAACTGCTAGGTATCTTTGCCAACAAAATGATTATATTTCAGATATTGAATGTAATAGTTTATTACAACCCCTGGTTTCAAGACTCAGTGACATAAAACGAGATTATAGTTCTATCTCACATTTGATTTCAAATCGCGATAAAAGATCAGCCTGGTTCGCCGGAATTGGAACTGCTTTTAAACAAATAATCGGTACAATGGACGAAGACGACGCTATTAAATATGGTAACGCCATTCAAACCCTTCAACGTAATGATAAAAAACTTGCATCATTACTTAAAGACAACATCTTAATGACTAGTACGGCACTTTTGCACTACAATGAAACCATAACAGCCATTACCGTAAATGAAGCACGTTTGAATGACGCTATTGAAAATTTGACAGCTAGTGTTAAGAACCTATCTGTAGTTTCTAATAAGTTAATAATAGAATCCAAAATGGATATAGTCTGTAATGAACTATACTCAAGTTTACTTACTTTATCATTCAAAATTGACGATTTGGTTAATGCAATAATGTTTACTAAAAGTCACTCTCTTCATCCATCTATTCTTACACCAAAACAATTTTATGATGAATTAATAAATAGTGTCAGAAATTTACCGAAATACCAAGAGTTGCCCATAAGTCTAAGTTTGGAAACTGTTCATAATTTAATAGATGTTTCAAAATTAAATTGTTATTACACTATAAATAAAATTGTTTTTGTAATTAAAATACCATTAGTTCATGGAATTGAGTATAATCTGTATAAACCTTTACCGATACCAGTACCACATAATAAAGAAAATCCAGATACATTTGCCATGATTGTACCTTTCTGTAATTATGTAGCTGTAAGTAGAGATAAGTTAACATATGTATGTAGCAGAGATATTGGGGAATGCGCTAAACCAAATAACTAAGTTTATATATGCGGCAATATAAACGTTTTGTCTGTACAACATACACCTATTTGTGAAACTGAAATGTTATTAAAAGTAGTAAATAAATTGCCGCAACAATGTAAATCAAAGTTAATTTACGGTCAGATAGACATCTGGCAAGAATTGAAGGGCAACCGATGGATATTTGTTGAAAGTGAACCTACTAAACTTACCGTAGAGTGTGGTTCCCAAGTTACAGAGACTAAATTATCAGGTACTGGCATCCTTAATTTACAATCTGGATGTATTGCCTTTTGCAAGAATAGAGAATTAATTGCTAAATCTAATTTAAATTTTACAATAAATATAAAATATTCAGATTTTAATTTAATTAAAGATAACTGTTGCAATGTAGAAAAGCTTAAATTGTTACAAGAAAAAACGAAACCTCTTAAATTAACTGATGTTAAATTGAAAAAACTTTTAACTGTCGATAATAATCAGATAGTAACAGATGTTGATAAAATTTTAAATGAACCTAGCCCATTAATTGAATATGATTCGCATTACCCCATTCTCACTTATTGTGTAACAATTGTAATCTTTATAATTTTAATTTTTATATTTTATAAAAAGCTTATTAGTAAATGCCCGAAATTTAGTTACAAGGTTGGAAATAACTCTAATAGTAATGATAATGATTCAGAAAATGCTCAAGAATTAGCAGAAATACCTGCTCCAAGAATTAGAATACTATCCTGAAACTTCGCAAATAGCGTAAGTTTCATCTTAAACGGGGGGCTGTTACACCTTGAAAATGTTGGCTAAACTGCTGTATTGCCATCCTAACCTGCAGAGTCAGCATTTTCACGATGCAGCGAGCCTGAACCTCCAGTTCGGAGGCGCAGTTCAGACCGGGCATCCATACAGTAAGGACCTCTAACTTTCGGGCATTCAAAGTAGAGTCAATTCGGGTATCCAAATTAAATTTTGTGTTTAAAGTGAACGAATTTCGGTGAATAAAAATTAATTGTTTTTTTTAAAAAGACATTTTATTATCCCGTCATAACAGCACGTGTACCGAAATTAGTAAAATTTGCGACAATTTCTCGTTTATTTTGTTTACTTCTACTTTGTTTATCAATTGCAAAATTTTGCAAAGATACAATTATAGCTACAATTGCATTAATTGTCAATGAAAATAATATTTTACATCATATAGTTGGGTGAATATCAACAAACTCGTTTTTTGCCTAATTCCGGTGGCGAATTTTAATTTCCAATTTCTCATTTTTTGTGGCAGAAATAATAGTAAATAACATATATTATTCAATGATATGGTAGAGATCAAAATATTATTAATACTTCTCGAGATATGTTAATTTGAAATTATCAAGAGCCACCGAAATTGTATTCGAGCCACCGGAATTAAGAATTTTATGGATGATTGTCTCAAATTCGTTATTTATTTGTAATCAATTAAGTATTATTATCCACTAGCGGCCGCCCGCGACTTCGTACGCGTGAATCTCGTTTTCCCCCCCTTCATCTATCTTACGCGGTTCAGATTTTTTCATACAAATATTTTTTTCCGCTAACTCCCGTTCCCGTGGGAATTTTGCAATATCCTGTTGTAACTAAGCTTTAAGTTTACTAAGGTACCTGCATGCCAAATTTCAAGAGTCTATCTTACGCGATTTAGATTTTTCATACAAATGTTTTTTCCCGCTAACTCCCGTTCCCGTGGGAATTTTGCAATATCCTGTTGTAACTAAGCTTTAAGTTTACTAAGGTACCTGCATGCCAAATTTCAAGAGTCTATCTTACGCGGTTTAGATTTTTTCATACAAATGTTTTTTCCCACTAACTCCCGTTTCCGTGAGAATTTTGCAATATCCTGTTGTAACTAAGCTTTAAGTTTACTAAGATACCTGCATGCCAAATTTCAAGAGTCTATCTTACGCGATTTAGATTTTTCATACAAATGTTTTTTCCCGCTAACTCCCGTTCCCGTGGGAATTTTGCAATATCCTGTTGTAACTAAGCTTTAAGTTTACTAAGGTACCTGCATGCCAAATTTCAAGAGTCTATCTTACGCGGTTTAGATTTTTTCATACAAATGTTTTTTCCCACTAACTCCCGTTCCCGTGGGAATTTTCCAATATCCTGTTGTAACTAACCTTAAAGTTTACTAAGGTACCACCATGCCAAATTTCAAGCGTCTAGCTTAAGCGGTTTAGATTTTTCATACAAAAGGATTTTCCCGCTAATTCCCGTTCCCGTGGGAATTCCTAAGTATCCTATAACCTGCCCAGGAGTATGAAGAATAATTGTACCAAGTTTCGTTAAAATCCGTCGAGTAGTTTTTGTTTCTATAAGGAACATACAGACAGACAGACAGACAGACAGACAGACAGACAAAAATTTTACTGATTGCATTTTTGGCATCAGTATCGATCACTAATCACCCCCTGATAGTTATTTTGAAAATATATTTCATGTACAGAATTGACCTCTCTACAGATTTATTATAAGTAATAATAGATAGATAGATTAAAGATGTTTAGAAACAATATTGTCGGCCGTTTGGTGTAGTGGTTCGAAACGGACTACTATTCCGGAGGTAGCGGGTTCGATTCCCGCACAGTACAAACATTTGTGCGCATGAACATATTTGTTTGTATTGGACTGGGTGTTTTCTATGTATAATAAGTATGTATTTACAAAAAAAAAGTATTTAAGTATGTTTATATCCGTTGTCTAGTACCCATAGTACAAGCTTTGCTTAGTTTGGGACTAGAAGCGCAGTGTAAAATGTCTAAGGATATTTATTTATTTATTATTTAATATTCAGGCCTGTGTTGTGACCCTAAAAAAGCATCAGATCTTCCCATGTGAGTCGTAAAAGCCGACTAAGCATTCAAAATACTGGAGGGTGGGCTTCAGCATATTTCCAGGTATTATACTACTGTAGGAGATGTGAAGATTTGTGGCGACCGTCCCTATATAAGCCAGCGCGCAGTGAGACTCGGGCTCACTTTGCCTTCAGCCGTCGCTGCGATCGGAACTCTCGGATTTTGCATTTTGTGTGTTAATTATTTTTGATTGTAATTTTTGTTTTCTTATTAAAATCAGTGCGAAGTCATTTTTGTCTTTTTAAAAAAGTACTTTCCCTCGGGATTCGCTACATCAGAAGTGGGATAGAATCAACGTGATTCTATCTTACTGGCTATTCTGATTTGGTGTCTACCGGCGCGAAGCGTAAAAAGAGAAAAATGGGTGACCGTGATGATCGTGATCGTGAACGTGAGCGTCGTAGAAGTCGTTATAGCAGCCGAGAGCGCCGACGTAGTAAATACCGCGATCGTGCTTCGGACGATAGATTAAAACGTGACATGGATGTGATGCTAACCCGCCTTAGAACGTTGGAAAGTCAGGTAGCCGCGCAAAATACGTCGTCACCTGTGCAACGTAATGTATCGCCGCGAAATAGGTCGTGTGAACGAAATAGGTGCGCAACGTCTCCTTCGCCCTATAGGCCCGCGTCGTGCGCGCGCCCCGCGGAACGTTCTATCACAGATAATATAATAGTTCTATGACGCCGCCGCCGTCCCGCAGCATGCGTGTCCAATGCTGGTCGCGGAATCGGATCGTGTGAGTGAAGTGAATGCACCGTCTGCGGTGACGGACCGCATCGTGGATGCTATTCGTTCTATCGGTACGGTAAGGTCTAGCCAAAATTTTTACATTTCCAATTTCGATCCTAGTTTCCACAATATTGACGATTGGTGTGAGGAGGTAGATCGAGCAAAGTCTCTCAATAATTGGAGCGATTACGAATGTCTCTCACGTATAGGAAACTGTTTAAAAGGAGAGGCAAAGACGTGGCTAAACGAGTGGGTGACGACGGAGCGTGGTTGGACCAGCTTTAAAAAGGAATTTAAACCTTTGTGTCCGAAAACTCCGGACATTGCTAACATTTTGTTTGAGGTAATGAGTATAAACTCGGATAACAACACTACCTATGCTGATTACGCCCGTCGCTCACTCCTTCGTTTACGCATAGTTCGTGGTCTTAGTGACGAATTGATATCGGCAATCGTGATACGCGGAATCACCGACCCTCAAATAAAGGCCTCCGCTACAAACGCCAAACTGTCGCCTAACGACCTTGTTGAATTTTTCTCAACATACGTGAAGCCTAGTGCATCTAAGGCTAACTCTGCTCGTGTCGTGTCCCAAAATACGTTTGCGGGGAATAACAAAAACGTCGCTAATTTACCTCCGAGAAAAAGACGGTTCGATGAAGGCAAGTGTTTCTCGTGTGGCCGGCTGGGACACAGACAGGCTAATTGCAATAAGAGATCTAAGACTGACCAGGAGGAACGCTCCTCCTCAGCTAGTAACAGTAATGCGAGTCCAAAACCTGTTTTTGTGCCAACAAAGCCCGATACGTGTTCGTTCTGCAAAAAGACGGGTCATAAAATCGAAAATTGTTTTGCCAAACAAAAGTCTTGAGTCTCGTAATAAAAATAACGCCAACTTTTGCCGCGAAAACGAGACTACCCGCAACAATGACGTTGTTGTTGCAGTGATTCAGGGCGTGCCGGTTGATGTATTAATTGACAGCGGCTCAACGATATCGCTTATATCGTCAAATTTGTTGAGACATTTTAGTTGCGCGCTTAAGCCGGCATTTCGAATATTAAAGGGACTTGGTAGTCAAGAAATCAAAAGTACCTCTTACGTGACTTTGCCAATCGAATTTGACGGTATAACTCTTGAAGTTGACATGTTCGTAGTTGCGTCTGAGTATATGAACACGCCGGTTATAGTTGGTACAGACGTGCTCAATAGAGAGGGCGTTCGTTATATTCGCACGCGCGACCGCCAACTCCTTACGAGAGAAACTATCGAGCCAGATAGGGTAATGACTATTCAGTCTGATGTTTCTCTTCCTGTGAACACACCTCTTGTTGAAAATGAATTGCAACAGTTGTTGGCAATAATAGATGAGTTTTCTCAATTTTTAATATCCGGTACAGCTACTTCTACCGTGAACACTGGTAGCATGGCCATCAGACTGAAGAGTGACACCCCAGTTAACTATAGGCCGTATCGCCTTTCCCACGCGGAAACACTTCGTGTTCGGGAGATTGTCAAGGACTTATCGGCAAAAGGGATCATTCAGGAGTCGGAATCTGATTATGCCAGCCCGATTCTTCTTGTCAAAAAGAAGGACGGCTCCGATCGAATGTGCGTCGATTTTCGGAAGTTGAATGACGTGACCGTGAAGGACCGTTTTCCATTGCCGAGAATCGATGACCATATAGACTGGCTAGGACGAAACAAATATTTTACGAGCTTAGACATGGCGACAGGGTTTCATCAGATTCCTATGGATAAGGAGTCCGTTCCTCTAACTGGCTTCGTAACGCCCGAGGGGCATTACGAATATTTGAAAATGCCGTAAGGTCTTGCAAATGCCCCGGTCGTCTATCATCGAATTATCGCCAAAACGCTCCGGGAACATATAGAATCTGGTGAAATCCTCGTCTACATTGATGATGTTCTGATCCTAAGTCAGACAGTAGATCAGGGGCACGGGAACCCGATGCCTATAAATCTTGAATCATTCCAAATCAATCTCACTAGATGGCGACATAAGTATCGAATTTCTGAAGACGTTTGTAAAAAGTCACTAATGCTCAGTAAACTATAATGAAAAAATGTTTTACACATTAATTTGTTCATTTAAACACAGTGAATGATTCAAATAAACAATATTTCTTCATAATATAATAAAATTTTATCTTTAGTAAAAACTGAAGTCTTAAACAATCGTTTTTGCAGTAGCATTTACTTACAAATGATGTAATAGATGGCGCTCATCGCTGCTGTTTTATTTCGTCACTTATAAAAATACTAAAATAGGTTTGGTTTTTGCAACAAATTATTATTTTTATTAATTGTCATATTTCTTGTAAAATGCAAAAAAAACCATCTACATTCAAATAAAAATGAAAGAAACACAAATTAGCATTACAAAAGTTTGGCTATAATCATAGCTGGGCACCGTTAACCAAATAGTTAACTTCGTTAATCGTTAAACCGTTACTAAAAAACTTAACTTCGTTAAACGTTAAAACGTTACATTTAGGATGATTTAACGCAAGTTAACGTTAATCGTTAATCCGTTAACACGCGATAATAAAACGAAAAAAAATATTGTAATATACAAAGTTCAAATAATTTCGAAAGCTTGTAACGCGCATGGAATTTATTCCTCTTTTATGTTTGCGCTACAAGCTTTCGAAATTATTTGAACCTTGCATAAGTACAATTATTTTTTTCGTTTTAGTACAACTGCATTTCAGAATAAAAGCTTTTATTATAATTTTATTATAGACTTTTGTATCTCAATCTCAGAGCCTTGGTACAAATACAATTTAGCACCAAAGTGCTCGAACAGACAAATCCAACAAACCCAAACTCGATAAGTTTCCACCGTTTCGTTTAGGAATTCCTATGGCCACCTCTTGACTCCATCATCAGGACCCTGGACATCATCTAGTACTAAAGTGCTCAAAATTACAAATCCTACGAACCCAAATTCGATGCGATTCCGCCGTTTCATTTAGGAGTTTCTATGGCCACCTCCTGACTCCATCATCAGACCAGCTCAATGGTACCATAACATTGCTTTGTCATCGTACTTACATAAGTATACCCGGCTCAATCGGTTGAGGAAAACTGGTCTTAAATTCAGTTGTAAATAAATAAAAAAAATGCATTTTTAATATCGTTGCGTTGGTTTGTTTGTTTTGTAACCAAATTTTACAAAAACTGTTGTTTTGGGTTCTGGAAGTTCTGGAAACCCGAGCCCCGAACGTACTTGTCAGAATGCGTTTATCAGCGTGTCTGCTGTATCTTTTTGGTAAATAGTAGGTGCTGGATTAACGATTAACGGACTTAGGATAATTTAACGGAAGTTAACGAGTCCGTTAACATTTTTTAAAGTTAACTTAAAAGTTAATCCGTTAATAGAAATGTTAACTTCGTTAATTAACGATTAACGGATTAACGAGTTAATGCCCAGCTATGGCTATAATTTGTCTAACATTGTGGTGCCTAAAATCGACAATTTTTTTTTAAGATTATTAGCAATTTCTATTCCAAATATTACTAATAGTCCCATTAGACCCTCGTGTTAAACTAAATGATCTTGTGTTACGAGTGGGCTCACCACAATAGTCGAGCGGCGGTGGGATTCGAACCCGCGTTCCTCGAATCTCGAGTCGGCCACTCCGACCCCTTCACCGTTCGGCTATCGTGGCTATAAAAGGTTCGATTGTTTTCCTTCCAATTATGATAACCTACCCAGTGTCACTCACAATAATAATTAAGACGAATCTTAATCTAAAGACCTACATACACTGGAAAAACATAACCCTTTTTCTGGTGTAGTCGGTTATAAACTGTATTGCCCATAATAATGTTTTTGTTAAGGTCCACCTTTTGTTCATAATGTTAAGAGCATCATCCGCCAGTCAACCTTTCAGCCACGCAGAGAGCTGTTAGTAGGTAAGTGCGGTGCAGAGGTGCAGTTAATGTTTTTTTTTACTCATTTAATTTATTTTAAGATATGCATAGCAAATAAAAAAAATCTTAACCTAGTACCTATTAAAGTGAACCCATTGTTAATCCCCTGTTTAATTCCATTGTTAATTATTAAATTCGGCCAAAACATAAACAAAGTGAGAGCTTTGCTGTCTCACTCGCACGCTCCATAGCCGGCTACGCTATGCTACTCTGCGGCGACGCATCATAATTTACCTACCTACTAGCTGGCCACGCCGAGACGCGACCGCGCGGCCCATTGGATTGGCGTCATTGAAAGTAGAAGCAGGGTGCGCGAGCGGCAGGCAGCGAATGTTACGGTAGACAGTGTTGTAATAAATAATTTAATAATATCAAAATATGTACACAGTAGCGCCATCTAAGCTGTATAAGTATTTGTCATTGCCACTGCGTCTTGCCTACTTTTTAAAAAGTTACGAATAAATCACTCTGCACTGGATAACGCATGTGTTTATTGTAATAGGTTATGGGCTATCACAAAAAATCAATTTTTGCGAGTAAATTGGTGTGAATTCTATATATTTCGGACGCATTGTGTTGTGCAAGATATCAACAAACTATTTAGCAAGTGTGCCTAAACTTAAAGGCAGGGAAAACTTCGATGAGTGGACGTTCGCGGTGGAAAATGTGCTTGTGCTGGAAGGGATGCTACATTGCGTGAAACCAGTCACTGGAAAAGACATAAAACCAGAAGACGACGCGAAGACGCGGGCTAAATTATGACTAACCATAGATCCGACATTGTACGTACATATAAAAACTACAAAAACGTCAAAAGAATTATGGGACAAGCTCAAATCCCTATTTGACGACTCAGGTTTTTCGAGGAAAATATCTTTGTTAAGGCATTTAATTTCCATACGACGAGATAATTGTGAAGATATGACCACCTACGTGACTCAAATCGTAGAAACATCACAACGTTTGAGTGGGACTGGCTTTGAAATAACGGATCAGTGGGTTGGGTCATTGATGCTTGCAGGATTACCGGAAAAATTTGCACCGATGATCATGGCTATCGAGCATTCCGGTATTGCAATCACGGCTGACGTCATCAAAACAAAATTGTTAGATTCGGAACCATTAGACATGGCGGGAATTACATTGAACGAAACGCAGAACACTGAAAAGGCGTTTGCGTCAAAGTGGGGAAAACAAAAACCCAAACATGGCAACACCAATCAAAGCGGGAAGTCAACGTCAAACGTCAAAGTGACAGATGGTGGAAATAAGAACATAATCTGCTACAAATGTAAAACTCCGGGTCATTATCGTAATCAATGTCCAATGTTGGATAAATCAAGCAAGAATAAGTCATCAAATGCATTTAGTGCTGTATTCTTGAGTGCTAAATATAGTAAGGACGCGGATACGGATTCGGGAGCCAGTACTCACATGACGGCTGTTGCAAGTTGGTTGCAAGAAACTTCGACTCCACAGTCATGCCCCGAGATTATGATTGCAAATCATGTAAAGATGTGTCGTTATGGGTTTTTGAAATAACTAAACGCGACGGTTTTCGAATCACGAATAACGTTTTCAAAACTAGTTTTTTTTAAACGAAGTTATTTCCACAACTCTCAAGCAAGCGTGATAATTATAACGTTAGGTGTTTGGTTGGCTGCAAGGCATTTAGGAACTTATGACCTTCAAAATAAGACTCAAATTCAATTGAATATCTAACGTACGACGAACATTATACCTATTTCATCCACACTTATGTTAACGTCCTATGGCTTTCTCACTCGCACACGCACTCGTTTCGTTGCGATCCTTATTAATTGGACACCATACATTACTCGCTTTATTCCTTTAGGTTACAAAAAATATGTTTAAGAATCGTCAATGTACAACGTTGTCCTCAAATCTGTCATAACGAAGCGGGAAACACGTTATTTTTTATGTCAACCAAACATCTACCTTATGTTGTTTGCTTAAGAGTGAATTCAGTTTAGCTTTAGAGCGTTGTGGAAACAATCGTGTTGAATAAGGAAGAGATTCTAACGTTGTATGACGTTAAGAAAAAAACTAGTTTAGGCGTTTCTGGATAACGAGTGATCACTGGTCAGGCTGATCACTCGTTTAATAACCCGTGATAACGAATAACGCCCATCGCTAAAATCATGAGAAACTCGAAGTTTCGTGTCAAGGAAATGTTAGAATATCAACACCACAAGGCTACGATATAACAATCAAGGATGTTTTGTGTGTTCCAAGCCTGTCAACGAACTTATTGTCAGTGAGTCAATTGATTAAAAACAACAACAGTGTCTATTTCTCAGACAGTCACTGTTTGATATACAATGCAAAGAAAGAATTGGTGGCTGTTGCTAACCTAATTGACGGTGTGTACAGGTTGGATTTATGTACTACACCAGTGACTAAATGTTTACTTGCCAGAGATAGTGCTTTGTTATGGCACAGGAGGTTGGGACACATAAATGCTCAAGACTTAAATAAAATGAAGAATGGTGCCGTGGAAGGTGTTACCTATGAAGACAGTTATGATGTTACCAAATCTAACTGTGTGGTTTGTTGTGAAGGAAAACAATCACGACTACCATTCCCCACTGGCACAAGAGGTACAAAAGTTCTGGATATTGTGCACGCCGACGTATGCGGGCCAATGGAAACCAAATCTATTGGAATGTCACGATACTTTCTTCTATTTGTAGACGACTATACTCGTATGTCATTTGTCTACTTTATGAAAAACAAAAATGAGGTCTTCAAATACTTCAGAGAATTTAAAGCCATGGTGGAGAAACAGACAAATGCCAATATTAAAATCTTACGAACAGATAACGGTGGAGAGTTTTGTTCGAAAGCAATGGAAGATTTTTTGAAATCATTTGGCATTGTACACCAAAAAACAAACCCCTATTCGCCCGAACAGAACGGTATGTCAGAACGAAACAACAGAACAATTGTTAAGAAAGCGAGATGCTTGTTGTTTGACGCTAAGTTGGATAAAAAGTTCTGGGCAGAGGCGGTATCGACAGCAGTATACTTGAAAAATCAATCTATAGCATCAGGCCTTAATGACAAAACACCATACGAGATGTGGCATGAAAAGAAACCCATTTTAAGTCACATACGAATCTTTGGCAGCCCTGTTATGGTACATGTCCCCAAAGAAAGGAGAACCAAATGGGATAAGAAAGCTCGGCAACATATTCTTGTTGGTTACTCAGAACAAGTGAAAGGCTACAGAGTATACGACCCTGTCAAGAACGAGGTTACTACCAGCAGAGATGTAGTGGTGATGGAGTCAGCAGTGTCAAGAGGTATGCCTACCACCACTGAAGTGACATGGTGTGTGATTGATAAATTGCCTGTTCCTGTAGGAAATGATCGTTCAGTGGGGGAATCTGACCAAGAACGATCAGTATTAGAAGCCCAGGAAATCTCTGACAGCGACTCGTCACAGGTGACATTCTACGAGACTGAAGCAGATGAAACTTTTGTTCCTGAGACTGATGCAGATGAGACCTTCGTTCCTGAATGTCCAATTGAGCCACCAGAACCAGACTATCGCCCCTCGGACAGACCAAAGAGATACGGAAGCCAGCAAGGTACGACCAGACAGGCTTGTTGGCTACTACAGATACTGAGTCGAACCTTAATTTCGAACTCCTCCTATGTTCTTCTGATTAATTTCGTTGCGGGTCCAATGACAGTTTAACTTTCCCCCGGGACAAACTTGACCTTCATTGGTTGGGTTTTTGTGGCGGGGGTGTGTAATGTATGATATAACTACATATCATATAATACTTAGAGGATATAACATCAAATTATATAAAATCATTTAATATAATAATTATTTACTATAATAAACGAAAAATATAATTTTAAAACGAATAATTTTAAGACAAATAACTAACAACTGATATAAAATGGTTTGATATAATGAATATTTTCTATAAAACTTACAATGTATACTATTTAAAACAAATAACATTCAAATCATATAAAAATAAAATGTCGAACAATCAAATGAGATAAAATTCTTTTCCTATAAAACTTAAATCATATAACAATAATTTTACATAAAGTTCAATTGTTATAATAAGCATTGCATGCAGCAAGCAAGCAAGCAAACAAGCAAGCTAGCAAACGAGCGAGCAAACAAGCGAGCAAGCAAGCTAGCATGCAGGCAAGAAAGCAAGCAAGCTAGCAAGCAAGCTAGCATGCAGGCACGCAAGCAAGCAAGCAAGCTAGCAAGCAAGCTAGCAAGCAAGCTAGCAAGCAGGCTAGCAAGCAGGCTAGCAAGCAGGCAAGCAAGCAAGCAAGCAGGCAAGCAAGCAACCAAGCAGGCAAGCAAGCAAGCAAGCAAGCAGGCATGCAGGCATGCAGCATGCAAATTTGACTAAAAACTTGAGACTTCTGTCACGGCTCCGGCACTGCGGGGCTCTGGCGGTCCCTCGCGTGCTAATCGTCGCAGATGGCTTTCGCTCGACACCGCGTCTTCGGCTTGCTGGCCGGCGCGGCCAGCCTCAGCCGCGGCGCCTCGCTTCCAGCCACCTGCTCCTCGGCCCGCGGGCCGCCTCGCCCCTCCGTGCCTACGCGCCTCTAAATTACACTCTAGGGGTAGGGCAGACAAGACCACGTGGAGTCGATTTTACGGCGATTCGTTTCTGTCACTAGTCATTTATAAGTCAAGCTAAAGAAGAACATACTAAAAGTTATATCTATCAGAAATTATATCAATTAAAGAGTATACCAAATAGACGTTATAACAAATAATATTTATTTTATGTAATGATTATATGAAATATTATGGGTGCGTGACAGTTTATATAAGTTTATATGATATAAATTCATTTCAATAACGTTCATATTGTATAATAAACGTATGTTATAATAACACTTGACATAATTTTTTAACATATAATGTTTACTTCATATAATAAATCATTTCTAATAATGTCATTTCAGATACCAATCATAACGCATAAAGACATTTGGTATAAACCTTACTTAATATAAGACTCATTTGATGTAATTTTGTTTAATATAAATAATATTTGATATAACCATTACATAAAATAAATATTATTTGTTATAACGACTATTTGGTATACTCTTTAATTGATATAATTTCTGATAGATATAACTTTTAGTGTTCTTCTTTAGCTTGACTTATAAATGACTTCAGTGACAAAAACGAATCGCCGTAAAACCGACTCCACGTAGTCTTGTCTGCCCTACCCCTAGAGTGTAATTTAGAAGCGCGTAGGCACGGAGGGGCGAGGCGGCCCGCGGGCCGAGGAGCAGGTGGCTGGAAGCGAGGCGCCGCGGCTGAGGCTGGCCGGCGAAGTCGGCCAGCAAGCCGAAGACGCGGTGTCGAGCGAAAGCCATCTGCGACGATTAGCACGCGAGGAACCGCCAGAGCCCCGCAGTGCCGGAGCCGTGACAGAAGTCTCAAGTTTTTAGTCAAATTTGCATGCTGCATGCCTGCATGCCTGCTTGCTTGCCTGCTTGCTTGCTTGCTTGCTTGCTTGCTTGCCTGCCTGCTTGCTTGCTTGCCTGCTTGCTTGCTTGCCTGCTTGCTTGCCTGCTTGCTTGCTTGTCTGCTTGCTTGCCTGCTTGTATGCCTGCTTGCTTGCTAGCTTGCTTGCTAGCTTGCCTGCCTGCTTGCTTGCCTGCCTGCTTGCTTGCCTGCATGCTAGCTTGCTTGCTAGGTTGCTTGCTTGCTCGCTTGCTTGCTTGCTCGTTTGCTAGCTTGCTTGTTTGCTTGCTTGCTTGCTGCATGCAATGCTTATAATGACAATTGAACTTTATATAAAATTATTGTTATATGATTTAATTTTTATAGGAAAAGAATTTTATCTCATTTGATTGTTCGACATTTTATTTTTATATCATTTGAATGTTATTTGTTTTAAATAGTATACATTGTAAGTTTTATAGAAAATATTCATTATATCAAACCATTTTATATCAGTTGTTAGTTATTTGTCTTAAAATTATTCGTTTTAAAATTATATTATACGTTTATTTTAGTAAATGATTATTATATTAAATGATTTTATATAATTTGATGTTATATCCTCTAAGTATTATATGATATGTAGTTATATCATACATTACACACCCAAATATTATTTATATTAAACAAAATTACATCAAATGAGTCTTAGATTAAGTAAGGTTTATATCAAATGTCTTTATGCGTTTTGATTGGTATCTGAAATGACATTATTAGAAATGATTTATTATGAAGTAAACATTATATGTTAAAAAATTATATCAAGTGTTATTATAACATACGTTTATTATACAATATGAACGTTATTGAAATGAATTTATATCATATAAACTTATATAAACTGTCACGCACCCTTGTGGCGGTCAAGCTGTAGATCCTGGCTACACAGGAGTTGCAGTGGTGGGAACGAGAGGTGGGAATAGTCCCGTTTACTACAGATACTGAACTGACGGTGACAGAAGCTATGAATAGTCCTGATAGTGTCCATTGGCGGAAGGCAATGGATGAGGAGTTGGAGTCGTTCCGAAAGAATGAAGTGTACGAACTTGTCGACGCTCCAAAAGGTGCTACAATTGTGCAGTGTCGTTGGGTGCTAAAGAAAAAGATCAAAAGTGATGGTGAGGTGCAATATCGTGCGCGGTTGGTCGCCAAGGGTTTTACCCAAAAATACGGACTTGACTATGATGAAACCTTTTCACCCGTTGTGCGACATTCAACTTTAAGGTTATTGTTTGCATTAAGTGTAAAACTAGGACTGGACATCACCCATTTGGATGTTAAAACTGCTTATTTAAATGGCCATTTGAAAGAGGACATTTATATGTATGCTCCTGAAGGCTTTGTATCTGAAATGGAAGGTAAAGTTCTTAAACTCAAAAAGGCAGTGTATGGATTAAAACAATCCGCCTTAGTTTGGTATGAGAGAGTTAGGGATTTACTGTGTAAAAATAATTTTAAAAACTGTACACAAGAGCCATGTTTATTTACAAAGATGTGTAAAGATGTAAAAATTATAATAGCATTGTATGTCGATGATTTCCTAATCTTTTCCAATAATAAGAATGAGAGTGAGAAGTTAAAGTGTATTCTAAACTCTGAATTTGAAATCAAAGACTTGGGTGAGGTTAATAATTATTTAGGTATGAGTATTAATGTTCACAAAAATTGTAATAATTATGAAATAACTGTAGACCAACAACAGTACATAGAAGAGTTATTGCTGAAATTTAATATGACTGAATGTAGAACAGCTGATACACCTATAGAGAATAAATTAAATGTAACAAAAGCAGAAAAATGTACAGAAGGAATTAGCTATCAAAAACTCATAGGCTGTCTTATGTACCTTGCAGTCATAGCTGGGCACAGTTAATCAAATAGTTAACTTCGTTATTCGTTAAACCGTTAATAAAAAAATTAACTTCGTTAAACGTTAAATCGTTACATTCAGCAAGATTTAACGCAAGTTAACGTTAATCGTTAATCCGTTAACACAATACATGCAAGGTTCAAATAATTTCGAAAGCAAATCAGCTTTTATGGTATAACGTAAGCCTAACTTTTACGGTGGCTTTTTCTATGTATTCAATAGACTGTAATTCTACTTACGTTATACCATAAAATCTGTTTTTATGTATAATATTTGGGCAATGATTAGAAATTGTTTCGACATCAGCCACACAGTTATGACAGTTTTTTTTTTCTCTTTATTTGGGACAACAAACAGCTCCAACTCCTTGCCAGACATTTTTTTTAGGATAGCTGCCAAAGCAACGATGACCCAAACCACAGAATAAGTAATAGTATACAGAAGGTTTACTCCCCAAGACGATTTAAATAAATGCGAGTCTTACTACGACGCCATACAGTGGAATTCAGCTCGCACAACACTGCGTGCCTACAATTTTATTTACCTACAAGTTTTGTCTCTTTCTATCGCGTGCCTCTGAACCCTTCTTACGCTGTTAGGGTTGCTGTCTAGTGAAAAAATAATTATTCTACTTATTTGTAAAGAGGTACGTATGTAGGTAAGTATTACTGTTATTCTACCTTTGAAAAAATAACATTTCAAATATACCCTACTTAGGATATAAAAGTACTTATTTTAATACAATGTCTTCATTCATACCTATTTTAACATAAGACGAATAAATTAAACATACCTACTATTCTGTTACGCTTCCGTTTCATTTACAGGGGCAGATAATAGGTAATAAAACTATAAAATTCTTTAAACGTCATAAATTGTATTCAAAAGAAATTATTTATCAAAAGCAAACATCAAGGCCTGACGGGCGCGCGCGTGACACTCGACTGATATAATACCCGCCGGCGGGGCGCTTCGCTGTAGGTAATTATCGGATGTACCGCGCGGAGTGATCCAGGCCTGCCCAAACTTCATAATCCACCAACATTCTAACCTATATTGGGAGCATCAGTGGCGGCGTAGCATGGGTCGGCACCCGGGGCGATCACCCCCCCCCCCCCCCCGTCACAAGTCCTATGACACCCCCTGGTACCCCCAGGATTTTGGGGTTACAGTGATGAGAGATGTGAGAGTGATGTGCCAGTGAGTACTAATCTGCGCGACTTGTGTCACCCCCTGATGCTTGGCACCCGGGGCGGACCGCCCCCACCGCCCCCCCCCCCCCCCCCCCCCCCCTTACGCCGCTACTGGGGAGCATACGCTGACAAACTTTCAGCTTTTATAAAATGACGTAGGTCTGGCGTTCACCAGCTCTTAGTCTATAGTATCTCAATCTCAGAGCCTTGATTCAATTACAATACAATTTAGCACCGAAGTGCTCGAAAAAACAAATCCAACAAACCCAAACCCGATAAGTTTCCGCGGTTTCGTTTAGGAATTCCTATGGCCACCTCATGAGTCCATCATCAGGACCCTGGACATCATCTAGTACTAAAGTGCTCGAAAAGACAAATCCAACGAACCCAAATTCCATGCGATGCCGCCATTTCATTTATGAGTTCCTATGGCCACCTCCTGACTCCATCATCAGACCAGCTTAATGGTCATTGCATTGCATTTTCATCGTACTTACAAAGTATACCAAAAGACAATGCCGGAAATTGGCGTCTTTTTTTTCGCGCGGCCATCGACCAAACCTTGTTTTTTGATTACAAAATAGTGTAATAAACCAAACTTACTATGACAGTATGACATGTATACCTCTAAACTCAGTCTGAACTGAGTTACGAGCATTAGAAGTTTGATAATTTTACATACTATGTAGATTTGATTTTTGCGCGCAAGTTTTGTAAGATATTGCAACAAAATAGTGACATTGTATACTACATGGTGTAAACAAACAATACCATCCATTAAAGGCTCCAGACATCAGTATGGAGCAGAATCAGCGCAATAAAAAAATAGCGCAATATTATCAAAATTGTGGAGGTATGATATTAATCACCCCGACAAAACGGTAAAACAAAATATTGAAAGAAAAATTTTTTTAGGGTAGCTCCCCTACATGTGAAGTGGGGATGATTTTTTTTTCATCTTCTACCCCATTGTGTGGGGTATCGTTGGATAGGTCTTTTAAAATTACTTAGGGTTTTCTAAGACTATTTTTCGTTTTAGGGATCGGTTTGCAAAATATTTAAGTTTAAATTGCCAATTTTTGTTCAAGTAGGGCGTCCCCCCCCCCCCCCTCTTAACTAAACTGTTGGCTTTAAAAATCTAGAAAAATTCGTAACGATACTGCTTTTCATGAACTTTCAAGGAAAACTATAGCGGTTAAAATACATCAGTTAGATTAAGGCCCAGTTTGTTGATTCATAGTTAAAATAACTAATTGTTAAATTTTGCTACTAATGGTTAAATATTAACAAAATGTAAACAATTACTTAAAAAATGTACTAAAAGTCAAGCTAACCATTGTTGGAAAAACCTTTTTTTTTGTGATATTTAACCACTTGTCATTTGACAGTTGTCAAATTTAACTATTGGTTATTTTAACTACGAATCAAATTATAATAAAAAAAACTTTTTTAAAAACAAGCTTTATCCTGAAATGCAGTTGTACTAAAACGAAAAAAATAATTGTATGCTTGGTTCAAAGAATTTCGAAAGCTTGTATCGCGCATGGAATTTATTCCTCTTTTTTTCTGTTTGCGCTACAAGCTTTCGAAATTCTTTGAACCAAGCATACAAATATTTTTTTCGTTTTAGTACAACTGCATTTCAGGATAAAGCTTGTTTTTAAAAAAGTTTTTTTTATTATAATTTTATTTTACACTTTTTAGTTGTATCTCAATCTCTGGGTCATTATTTAGCACCAAAGTGCTCGAGAAGTCGAATCCAACGAACCCAAACTCGATAAGATTCCGCCGTTTCGTTTAGGAGTTCCTATGGCCACCTCCTGACTCCATCATCAGGACCCTGGAAATCATCTAGCACTAAACTGCTCGAAAAGACAAATCCAACGAACCCAAACTCGATGAGTTTCTGCCGTTTCGTTTAGGAGTTCCTATGGCCACCTCCTGACTCCATCATCAAGACCCTGGACATCATCTAGCACTAAATTGCTCGAAAAGAAAAATCCAACGAACCCAAACTCGATGAGTTTCTGCCGTTTCGTTTAGGAGTTCCTATGGCCACCTCCCTAATCCATCATCAGGACCCTAGACATCATCTAGCACTAAACTGCTCAAAAAGACAAATCCAACGAACCGACACTCGATGCGATTCCGCCGTTTCGTTCAGGAGTTCCTATGGCCATCTCCTGACTCCATCATCAGACCAGCTCAATGGTATCATAACATTGCATTGTCATCGTACTTACATAAGTATACCAAATTTCAGCTCAATCGGTTGAGGAGAAGTGGTCTTAAATTCAGTTGCAAGATTTGTCCCACACATACTAACAAGTGAAGTCAATATAAAGCTTGTAAAAACTGGGTCTACGAGTAATAGTCATTTAACTAATCGATGGTGGAAGTATCAATTAATGTAAGGGACATTTTGGCCAAAATGAGTTATATATACCAACGGATTCAGAATTTTCGGCTCTATCGATTGGTATACTTGAAATGTTGATATCTTTAAAAAAAATGTCCCTTACCTTAAACATTTTTAGTCGTCTGAATACGACTTTTGGGGAAATAAATGATTTAAATTCCTTTAAATAATACAATTCAGCCCTTACCCTAAACTGTTGGTTTTAACTTTTGAACTCATTGAACCTTACTTCATTTTAAACTTTTTGATTTATCATAATTAGGCCCTTACGTTAATATGCTTATAGGATATCA
This sequence comes from Ostrinia nubilalis, assembly GCF_963855985.1. Lineage (NCBI taxonomy): Eukaryota > Metazoa > Arthropoda > Insecta > Lepidoptera > Crambidae > Ostrinia > Ostrinia nubilalis. Next base: position 904,233 of record NC_087118.1, on the reverse strand, counting down.
ATTACTTTTTTTGGTGGTGATATGCATTTAATGCCTCCCACTCCTACTACACTTATGAATACTAAGTTGTCTTGTCTCTATCTTTTTTCTGTTCATTTTTACGCAGTTGGGTTTTTGACCAAGGGGCTGAAGGCTCTTCAGAAGCTGTTCAATTCCGTCATCCTCGAAGGAAAAACGCCTACGGTATGGCACAGAAGTGTGGTGATACTCTTCTTCAAAAAAGGCGACAAAACCTTGTTGAAGAATTATAGACCCATCTCACTTCTGAGCCATGTCTACAAGTTGTTTTCGAGAGTCATTACGAATCGTCTCGCTCGTAAACTCGATGACTTCCAGCCTCTCAAACAAGCCGGTTTCCGAAAAGGCTTTAGTACACCACATATATACGCCACGGCAGATTATACAGAAGACCGAGGAGTATAGTCAGTCACTTTGCCTGGCGTTATGAGAAAGCTTCGATCGAGACCTGGGCAGTACCTACTACAGTTTCTCCAACGGTGTCAAATTGACTATATCGATACATCGAAGTGTTGAAAGGCTTGTACGAAAACGCCACAATGTCGTTCCGTCTTCAGGATCAAGACTCGAAACCAGTTGCAGCAGCAGACAGGGGGAACTGAAAACTCCGAAACTGTTCACCACCTGGAGAACTGCTTCTGGACTGGAACGGATTCGGCATAAATATCAACGGTGAGTAAATAACCCACCTTCGATTCGCACTCTAAAGGTTGGATACTCTACACTCGGCAGTTGTTGACAATTATATATACCTAGTACAAACAGTCCAGTTAGGCTGGTTATAGTGTCACCCGGACCGTCCAGTGCGGATCCGCTCCACACAGCCGATCTGTAAACTTCGAGGAAGCGTTTTAGAGTAATGCGGTCCGCAGGAATCGCTCGCTCCCTAGCAGTTCATACAGATTGGCTGTGCGGAGCGATCCGCACTGACGATCCGCGTGACACTAAAACCAGCCTTAGGTAGGTCCAACTTCGAGGAAGAGGTCAATCGTCGAATCCAACTCGGCTGGCAACGTTCAGGAAGCTTCGCGATATTCTTACGTCTGAAATATCGCACTGTCTCAAGACAAAAGTCTTTGATAACTTATGGATCTGAGACGTGGTCGCTTACTGTGGGCCTCATAAGAAGACTCAAGGTCAAAGGCGATGGAGCGTGCTATGCTCGTAGTGATTGAACGAGAAATGACGTGACCCGCAGGAGAACCAAAGTGACTGACATAGTCCGCAGAATCGCTAAAATCAAGTGGCAGTGAGTGGAGCTCGTAGCTTGCAAAGCTGATGGCCGCTGGGGCAGAAAAATTCTTGAGTGGCGACCACGAGCTGGAAGACGTAATGTGCTGCAGACCTCCACTAGGTCGACCGACGATCTGGTGAAGGTTGTAGGAGGTGCCTGGATGCGGGCGGCGTAGGACCGGTTGTTGTGGAAATCCTTGGGGGAAGACCTTTGTCCAGCAGTGGACGTCATTCGGCTAAAACGAACGAACGATGATTGAAAAAAAAACCTAACTGCGTAAAAATGAACAGAAAAAGATAGAAACAAGACAACTTGTTCACAAATGCAGACGTACGCATCATCAGTGACTAAATTTTTTGTTGGTGATGTGTATTTGATGCCTCCAACTGCATTTGTGAACACTAAGTTGTCTTGTTTCTATCTCTTCTCTTCGTTTTGTTAATGAAAACTCGAATGCAACCTCTACTTACATCAGGTTTCAATGTTAAAATTGTCAAGTTACAATAATATTACTGTCGTATTTATTCTTAAATGTACCTTACAACATACATGACATTCCATACTGTGAAATTTCAACATTGTAAGGTACAGTCAAGCTCGTTTCTTTAATGTAAGGGACATGCTATCTTTTAAACTACCCGTTTTTCGAAAATTTGGCGTTTATATTATGAAAGAACAGAAAATTCTAAGAAACTTTGCCATAGAAACTATTTAAATCGTAACATCACATAAAAAGATATTGAGATATAAAGAAGAAAAAAATCGTTTTTTGGCTCTCCTGAAAAGTCGTGTTTTGTCCCTTACAGTAATTGATATTTCCACCATCGTAATGTATTATAAAATTCCTTAACAAGTGAAAATTTCTTAGAAGAAAATATTAAAAGTGACTTTAGATGAAGTAATTGCTTGCTTCTGAAATATATTGTGTTAATGACGGACAACTACGGAACCCTACACTGCGCGTGGCACGACACGCACTTGGCTAATTTTTATTCTAGTGTTTCAGCGTGCCTGCTGTATCTTTTTGGTAAATAGTAGGTATTGGATTAACGATTAACGGACTTAGGATAATTTAACGGAAGTTAACGAGTCCGTTAACATTTTTTAAAGTTAACTTAAAAGTTAATCCGTTAATAGTAATGTTAACTTCGTTAATTAACGATTAACGGATTAACGAGTTAATGCCCAGCTGTGATTATTGCCTATTAGCCTTGGCCAGATTTAAGATGTTTGTATTTGTGCCTTTCCATGGTCAAGCAGCGACGTTTGAGCCCCCCGTGGTTTTAAAAGGTTGCGGGTGCCGCTGCGGTAACGTTTTGAGGATTTCCATTTCTTCGAACGACTTTATTTATTTATTTACTTATTTAAGGCTCACAAAACAAGTTACAGTCATATTTAGGCACAAATAATAATACATAGATTAATCTAAACCGCAACTCTTAACTCTTACTTAACATGATGTCGTGTGCACAGAATGAATTGAAAATTATGAAATAAAGAGGGTAAATAGTGTTAGTTTAACTCATTTTATGCTTAGTATTTAATGTTATTAAGTGTTATTAAAGTTTACAAAGGACAACTTGACTTTATATTCAGGATATCTCTTCTGAATTTGTACAACTTAGAACAGAATATAACCAAAGAAGAGTGTTCAGTGACAGTGTCATTAAAAGTCTGCACATTCTGGTTATAGGGTTGTAAAAAGAGGTATTGTTTTTATAGATTTGGAGCGAAAATATTTTTTTGGTAGGGTTTCGGGATTTGTAGCGAATGTTAAAATTAAGAAGGGAAAGAAGATAAGGTGAATCAAGTTCAGAATGCAAAATCTTATGCAGACAGACAAGTTCAAGACATTCACGTCTGGAGGCCAGAGACGTCATTTTGAAGCGCTGCAGTCTTGCCCTGTATGACTTATATTCGCGACCCAAACCCAATCTGACTGAAGCAAAGAATATTCAGAAAATTTCTTTGGTCTCCCTCAATTCGGTCTGAGTGTACCTACATTGTAGAATGGCGACCAGATGACAGAACCATAATCTAAGATGCTTCTGATCAGTGAGTAGTATATGCATATAAGGGTAGATTGGTTCTTGAAGACCCTTGTAAAACGTGTGACAATATGGTCGTAATGACAACGAAATGAAAGACCATCGTCAAAGTACACCCCCAGGTCTCTGACAATGACACTTGATGGACAGATGCGATTTTTTGTTGGTAGGTGGCATGTGATTGGTGCCAATGGGTGCCATAGTAATTATTCCAAAAAAAATAACGCATGGCATATGAATTAGATGGGTTACTGTGAAAATCAAAAATACCTTCTCGCTCTTAAACCGGATAAAAAGGGCGCTCTGTGATTGCAGTGACAGATGTCAGAAAATTTTGAATACCTATGCCTAATTTTCGATGAAGTAAATCATTTTACAACTGAAAATGGCTTACTTATTTGGAGCCTCAAATAAGGCAATATTTAAGAAGATACGAGGGGCGGCTGAAAATTTCGTGGCCTAAGGTACTTAGCGATGAGTAATTAGCTTGTTACTCATATCACTAGTTGCGACACTCAGTAGTATTATAAAAAGCAATCACTAATTAAGTTTGCACTGATAGTTCAATTTCTATCGAACAAATGACATCACCATGTCCGCCGAATCTGGAGATTTGCGGAATTTCGACACCGCGCGCCGCGGAAATAATTCCTCGTAAAGAAGGAAAATAGACCGAAAGACATTTTTGAAGAGATGTCATTGGTTCTTCAGGATTCTGGACCTTCATATACTATGGTTAAAAAATGGGCCCGACTATTTCAACACGGACGAGAGACCTGTGAAAACGACCCCCGCCCTGTCACGATACTGAGTGAAGGAAACGTTCAAAAGTCGAAAAAATCGTTCCGGCTGACCAAAGAATTAAATCGTGGCAGATAGCTGAAGAATATTTCTTTATGTTCGCGAGGCTATTGTACAGAAATGACGGGGAAAACTGACACGCGGATTGCTCTTTCCGCAAGACAACGCGCCCGTTCACGCCGCACGTGTTGCGAGGCCAAGCCCTGAAAGACACCGGGTTCTCAGAGATTGACCACCCACCATGTAGCCAAGACCTATTATCTAGCGATATTTTCCTGTTTTTCGATTTGAAAAAGGACTTACGGGGCCGGAGATATGCAGATGACAACGAAATTAAAGCTGAGGTTGGTCGTCATTTTGAAAAAAAAATTTTGGGTGGGTAAAAGGCATTGTATGCGAGATTTAACCCTTAAGTAACATCCTTATTTTTGGTTACACATTGAACACCCTGGGGTAAAAAAATTACCCCAAACGGAAATTGATTTTTTTAAAGTAAATATTGAAAATAAATTCAATTTGTAATTTAAAATGTATTAGCGGGTGGACTAAATTATATGATTGCCTTAAAAAATCGTCTGTCTCGCGTAAAAAAACATTTTAAATCAATCATAACAAAAAACAAAGAATTTTTCATTTGCAACTATAGTCTCTACAATGATCTTCTAGAAAAATCTTGAAAAGTTATTGTGGGAACCAAAAACTTACACTAATCGGACATCGAATAGCTGCTTTATACAATTTTAAACTCAAAGTTAAATAAAACGTAAATTTTTGGACTTTTTATCAAAGCAAAATAAAAAAAAAATATTTTTTATAAAATTATGAGAAATTGTTTTTTATTTTATTATATTCCTAAATATTATTTTCAAAACACATCAAACACACTGAATTATTACGTAATTATCATTTTGGAGTTATATTTCTGTGTCGAATTTATGAACGCTCTGTTCTGAGGGGATGTCTTCGAAGTTCGAAAAGTATCATGTAAATCAAGCTCTATTTATCTCTCTACATTCTGGAGACAACGTGCTACTTGATCGTCATATAAATATTGACTCATTTTGTTTAAATATCATAAAAACCTATTAATTACATGTTAGGTGATGGTAAATTAAAGCGTGCGTAACTAACACCCTGGGGTAAATTTCTACCCCACCTACCTGTAAAAGCCAAACGGATGATTTTTGCCACATCCTGCGTCTACGAGCTTAAAGCACACACTCTGCATTGAGAATACACAAAACGACATTGCTCTAGCTTCACTAGAAAAAAAGATATGCCAATTTTTATACGCCTGGGGTAAAAAATTACCCCACGGTGTTACTTAAGGGTTAAGAAATGTATTTCTTTTGAGGGAGATTATATTACAAAATAAAAAATAGAAACCATTTATTTTATTTCATTAAGTACCTTAGGCCGCGAACTTATCAGGCGGCCCTCGTAACTGCTTTTTATCTGCAGTGCTTTTATCTTCTATACTTATAATAAATCTGTAGAGAGGTCAATTCTGTACATGAAATATATTTTCAAAATAACTATCAGGGGGTGATTAGTGATCGATACTGATGCCAAAAATGCAATCAGTAAAATTTTTGTCTGTCTGTCTGTCTGTCTGTCTGTCTGTCTGTCTGTCTGTATGTTCCTTATAGAAACAAAAAATACTCGACGGATTTTGACGAAACTTGGTGCAATTATTCTTCATACTCCTGGGCAGGTTATAGGATACTTAGGAATTCCCACGGGAACGGGAATTAGCGGGAAAATCCTTTTGTATGAAAAATCTAAACCGCTTAAGTTAGACGCTTGAAATTTGGCATGCAGGTACCTTAGTAAACTTAAAGCTTAGTTACAACAGGATATTGCAAAACTCTCACGGGAACGGGAGTTAGCGGGAAAAAACATTTGTATGAAAAATCTAAACCACTTAAGTTAGACGCTTGAAATTTGGCATGTAGGTACCTTAGTAAACTTAAAGCTTAGTTACAACAGGATATTGCAAAATTCCCACGGGAACGGGTGTTAGTGGGAAAAAACATTTGTATGAAAAAATCTAAACCGCGTAAGATAGACGCTTGAAACTTGGCATGCAGGTACCTTAGTAAACTTAAAGCTTAGTTACAACAGGATATTGCAAAATTCCCACGGGAACGGGAGTTAGCGGGAAAAAACATTTGTATGAAAAATCTAAACCGCTTAAGTTAGACACTTGAAATTTGGCATGCAGGTACCTTAGTAAACTTAAAGCTTAGTTACAACAGGATATTGCAAAATTCCCACGGGAACGGGAGTTATTGGGAAAAAACATTTGTATGAAAAAATCTAAACCGCGTAAGATAGACGCTTGAAATTTGGCATGCAGGTACCTTAGTAAACTTAAAGCTTAGTTACAATAGGATATTGCAAAATTCCCACGGGAACGGGAGTTAGCGGGAAAAAACATTTGTATGAAAAAATCTAAACCGCGTAAGATAGACGCTTGAAATTTGGCATGCAGGTACCTTAGTAAACTTAAAGCTTAGTTACAACAGGATATTGCAAAATTCCCATGGAAACGGGAGTTAGCGGGGAAAAAAATTGTATGAAAAAATCTGAACCGCGTAAGATAGATGAAGGGGGGGGGGGGGGGTAAAACGAGATCCACGCGTACGAAGTCGCGGGCGGCCGCTAGTATTCAAATAAATGCATACTGAATTTTTACTTTCTACGCCTTGTAATTAACCGATTAGGGCAGGTGACCCGGTTTTAGCCATTTTAAGAATTTTGTAGACTTTGAGGCTATATCATTTTACAGTTTTTGTTATCACGGACTTATTTCTTGTAAAAAGTGATTAAATATATTTAGATCAGGATACATTTTTTTTCATAATGATTCAATGGAAAAATAATCCTGTGGAAAAGAAATAAAAATGGGAATTTGTGCCATTTTTGGCCAGCTTTACCCCATTTCTGGCCACAGTCATGTGCCAGTTCTGGCCATCAAAATTCATCAAAAATAAAAAGCAGATAATTCAAAGTAATAAAAAGTTTATTCGAAAATAGCATACTTAACGACCAACAGTCTTTATTTAGAGAAAAATAGCTAACATAATATTGACGACAAATCTATATACTTATAATAAATCTGTAAAGAGGTCAATTCTGTACATGAAATATATTTTCAAAATGACTATCAGGGGGTGATTAGTGATCGATACTGATGCCAAAAATGCAATCAGTAAAATTTTTGTCTGTCTGTCTGTCTGTCCGTCTGTATGTTCCTTATAGAAACAAAAACTACTCGACGGATTTTAACGAAACTTGGTACAGTTATTCTTCATACTCATGGGCAGGTTATAGTATACTTAGGAATTCCCACGGGAACAGGAATTAGCGGGAAAATCCTTTTGTATGTAAAATCTAAACCGCTTAAGTTAGACGCTTGAAATTTGGTATGTAGATACCTTAATAAACTTAAAGCTTAGTTACAACAAGGAATTCCCGAAATTCCCACGGGAACGGGAATTAGCGGGAAAATCCTTTTGTATGAAAAATCTAAACCGCTTAAATTAGTCGCTTGAAATTTGGCATGCAGGTACCTTAGTAAACTTAAAGCTTAGTTACAACAGGATATTGCAAAATTCCCACGGGAACGGGAGTTAGCGGGAAAAAAACATTTGTATGAAAAAATCTAAACCGCGTAAGATAGATGAAGGGGGTAAAAGGGGATCCACGGGTACGAAGTCGCGGGCGGCCGCTAGTATGAAATATAATATCTCAGCTTGAATTGAAATTACAATTAAGGAGATCAATATTAACCTATGACCTATAGTATATGTTTATACGGTGAGTACTGGAACAATTTTCTTTTCACAACACCGATTTTTTTAGTATTTGGTTTCGATGGAGGCATTATAATCGTAACTCTGAAAATGAATAGATTACCTATATCAAAATAGCTAAGTAATTAAATTCAAAAATCACGATAAAAACTAAATGGCCAAAAGTGGGGTTCTACGTGCACCACTTTTGGCCAGTCATGTGGCCAAAGATGGGAAAATTCAATTATTCTGGCTCCATTAGTGGCCACCTCTCATAAACCCACTTAATAAACAAATAGCGATAAAATATCATTAGTACCACTTAGACAGTGCATTCTTTATTAAGGATTAACATAAACATTTTAAAAAATAAGAAGGATTTAAAAAATAATGATTGTTTACTCACCCGCTCGCCTTAGCCTTTTTGCTAAGACTTAAAACAATTAACGCTTCTCAAAAAATAATAACTTGTTGGATTGAAGTGAAGCTTGACACATCAAAGCTGTTAACGCTATCAGTGTTGCTAATATTAGACATTTTTATTCCCGTAAACCATAGAGTAATATATTTGTCTTTGCCTTAGTTATAACGATTTGAAGTTCTAAATGGCCACAAAGGGGTCAGTGGCCACAACCGGGTCACTTGCCCTACAACTGTCTACAGTATTTTTGAGCACGGGTTATGCATAGTTTATTTTTAAGAAAGAAAGAAAGAAAGAAAAAATATTTTTTCATTGCTTTAATAGGTAGAAATAAGAATAACAATAAATTTTTTTCTGAATTTGCTTTTATGTGTAAAAATATTAAAAATTATATAAATGAATGTAAATGATGGACAGATTTTTGCAGTCAAAAGTGGTTTTGATTTCTTTCAAACAAAAAATATTTTTTTAAAATCGGTTTTTGTTTGACAGACAAATCGGTAAACATTCATAAAAAAATTGACCAGACAAATATAGAATATTATCCCTTTCTATTGAAGACGCTAAATAACCTTTTTAACTGAAGTATAAGTTGGCCCTTAATCTCACACTAAAACTTTTCTTCGTAAGTACCTACCTTAACGTTAAACATGGTAAGGCTTACGATTTAAAGAGATTGGCTTGGTTGTTTAGGCACAAATGTCGCTGCTTGACCATGGAAAGGCACAAATATAAGCTACTTATTGAGAAAATTTAATCTGGCTAAGGCTAATGGGTAAAAATCATGTGGCTGCAGTAACGTTTTCAAGCATTACTGCAACGGAATCTTACTTTCTTCAATTACTCCGAAATCTTATTGGGCAAAAATGCTAGATTCTCGGCACATTTACAGGATTTAAGGCTCTACCTTTTCCATGACATAAGCTCATCTTGATCAGTGTCACCATATCGTCGCTTGGCTCTCTAACTGACGTAACTGACATTTTGCAAAATTTTCAGGCGATTAGATAGATCGATTCGTCTTGCGAAATCAATTAAGATGGTGTAGATAACTCAGTTTCGAAAAAAATGTCAGATACGTCAGTAAGAGAGGCAAGCGACGATATCTCTGAGGTAACGCACACGAATGAATCTGCATTTTGATTTTAAATAAGTGAAATACAACTTGATGCAGACTGACATGTATTTGGGAGAGAACTTGTTTAAGGATAATTACCTACTGTCTATTACAGTAAACACATGCGTTATCCAGTGCAGAGTGATTTATTCGTAACTTTTTAAAAAGTAGACAAGACGCAGTGGCAATGACAAATACTTATACAGCCTAGATGGCGCTACTGTGTACATACAGTGTGAGTCACGTTAAAGTGTACATATGAAAATAGATGAAACTAGACCTATTTTTATCGACAAAAAAGTGGTCAAAAATTTTTTGAGATTTTTTTTTAATTTTTTATAGTTTTTTTTTCCTTTCAAGTACTTATTGTAAAGAAAACGTAATAACTTTTAAACTAAGAGGTATATCCTGATAAAATAAAAACAGTAATAATGCTAAATAACAGACGATACTAAAAAAATACATAAAATACTCAGAAAATGCCAACAAATAATAAAAAACGATACTTTTTGAAAAAAATCTGCTTAAAAATTCGTGTTTTTTTGGTTATTTGATAAATTTCTCCAAAAAATGCCCCTATAAAAGGTGGTTTTTATAACTTTGAATTATTCTCTATCGTATTACCTTTGTTAAAGCCAAAAATCGCATGTCTCTATCCCTATCACAACATTTGCTATGATCGTTTGAACTAAGCCTCTCCGGGCGCGCCATTCAACGCTTCGCTAACAACGAAACTGAAAATGGCTCTAGATTTGTAATTTTGATAAAGACAAGTTAGATTTCAAGTAAAAACAAAAGATTTCAAAGTAAAATAAGCATTTTAGTTAAAAATTAAAATTGTCCCTACCTGTAGAGGAGAATAATGTTGTGGTAGGCCTTTGTTCAAACTATCATAGCAAATGTTGTGATAGGGATAGAGACATGAAATTTTTGGTTTTACAAAGGTAATACGATAGAGAATAATACAAAACAATAAAAACCACCTGTTATAGGGGCATTTTTTGGAGAAATTTATCAAATAACCAAAAAAACACGAATTTTTAAGCAGATTTTTTTCAAAAAGTATCATTTTTTATTATTTGTTGGCAATTTTTGTGTATTTTATGTATTTTTTTAGTATCGCCTGTTATTTAGCATTATCACTGTTTTTATTTTATCAGGATATACCGCTTAGTTTAAAAGTTATTACGTTTTCTTTACAATACGTAATTGGAAGAAAAAAAATTCTATAAAAAATTAAAAAAAAATCTCAAAAAATTTTTGACCTCTTTTTTGTCGATAAAAATAGGTTTAGTTTCATCTATTTTCATATGTACACTTTAACGTGACTCACACTGTATTTTGATATTATTAAATTATTAATTACAACACCCCCACTTATCAAAATAAACTAAACATACTACAGAGCTCAAAGTTACAAATTACAATTTTAGGATACCTAATTTCTCCATAAATTTATAGTGTTTGACTGTACCTAGACCTTTAGTTAATAAATCTGCTGGCATTTCATTTGTACATAAATAATTGACCTCTACCTTTTTACTTTTGAGCGTGTCTTTTACAAAATGGTACTTAACATCAATATGTTTTGATCTATTGTGACACTGATGGTTTGTGGCCATCTTCAATGCACTTTGGTTGTCACAGTACAACTTAATTGTTAACAAAGATCCAGTCAGCTCATACAATAATTCTCTTAAATATATTGCCTCCCTACAGGCTTCAGAGAGTGCAACATATTCAGCCTCAGTGCTTGATAGGGCTGTAATTCTCTGTTTCCTACTTTGCCATGAAATAGCAGTACCTGACATAACAAAACAAAATCCGGTGTATGACTTCCTATCTAAGCTATCACTTGCCCAGTCGGCGTCAACAAAACCTTGTAAGCTTTCTCCTTGACTACTAAACTTTAAACAATACATTTTAGTTTTCTTTAAATATTTAAGAACTCTTTTAGCATAGTTCCAATGTTCATCACTGTAGCAAGTATTAAATTGACTTAAATAACTAACAGAGTAGGTAATGTCTGGTCTTGTCATGACTGCAAGCACAGCTGGGCATTAACTCGTTAATCCGTTAATCGTTAATTAACGAAGTTAACATTACTATTAACGGATTAACTTTTAAGTTAACTTTAAAAAATGTTAACGGACTCGTTAACTTCCGTTAAATTATCCTAAGTCCGTTAATCGTTAATCCAATACCTACTATTTACCAAAAAGATACAGCAGGCACGCTGAAACACTAGAATAAAAATTAGCCAAGTGCGTGTCGTGCCACGCGCAGTGTAGGGTTCCGTAGTTGTCCGTCATTAACACAATATATTTCAGAAGCAAGCAATTACTTCATCTAAAGTCACTTTTAATATTTTCTTCTAAGAAATTTTCACTTGTTAAGGAATTTTATAATACATTAGTTAAATGACTATTACTCGTAGACCCAGTTTTTACAAGCTTTTTACAAGCTTTATATTGACTTCACTTGTTAGTATGTGTGGGACAAATCTTGCAACTGAATTTAAGACCACTTCTCCTCAACCGATTGAGCTGAAATTTGGTATACTTATGTAAGTACGATGACAATGCAATGTTATGGTACCATTGAGCTGGTCTGATGATGGAGTCAGGAGATGGCCATAGGAACTCCTGAACGAAACGGCGGAATCGCATCGAGTGTCGGTTCGTTGGATTTGTCTTTTTGAGCAGTTTAGTGCTAGATGATGTCTAGGGTCCTGATGATGGATTAGGGAGGTGGCCATAGGAACTCCTAAACGAAACGGCAGAAACTCATCGAGTTTGGGTTCGTTGGATTTTTCTTTTCGAGCAATTTAGTGCTAGATGATGTCCAGGGTCTTGATGATGGAGTCAGGAGGTGGCCATAGGAACTCCTAAACGAAACGGCAGAAACTCATCGAGTTTGGGTTCGTTGGATTTGTCTTTTCGAGCAGTTTAGTGCTAGATGATTTCCAGGGTCCTGATGATGGAGTCAGGAGGTGGCCATAGGAACTCCTAAACGAAACGGCGGAATCTTATCGAGTTTGGGTTCGTTGGATTCGACTTCTCGAGCACTTTGGTGCTAAATAATGACCCAGAGATTGAGATACAACTAAAAAGTGTAAAATAAAATTATAATAAAAAAAACTTTTTTAAAAACAAGCTTTATCCTGAAATGCAGTTGTACTAAAACGAAAAAAATATTTGTATGCTTGGTTCAAAGAATTTCGAAAGCTTGTAGCGCAAACAGAATTATAATAAAAAAAACTTTTTTAAAAACAAGCTTTATCCTGAAATGCAGTTGTACTAAAACGAAAAAAATATTTGTATGCTTGGTTCAAAGAATTTCGAAAGTTTGTATCGCGCATGGAATTTATTCCTCTTTTTTTCTGTTTGCGCTACAAGCTTTCGAAATTCTTTGAACCAAGCATACAAATATTTTTTTCGTTTTAGTACAACTGCATTTCAGGATAAAGCTTGTTTTTAAAAAAGTTTTTTTTATTATAATTTTATTTTACACTTTTTAGTTGTATCTCAATCTCTGGGTCATTATTTAGCACCAAAGTGCTCGAGAAGTCGAATCCAACGAACCCAAACTCGATAAGATTCCGCCGTTTCGTTTAGGAGTTCCTATGGCCACCTCCTGACTCCATCATCAGGACCCTGGAAATCATCTAGCACTAAACTGCTCGAAAAGACAAATCCAACGAACCCAAACTCGATGAGTTTCTGCCGTTTCGTTTAGGAGTTCCTATGGCCACCTCCTGACTCCATCATCAAGACCCTGGACATCATCTAGCACTAAATTGCTCGAAAAGAAAAATCCAACGAACCCAAACTCGATGAGTTTCTGCCGTTTCGTTTAGGAGTTCCTATGGCCACCTCCCTAATCCATCATCAGGACCCTAGACATCATCTAGCACTAAACTGCTCAAAAAGACAAATCCAACGAACCGACACTCGATGCGATTCCGCCGTTTCGTTCAGGAGTTCCTATGGCCATCTCCTGACTCCATCATCAGACCAGCTCAATGGTACCATAACATTGCATTGTCATCGTACTTACATAAGTATACCAAATTTCAGCTCAATCGGTTGAGGAGAAGTGGTCTTAAATTCAGTTGCAAGATTTGTCCCACACATACTAACAAGTGAAGTCAATATAAAGCTTGTAAAAAAAGAGGAATAAATTCCATGCGCGATACAAACTTTCGAAATTCTTTGAACCAAGCATACAATTATTTTTTTCGTTTTAGTACAACTGCATTTCAGGATAAAGCTTGTTTTTAAAAAAGTTTTTTTTATTATAATTTGATTCGTAGTTAAAATAACCAATAGTTAAATTTGACAACTGTCAAATGACAAGTGGTTAAATATCACAAAAAAAAAGGTTTTTCCAACAATGGTTAGCTTGACTTTTAGTACATTTTTTAAGTAATTGTTTACATTTTGTTAATATTTAACCATTAGTAGCAAAATTTAACAATTAGTTATTTTAACTATGAATCAACAAACTGGGCCTTAATCTAACTGATGTATTTTAACCGCTATAGTTTTCCTTGAAAGTTCATGAAAAGCAGTATCGTTACGAATTTTTCTAGATTTTTAAAGCCAACAGTTTAGTTAAGAGGGGGGGGGGGGGGGGGACGCCCTACTTGAACAAAAATTGGCACTTTAAACTTAAATATTTTGCAAACCGATCCCTAAAACGAAAAATAGTCTTAGAAAACCCTAAGTAATTTTAAAAGACCTATCCAACGATACCCCACACAATGGGGTAGAAGATGAAAAAAAAATCATCCCCACTTCACATGTAGGGGAGCTACCCTAAAAAAATTTTTCTTTCAATATTTTGTTTTACCGTTTTGTCGGGGTGATTAATATCATACCTCCACAATTTTGATAATATTGCGCTATTTTTTTATTGCGCTGATTCTGCTCCATACTGATGTCTGGAGCCTTTAATGGATGGTATTGTTTGTTTACACCATGTAGTATACAATGTCACTATTTTGTTGCAATATCTTACAAAACTTGCGCGCAAAAATCAAATCTACATAGTATGTAAAATTATCAAACTTCTAATGCTCGTAACTCAGTTCAGACTGAGTTTAGAGGTATACATGTCATACTGTCATAGTAAGTTTGGTTTATTACACTATTTTGTAATCAAAAAACAAGGTTTGGTCGATGGCCGCGCGAAAAAAAAGACGCCAATTTCCGGCATTGTCTTTTGGTATACTTTGTAAGTACGATGAAAATGCAATGCAATGACCATTAAGCTGGTCTGATGATGGAGTCAGGAGGTGGCCATAGGAACTCATAAATGAAATGGCGGCATCGCATGGAATTTGGGTTCGTTGGATTTGTCTTTTCGAGCACTTTAGTACTAGATGATGTCCAGGGTCCTGATGATGGACTCATGAGGTGGCCATAGGAATTCCTAAACGAAACCGCGGAAACTTAACCGCCCCGGGTGCCAAGCATCAGGGGGTGACACAAGTCGCGCAGATTAGTACTCACTGGCACATCACTCTCACATCTCTCATCACTGTAACCCCAAAATCCTGGGGGTACCAGGGGGTGTCATAGGACTTGTGACGGGGGGGGGGGGGGGGGGGTGATCGCCCCGGGTGCCGACCCATGCTACGCCGCCACTGATGCTCCCAATATAGGTTAGAATGTTGGTGGATTATGAAGTTTGGGCAGGCCTGGATCACTCCGCGCGGTACATCCGATAATTACCTACAGCGAAGCGCCCCGCCGGCGGGTATTATATCAGTCGAGTGTCACGCGCGCGCCCGTCAGGCCTTGATGTTTGCTTTTGATAAATAATTTCTTTTGAATACAATTTATGACGTTTAAAGAATTTTATAGTTTTATTACCTATTATCTGCCCCTGTAAATGAAACGGAAGCGTAACAGAATAGTAGGTATGTTTAATTTATTCGTCTTATGTTAAAATAGGTATGAATGAAGACATTGTATTAAAATAAGTACTTTTATATCCTAAGTAGGGTATATTTGAAATGTTATTTTTTCAAAGGTAGAATAACAGTAATACTTACCTACATACGTACCTCTTTACAAATAAGTAGAATAATTATTTTTTCACTAGACAGCAACCCTAACAGCGTAAGAAGGGTTCAGAGGCACGCGATAGAAAGAGACAAAACTTGTAGGTAAATAAAATTGTAGGCACGCAGTGTTGTGCGAGCTGAATTCCACTGTATGGCGTCGTAGTAAGACTCGCATTTATTTAAATCGTCTTGGGGAGTAAACCTTCTGTATACTATTACTTATTCTGTGGTTTGGGTCATCGTTGCTTTGGCAGCTATCCTAAAAAAAATGTCTGGCAAGGAGTTGGAGCTGTTTGTTGTCCCAAATAAAGAGAAAAAAAAAACTGTCATAACTGTGTGGCTGATGTCGAAACAATTTCTAATCATTGCCCAAATATTATACATAAAAACAGATTTTATGGTATAACGTAAGTAGAATTACAGTCTATTGAATACATAGAAAAAGCCACCGTAAAAGTTAGGCTTACGTTATACCATAAAAGCTGATTTGCTTTCGAAATTATTTGAACCTTGCATGTATTGTGTTAACGGATTAACGATTAACGTTAACTTGCGTTAAATCTTGCTGAATGTAACGATTTAACGTTTAACGAAGTTAATTTTTTTATTAACGGTTTAACGATTAACGAAGTTAACTATTTGATTAACGGTGCCCAGCTATGGCAATAATCATGTCGCTGCTGCAGTAACGTTTTCAAGCATCACCGCAGCGGAATCCCATTTTCACCAATTAAGTACTCCGCAACCTTACCGGGCACAAATGGTAGACTCTCGACACATTTACAGGATACAAGGCACCAACCCCTCCACATAAGCACATCCCGACCAGCGTCACCATGTCGCTGATGTAACGCACACGATTAATTTATGAATTATTAATCTAATCTACCTACTTATTTAAAAAGACCAGTGTCGCGCGCTAAATGAAAACAAGCTTGGTAGGCAGGTACCCATCCATTGGGGCTACTCCCGATCCCAGTGACGTCAATACAGTGTGTCCGGGCATGTAGTGATCAAACTTTAAAGGCGTAATCTATGGACAATTTTATCGATGAAAATACTTCAAACTGTTTGGGGCTTGACCCATTTCTCGAAAAATTACATCGATTTAAGTTTTTAATTTTTAGTTTACACCTCTTCTTTAAAAAACAAGTGAAAGCGTGGGTAGCTTAACATTAATAGGCAAATATTTTATATCATGCGATAGCTAATAAAATTATCTATTAGTAGAAGAAGAAAGCAGATACAAGTTTCATACATTTTATGGGAGTAAGAATGGATTTAATTAGAAAAATACATTACTTTTTTCACTTCTTTTTCAGTTATTTTCCAACACAAGAAAAACCAGGTCGTTAAGGTATGTTTTATTTGCAATGTATTTTTAGTATTTGAGCTATTCTACAAAACGAATGTAAATTTATTAGTCTACGTCTATTAGTTTCGACGTAATTGTTGAACAAAGATACCCCTTCCCAGCTGTTTCCATAGTAATCGGAATAGGTTGTGTGATTCTTTCAGGCAGTGCATTTTCGCATGTCGCGTGCGCTATGGAAACCGCTGGGAAGGGGTATCTTTGTTCAATAATTACGTCGAAACTAATAGACGTAGACTAATAAATTTACATTCGTTTTGTAATAAATACTAATAATACAATGCAAATAAAACATACCTTAACGACCTGGTTTTTCTTGTGTTGGAAAATAACTGAAAAAGAAGTGAAAAAAGTAATGTATTTTTCTAATTAAATCCATTCTTACTCCCATAAAATGTATGAAACTTGTGTCTGCTTTCTTCTTCTACTAATAGATAATTTTATTGGCTATCGCATGATATAAAATATTTGCCTATTAATGTTAAGCTACCCACGTTTTTACTTGTTTTTTAAAGAAGAGGTGTAAACTAAAAATTAAAAACTTAAATCGATGTAATTTTTCTAGAAATGGGTCAGGCCCCAAATTTGAAGTATTTTCATCGATAAAATTGTCCATAGATTACGCCCTTAAAGTTTGATCACTACATGCCCGGACACACTGTATACTTAGTAGGTATGCATGCCAGCCATTCACGCAGCACGTGTAAGTGAATCGAAAATGATGCTATAGTCCGGTCGCCGAGCCCGTACGATTGTATAAATTAATTTCATAAAAATTATTAGTAACTTCATACTGCAAGTTTCTTAAGTACACAGCCTCTTTGCAGGCTTGCAAAATTGCCACATACTCTGCTTCTGTACTAGAAAGTGCAATACATTTTTGTTTACTACAACTCCAAGAAATAGCAGACCCCGACAAAGTGTAGCAAAACCCCGTATCAGATTTTCTATCGTTAACATCATTGCTCCAATCAGCATCCACATAACCTTCAATTTCAATATTATTATTTTTACAATATTTCAGTCCTATATTTTTGGTTTTCTTTAAATACCTAAATACTCTCTTAGCATAGAGCCATTGTTCTTCATTACTGCAGTTATTAAATTGACTCAGGTAGGAAACTGAATAAGCTATGTCAGGACGCGCGAGGACAGCTAAATACATTAAGCTCCCAATAAGCTGCTGATATGGATTCTGAGTTTTACAATTTATATCTTTTTTACATTTCAAGTTTGCCTCCATTGGAGTATTAACAGTTTTACAATTTGTCATGTTAAATCTGGCTAACAACTTATCAATATATTTCTCTTGACTTAAACTGACTGTACAATTCTGTTTATCAATGTTAACTGACATACCTAAACATTCTTTTATTTCTCCTAAATCTTTTAACTCAAAATTACTATTCAACATATCTTTAAGATTCTTTGTTTCAGACTTGTCATTTGAGAAAACTATAAAGTCATCGACATACAAAGTTACTATGGTTCTACTACTGCCAACAATTTTAGTATACAAACTCTCCCCTCCGGACTGTGAAAGTGACAAGACGTGTGCACTCGTGCTCCTTGATTTTAAAATTTATTAAGAAGTTTAATAATTATACGACTATTTTAAGTTTAAAACTCGCATCAAGTACCAGGCGCTCATAACACGCAAGAGCCGCGCTTCGACATTCGAAAAGGGATAGCAATAGACCCACGAGCTACGGCTACTATACAACACCGTTGCTCTCAACCACAGTGTAAGAATTGTAAGTAGGACATTTCACAATATGTCAAACTTCAACAAATCATATAGTATGTCGGAACCAGAAGTGGACAAAATGACGAACTATCCTGCTTCTTTGGGAGATAACCTGAATATAACCCAGTACCACCACAGTAAACGTCGAAAGAGAACTGATGACTCGCAACCAGAGAAAAAAGAAACTGGTACCTCAGACCAGCAGCTACGACATATTATTCGAGAGGAACTCCGGGACTTCATGAGTGCATTCCAAACTCAACAAAATCTACGACTAGATGTTTTGGAAAAACATATGTCTGATATAAAAACCCAAACGGACACTACACTTACTAAAACCCAAGACATTGAAAAGTCCATCGAGTTGGTCACCACCAAAGTCGATGATGTGCAGTCTACTATTGATCGTTTGGAAGAAGAGCGGCACCAGCTACAAAGTCAGATCTCCAATTTGGAAGTGAAATGTGACACTATAGAAAGAGCATCACGTAAAACCTGTATCCAGATAAGGAACGTCCCCAGACAGAAAGCCGAAACGAAGGAAATTCTTTTCAATATGATAAGGCAATTATCTTCCACCCTTGATGTGAGAATGGAATCTGCTGAGTTACGCGACGTCTTCCGTCTCCCGACCAAACCTGACCAGACCAACACAACTGTAGTTGCCGAATTTTCTTCAACCCTTTTGAAGGGAATTTTTTTAAATGCGTCAAAAAATCATAAATTGGCATCAATTCGCTACAAAACGGAACAACTAAACTCGTCACATCTGGGTTTGGAGGGACCCAAGGCAGAAATATATCTCTCTGAGCACCTCACACCTCTTGCATCTCGGCTGTACTTCCTCGCTCGAGAATTCCGCAAGAAAATGTCATATGACTACTGCTGGACATCAAATGGAATGGTATACCTAAGAAAAAAACAAGGCGAACCATACATTTTAGTCAAAAGCGAAGACCAGCTACAACAATTAAGGAAGAAATGACTAGGTAATGCGTATCTTTTTCCAAAAAATTATATATGTTGCATATTAAGATCACCAAATCAATCGAAAATTGTATATAACTCAACCAATTATAGAAACTGCTGCGCCCTTTCTACTCAACCCACAAAAAATTATACTCACAATTTCATTTTTGGATCCCGTTCTTCACAAATCATGCCTACACAAACCACTATTCCACATAATCTCCTGACTGTCAATAGCAGCTCCAAAGTAAACATCTATAATATGAAAGTTAAATCACAGTACCTGTTACACTGGCGATCCCCTCTTACTACTTATCACAAACATGAATAATCCACAGCTATTTGAGGAAATCGACGAATCTTGTTTCACTAAATCGATGGCTCCTACGTATAAGGGCGAAACTGCCGCTTACGCCTTTTTCCAATTATTTAAGCAATGATTTCACTTTGCTCTAATCTATAACATCAGTAAGAAAAAAAAAAATTTTTTCCATTAGATACAAAATAAAATTTTAGGCAAATAGGCGTATGTGCAAAACTACGCCACGTATAAAGCCCAATCATACGATTCGTCAATCTATACGAGTAGTTGCTTACATAAACATATATTTTTTATAATCCAAATCTTAACCCGGCGCCAATGACGTGAAAATAATTTCAAAGACAATGACCCCGGGTCATATTGACCCTAATTTCATCGATCACTTTTTAGGAAATTGAACAAGTTATCTTAATTTTAATTACTGTCCATGTATATAGGGTTCATTACTGAGCTAATAAAACAAAAATAAAACGAATACATTACATAAATCATTTTTTTGAAAATTTTAAAACAAAACATTAAAAAATCGTGTATAGAAACACAATGAGTCTATATTTTTGGTTTTTGATAAAGATTTTTAGTATTAATAGGAATCAACAATGTTAAATAGTGAAAAAGAGATAAAAAACAAAATTTTTATGCAGATACAATGAGATAAGTCTTCTACTTCATCATTCAGAGCCATGGAACTGCTGCAACTGGTGCAGTATGTAATCAAATGGTCTGGGCATGTAAATGCGGCATGACGCACTTGCCGGCGTCGTACTAATGCATGGTCGAGATTAACCAAAGACTGAGTCCACATCACTTGCGTCTTTTCACTTTTGTTGTCATTTTTACGTTCTGGCTATTACAGCCTGAAATTCTTCACTTTCGGAATCCGACTCTTCTAGCAACGTTTCATTCTTGCTGGGTCATTTAACAAAGACATTTTGACTAAAAATTTAAAAAAGAACAACATAAACTAGCACTAAACACAAAATAAGCGAATAAAAGTAAGCCACAAAATCACCGCGCCACCAATGACGCCGGGTCATAATGACCCGTTTTAATTTGAAGCCTGTGTATCTCGCTACGCAAGCGGAGTCACACTGAGCTAACTAACGGAATGGATTTAGAGAGGTTGTATCTTCAGCTATACGAACGCTCGAACCACAAAATGGACGCAAAAAAAAATTATAAACGTTTGAAAATGCCTCGGGTCAATATGACCCAGCGTCATTGACGCCGGGTTAAATAAAGCCACGAAAATATTTAGCAAATTGTTTTATTTATAAATTATGACACATTATATAGTTATTTAATTTTTAGCGTTAAGAGTCGCATCTCAAACTAATTTGAAAATTATAAATAACTTGAAAAAAATCGAACTGCCTAAGGCATCGTGGGTTCAATTCCCGCCTTAGGCAATTCGATTTTTTCAAGTTATTTATATTTTTTTAAAATATGACACATTATGTTAAAAGACCTAACTAAATCTCGAGCACAGTATATGGGCGTATTTGCGTTAAAACGTAAAACGGTACATTAAACGACTTTTTCTAACTGATTTATTATTGATATAGCACATGATAACAATTAACATAATTACATGCATAAATAAAGAGAGTAATCGCTTAAAATATTATATTTACGTTGTCATTTAAGTCTCTTTACGTTGAACAATATACATGAAATTATAGAAATATGCCGACGTAAAAGGGCAATGCGTAAAATCTCAAAATATACAGGGTGTCCCGTAATGTAACGTCAAGCCGGAACTGGGTGTTGAGGCAAGTTGTGCTGGTTATCAGAAAAATAAAAAAAAAAATCTATGTGGCATATTTAAAAAATAATAGGCATTTAAAAAAAATCTAAAAATTCTACTCCAGGTGACGGTCCTTTTACTCGTGTTGCCACAAATCTTCACTTTTTCCAAATTTTTTTTTTGTTATGTAACATGGAATAATGCTTCTCTAAATTGTTATCAAAATTACAAAACCAGCTGCTCCAACTTGGGTGAAAAAAATACATTATTCCCAAAAAAAATATCAAAATAAAAATTTTACCTAGTTTAAACTGACTGTACTGAAAAAAAATTGTACTACGAGAGTGTGGCAAGTGACGTCATAATTTGGCGCATTTAGTAAGAATTCCAAAATGGTATAACACTTTGTAAAAAAAAAACGTCATCGCGCGACCGTTAAGCTTACACCGGTTCTAACTCGCTCTTGTTAAAAATGAGAAATACACCTATAGAAAATGACTTATAAATACAAAATTCGCATCAGTGTGTAGCTGCAAGTGAGAGCTAAAAGTGTGTGATATTGGATTGACAAACTATTTGCAGTGTGGTGAATTATTAGAAGAAAAAGTGCCATAATTCACCACATCATCGATCGCAATCCCGTACGTATGCTGTCTCATTCGCTCTAAACGCGCCTACGCATCTACCTGTTCGTGTCACTCACTACTGTTACACGTCGTGTGACGTTGCTGTATTGCTGTCGCACTTACTCTGGCCGCGCCTGTAACTGACTATCTCGCTTGCAAATCTCGCGCTCTGTCTACTGCTTACTAATTTCTGAAGCTGAACAAAAATGGACTGCCAAGCATGTAACCAACGTATAATTTATGAGGGAGAGATATTGCGATGCGTAAGCTGTAAAGGAAGATACCACTATGCATGCCTAAACATGACCTCTGCTTATTATCTAAACCACAAAACCGAACTAGCTAGGACCTGGCGATGCCACGCTTGCGAAAACATAACCCGGCGCACTAGAAATGATAACACTCCCACAAGAAAACAGTTTCAACTCAACCTAGATGACACCACAATGTCTATAGACGACAACCCTCAACCTAAGAGCTTGAGCCCGACTGAAGCCTCCAACATCCCAACGAGGCAAGAAAACTACCCAACTTTGGAAGAATTCAGTAGACTCCTAGACATTAAACTGGAAAACAATAAAAAGTCTATACTAACTGACCTAAAAAGCACAATTGAAAGTGAAATAAATAAGGCTATATACAAATTAAAACAGGAAGTTTATCTACACAACAATGAATTAAAAACAGGACAGGAAAGCATTAAAAAAGATATAACAAAAATCAATGGAATAATAGAAAATTTAGAACAAGAAAATGAAAAATTAAAACTGCAACTACAAGAAATAAAAAACCAGCAAAATAATCAGGAAAAGTACTCAGACATGGAACAAAATAACAACAAGAAAATTGTCTTATATGGCCTCGCAGAATACCACAGAGAGCCGGAACATGATCTATATAATCGAGTGACACAAGTATTTAATGAAATTTTGAATATAAATTTGTTTGGATACATAGAAGACGTAAAAAGAATAGGAAATTACCGCCCAAGACAACAAAGGCCACTCATAATCGAATTAATTAGCAAGAAAATGACTAAATATATCACTCAGAACGCAAAATACTTCAGAGGCACAGGGCTGGGAGTCTCTGAATACCTAGATAAACGATCACTCCAGATAAGAAAAAACCTACGCGACGGTCTAAAAACAGCGAGACAAAGCGGTCACCATGCAATCATCCGCAACAACAAACTGATCGTAAACGGAAAAACGGTTGAGACCCAACTTACTACTAATAAGGCCGACACTACTCGACGCACATCACAAATAAACAGCGACTCACTGAATATATCCACCGAACCACTAGAGAAACACGACAACAGTTCCTTTCGAAATAAATAATAGATTTAAAATCCTTTTCCAGAATATGCAGAGTCTAAACAACAAAACACATATTTTGCAGGACTTCCTAGATAATAACCAAAGCGAATACCAAGCCATATGTATAACTGAGAGCTGGTTAAATGAAGAAAAGAGGGACCTGCTACACGTCCATGGCTATCAGATCGCGTCATCCTACTGCCGAAAGAATCACGCGGGCGGCGGCGTCTGTATCCTACTGCAAGATAACGTGCAATTTACTGAGAGAAAGGATATTGTGGACCTGACCGTTGAATATGTTATCGAAATATGCTCTATTGAAATTCTAAAACCTAATATATTATTAATAACTCTTTACTGGAATGGAAAACAGTCCGACATTTTTTTTAATCAACTTGATAAACTTTTAAATTTGTTGACTGTCAAATATAATGGGTATGATATTGTTTTAGGTGGAGATTTAAATACTGACTTATTAGAAAATAATAAACAATCCCAAACTCTAATAAGCACTATGTTGGAATGTAATCTAATCCAACATATAAAAGACCCTACTCGAGTCACTAATACTAGTTCCACTTGTTTAGACCTGATTTTTACAAATGTTACAAATATCTACATAACTACTTGTGTCGAAGACTTCGGCTTCTCAGACCATAAAGCTACTGTTCTCATGCTTGATACGCCTAAACCTAAAAATATACAATGGAAAAATGTAAAAAGATTATTTAACAACCAAAACATACATAAATTTAAAACGGAACTTAAAAAAATTAACTGGGAATATATCTTGTGTAATGATAAAAGTGCCAATGACAATTATAAAACCTTCATAGACTTGCTTATTGTAATATTAAATAAAACTATACCCAAAAAACTTGTAAATCTAAAACAAAATTATAAAACACTTTGGCTAACTAAAGGAATAAAAAATTCTTGTAAAAATAAAAGACTAATTAAAATACTAGTAACATACTCAAAAAATAAAACCTTACGAAATTACTTTAAAACTTACTCTAAAATCCTAAAACACGCAATAAAAAAGTCAAAAAAATTAGCTAATATTGATCGTATGAAAAAATCATCAAATAAAATAAAATGCATGTGGAAAATAATAAACGAAAATATGAATAAAACCAATAACAAAATTAAGCAACAAGACTTCGAACTTCTTATAAATAATACTCCTACGCGCGATCCTAAGCTAGTTTCGAATGCATTCAACAAATATTTCGCGACAGTGGGCAGCACGAGCACCAGTGCGCCTGGAGCGGCCGCGGCGGCCGGCCGCCCTGTGCAGCACGCGCACAGCGACACTATGTTCTTGAGTCCCGTAAGCCCGCGAGAGGTGTATCGCCTTATACGAAGCCTCACCACTAAATATAGCTGCGGAGTTGATGAAATACCACCCGCGATTTTTAAACAATGCGCAGACGAACTAACATTACCATTCTATCTATTAATAAACCAATCATTCCTAGAAGGAGTGTTTCCCGACGACCTAAAAAAATCGATTGTTAAACCCATCCACAAAAAGAACTCTAAGCGTGACCCGAGTAATTACCGACCAATTGCCCTCCTACCTACATCAGCTAAGATATATGAGAAAGCTATGTGCAATAGACTGTACTCCTTCTGCGAAAAATATAATATATTTGACAGTAGTCAAAATGGATTTAGGCGTAATCGATCTACGACACTTGCAGTTTATAATTATGTACAGGAAGTGTTAAGTATTTTGGAAAACAAACAATACGCAGTAGGAATATTACTAGATATGACTAAAGCATACGATAAGGTCCAATTCGGGATCCTATTAAACAAACTTTATGATATCGGGATCAGGGGAGTGGTTCACGATTGGTTCAAATCATATCTGTCAAATCGTAAACAGGTCGTAGACATACAATTTTCAAATTATAAAACGGGAATGATCGAGTCGGTAAGATCGGACGAGATCACCACGACCAGCTCAATACCTCAAGGCAGCGTCCTAGGATGTGTCCTATTTTTGTTATATATTAATGACCTTCCTAAATACGTTAACATCCCCTGTGTTATGTTCGCGGATGACGTATCGGTGGTGACCTCATGCCGATCTAATATTGATCTTAACCAAGAATTGACGGAAAACCTTAATAACATACAAGCATGGATGGACGACCACAACTTGGAAATAAATTACTCAAAAACGAAATTAATACAATTTAGGCCCTATCAAAAAACTCCATTAAACATTAACTACTCATTCAATGGTAAAAGTATTGAATGCGTAAATTTTGCTACATTGCTCGGACTTGACTTAGATTGTAATTTAAATTGGAAACAGCATATTATTAAAATTAAACAGAAAATATCTAAATTTACTTACGCCCTAAGGCAACTAAAAAGAAACTCCGACCTAAAAACTACACTCGCTGCTTATTATGCCTACAGCTACGCTTGGATCTCTTACGGGATCATACTATGGGGCAACAGCACGGACTCAGATGATATATTTATTCTCCAAAAAAAGTGTATACGTATCCTGGCACAAATAAAAAATACTGAAAGCTGTAAGCCATACTTTATGAAATATAAAATACTACCACTAAAATGTATTTATATCTTGGAATTATGTAAGTTTGTGCGCAAATATCCAAATCTATACACAAAAAAGGGAAATGTAAATGCAAGATCTCGATACCCTAATGATTTAATATTACCTCTATTCAAACTAGGCATGGCTGCTACAGGACCATACGCAATGACGATAAAAGTCTATAATAAACTACCTACATACATAAAATCTGAACCAAATACAAATAAATTTATTAATTTGCTAAAAAAGTTTCTACTAAGTAAGTGTTACTATGATTTAAATGAATATTTTAATGATAAGCCCACATATACAGTACTATGCAATACATACATTTAACTATTATCTACATATTGTATCACCCATTATATGACATTCAGTTATTCAGTTACCTACTATACTCATTATAATAATTATTAGAATTATTTTTTCCTATTCCCTGGAGAGACTTTATAAAAAAAGTGTCGGCCCAGTATGCGTAATTTTTCAAATATATTTTTTATACAATAATAGACATTATATTCCAAATTGCTTTATGTACTTCCTATCAAAGACATCTATAATTTATTTGATTGCTATTGTAAATACCAGTAAAATTGCAATGCCCTTGCAGGGCCCATATGTTTACCTTACATATTTTATAAGACCTTACTGTACATACATACATATGTGATGCAATAAATAAATGAATATGAATATGAATATGAATAAAATCTTGCTGTAATTGTCGACAATTTTTGTTTATTGGAAATAATCCCGTTTTTAACTTTATCTACCTTGGTTAAAAATATTATTCTAATGTGCCCAAAATTCAAGTTTCTGGCTTAAGTGAGGTGGAGAAGCCATTTTAAAAGGTATGAGCGGGACGGAGAGGGCCATCTTACCAAGCAGGGATGTTATGGATATCCGTAACCGTAACCGAAACTATCGGATATCCGAAATAAAAAAATGTCCATAACCGTAACCGAAACTGATTCAAAAGTTACGGATAGTTTCGGATAAAGGCCAAACTGCAAAACTCTATGAAATCTGCAGTATACACGCCGCAGCTGCAATGCCGCGCTGCCGATTTCATAGTTTTGCAGTTTGCGGTTGCAGTTTGCGGTCTGCGACCCGTCTTGGAATTGTACCTTAAATCTTAATATTTGTTACCAACTTGTCTGGCATTCGCTGGCACCATCTAATATGCCAGCCTGTTTTACCTTTATCATACATAGGTGTCGTCTTAGTTGGTACATAAAGTAGCTATGTGGGTCACGCTCACGCAGCATCTTGCTATTTGAATTATACCTACATTTTTGAAATTCTAATAATTCCGTAACCGAAATTATCCGAGACTTTCGGATAATCTGAAATGATTTCATATCCGTGACCGTAACCGAAACCGGTATAATATTTTTCTAATATCCGTAACCGTATCCATAACCGAAATTTCATATCCTTATTATCCCTGTTACCAAGTACAAGTGCAGGCAGAGCAGGTAGTAAAGGCGCGCGCGCACGGGTGACTTTTGTCACAGTATGTCAACTACTAATTACTGTCATGGTGACAAAAGTTTCTGTGACTGACTGTACGGTAGTCAGTCACAGAAACTTGAATTTTGGGCACATTAGAATAATAATTTTTAACCAAGGTTGATAAAGTTAAAAACGGGACTATTTCCAAAAAAACAAAAATTGTCGACAATTACAGCAAAAATTTACCAAGTGTTATACCATTTTGGAATCCTTACTAAATGCGCCAAATTATGACGTCACTTGCCACACTCGCGTAGTACATTTTTTTTTCAGTACAGTCAGTTTAAACTAGGCAAAATTTTTATTTTGAAATTTTTTTTGGGAATAATGTATTTTTTTCATCCAAGCTGGAGCAGCTGGTTTTGTAATTTTGATAACAATTTAGAGAAGCATTATTCAGGGTTACATAACAAAAAAAACATTTGGAAAAAGTGAAGATTTGTGGCAACACGAGCAAAAGGACCGTCACCTGGAGTAGAATTTTTAGATTTTTTTTAAATGCCTATTATTTTTAAAATATGCCACATAGATTTTTTTTTATATTTTTCTGATAACCAGCACAACTTGCCTCAACACCCAGTTCCGGCTTGACGTTACATTACGGGACACCCTGTATAAGAAAAATATAAAAATTGATAACAGCAGTAGCAAAAGCATTACATGTTAAGGCTAAATGTGAAATTTCATTAAATTCGTTTTAGTAGGTCAGAAGATATGACCCAAAAATATGGTTCTGGCCTCTAAAATGGCTCTCCTGTAAAATTTACTTTTTTCACTTACGCCAGTATACGTAGGAGCCATCGAAATGTAAAGTTATTGTTGACTCTAAAGATCTTCACAATGTTTCTAATGACTTTAACAAATCTTTCAATATCATTTCCCTAAACATTAGGAGTGTTAACAAAAACTTAGATAGTCTTCTAATTTATATCTCAAGTTTAAATACGCCTATCCATATCATCATCTTGTCTGAATGTTGGTGTGACGAGAACTCACACCCGCCTACCATCGACGGATTCAATCTTTACTTTAGCAAAAGATCATTTAACCAAAATGATGGAGTCATTATGTACATAAGGGACGAAATAAGAGCTACTGTTAAGGAACTTGAATTTCAAGATTCGAACTGCTTAGAAGCTAAAGTAAATAATATGACGGTACTAGGTATCTATCGTCCATTTTGTTTTAAAAATCCTTCCCAGTTTCTCGATTCCCTAGATATTTATTTAACCTCCAATATATCTCGTAACATCGTGCTTACTGGTGACATTAATATAAATATCCTGGATACCAATAATGCCTATGTAAGAGACTACCTTGAACTGGTAGGTTCGCATGGACTACAAATAGCTATCGATGCCCCAACACATGGTCGCACCTGTCTGGACCATTTCATGTGCAAATCTGTGGGGGCGTACCAAGGCTATGTATTAATATCAGATATAACGGATCATTTCCCATTGCTTCTATCAATTGACAGTTCAATTACTTCTCACCCAGATGTTCCCCGCCAGACAACCAGAACTAAAATCAACTTCCAATTTCTCGCTGACGAAATCAAATCCAAAGACTGGAACTTTTTTCTAGACATTAAAGACCCGGACATAGCTGCTAAGACTTTAATTGACACGCTCCAGGATGTGATTGCCAGGCATTCCAACACAGTAACTTTCACCAGAAGAAATAGGCCATTGAAGCCTTGGATCACAATGAGCCTCGTCAAATGCTTCCAAAAGAGAAACCGAATGCAATTACTTGTTAGGAAAAATCCTCACGATGCTGATCTAAAATACTCATTTATTAATTACCGTAACATATGTAACCAAATAGCTAAAAATCTAAAATCTGACTACTACAAACAAAAGCTCAAACATAATTACAAAAACAATAAAAAAACATGGGAAACTGTCAAAGAAATTTGCCATATAAGAAACGTTAGATCAGAAGCCGATGCATTGTTGAAATTGTTGCCTACACCAGAAAAGTCACTCGACTTAGTCAACAGTTACTTTACATCTATAGGAAAGGAACTTGCTGCTGATATCTTAGCCAGCAGGGGTACTGATGAGTCACAATTACTAAAAACTCTCCCAAGCACTAGTAACTTAAATTCCTTTTGTATGTACCCAACAGACTTCATGGAGATCGATAAAATTATTCTAAACCTCAAAAACAGTAGTGCACCTGGTATAGATTCTATTCCAACTAAGGTCTTAAAGAACTCCCATGCTATTTTGTGCTCCATGATAGCTCATTTATGTAACCTTAGTTTTTCATCTGGAGTTTTTCCTGCTATTTTAAAAAAAGCTAAGGTTGTACCTATCTACAAGGGTGGTGGGCTGGAGGAGGTGTCAAACTACCGGCCAATATCCCTACTGAGTACAATAAGTAAAGTTATTGAAAAAGTAGTCAACTCTCGACTGACAAATTTCCTAGAGAGCAAACAACTTCTAGCTGTCAATCAATATGGATTTAGATCTGGTCGAAATACAGAAGATGCCGTTACAAACCTCTCGAAGATTATAACTAGCTCACTTGATGGAGGCGAAAGATGTCTGGCTATCTTTCTAGACCTGAAAAAGGCATTTGACACTGTATCTATTCCACTACTCCTGGACAAAATGGAAGACCTGGGAATAAGAGGCATCACTCTGAAATGGTTTAGAAGCTATCTCTCAAACAGAAGTCAAATAGTAAAAGTTGCGGATTCTGCCAGTTCCAGTCTGCCCGTTACCTACGGTGTACCGCAAGGCAGCACACTTGGCCCTACACTTTTTCTAGTGTATGCTAATAACTTGTGTGGGCTTCAGTTAGACAATGGCAGTATGCTGGCATTTGCTGATGACACGGCGCTGGTTTTCCGTGGTAAGAGTTGGGCTGATGTCCAGAGATCAGCTGAGATGGGTCTCAACAAAGTGTTGAAGTGTCTTGAAGACAGCCTTCTAACTCTTAATATCCCCAAAACTAAATTCATTTGTTTTAAAATAAATAACGCAAAGAAACCTCCACCAGACTTTGTCATTAAAGCGCACACTACATGTTGTTCTCTCAACAGCAATGCATCCATCTCTTGCAATTGTTCCCCATTAGTCCAGACGAGTTCACACAAATACCTGGGCGTAATCATGGACGAAAATTTAAATTGGGCACCGCACATCTCTGCTCTAAGCAAAAGACTACGTAAACTACTTCATATTTTCAAAAACTTGAGAGAAACTGCCGACACTGAGCTTACTACTAAAATTTACCTTGCGCTCGCGCAATCTCTCTTAACCTACTGTATACCGGTATGGGGCGGAGCAGCTACAACCCACCTTATTGAGCTGGAAAGAGCACAGAGGGCTGTTATCAAGGTCATTCTGAAAAAACCTCGTAAATATCCAACTGAAGATCTTTACAAAGAGGCTGGTCTCCTAACAGTTAGGCAATTGTTTATACAGGGTGTCCCGTAATGTAACGTCAAGCCGGAACTGGGTGTTGAGGCAAGTTGTGGTGGTTATCAGAAAAATATAAAAAAAAATCTATGTGGCATTTTGTCAAAATAAGAGGCATTTAAAAAAAATCAAAAAATTCTACTCCCGGTGACGGTCTTTTTACTCGTGTTGCCACAAATCTTCACTTTTTCCAAATTTTTTTTTGTTATGTAACCCTGAATAATGCTTCTCTAAATTGTTATCAAAATTACAAAACTAGCTGCTCCAACTTGGATGAAAAAAATACATTATTCCCAAAAAAAATATCAAAATAAAAATTTTGCCTTGTTTAAAATGACTGTACTGAAAAAAAATTGTACTACGCGAGTGTGGCAAGTGACGTCATAATTTGGCGCATTTAGTAAGGATTCCAAAATGGTACTTTGTAAAATCTTGCTGTAATTGTCGACAATTTTTGCACAGTAGATAAATCAAACAGTACGGAAGCTTCATACAAACGCTCGAAATCAGACTCACGCACACAGACGCACGCTTTACACGAGCTCTAAGCGAACCTCGCAGTCCATCCGTCGCGGGTGTCGCGCGCGTTGTGTTTTTAATAATAATTTTATTGCATGCGCTGTTCGCTGTATTTTTAAAAACATGCCACGAGTGTATTGCGTAGTATACGTCTGCCTGAACTCAAAACCAGAACTTTCATTTTTTAAACTTCGTAATAATTCTGAATTGTAAAAATGATTAAATATTACTTTTTAAATAAAGTGCTTACTTACATCTGATTTTGTAATAGTTCTAAGTACTAAGTGATGAACTGTATTTAAAATGAGGCAATAGGTATGTGAAAGTAAGTATCCGGTATTTTATTTATGAGAATAGATCTTCTACCGGCCTCTAATAGTACTTAATCAATTTATTCGATTATGTATTCGATCATTATAGTTAGAACCTAATTAACGTTTTATTTTTTTGTTAACTACTTAGTCAATTAATTTATTCCATTAGGAATTTGATAGTTAAAAAACCTAAATAAACGTTTAAATAAATAAGTAAGTAAGATAAGAACCTTATTAATTTTATAAAGATTAACGCCCGATTCCCATATTCAATCCTTGTCCAAATCCGGATTACAACTGTCAAATTGAATTCAGTTTTAGATTATATTTCCAAAATTTTCGATGCATTTACACTTTAATATTGTTTAACCCTATACTTGGCAACGACGGTTTTGCTTAATATTTGTGATTTACACTATAAATATTGGATTTATGATGAGTAAAAATCATGTAAAAAATACGAAAAAAAATCTTAGGTATGTAGTTTTGGAAATATAGTATGTATCTTTAAGTGCACATTGCCAGCTTTGTAGTAAATTAAAATATGGTTTATTTGTTAGTATAAATTAGTTATTTAAATGAAAATTACTACAAAACCTTAAGATATTCCTTATTTGAAAAACAAAAAATAAATATCTTTTACAAAAAACTGAAAACAAAGTAAAAAAAACACTTCAAAGTATGTAACACCTTGAAAGTATAGCTGCATTTGGATGTATGAGAACCACTCCATCAGCGTCGTTGGAGTACCTCCTGAACCTCAGACCCCTCTTACCATCCAGGAGAAGCAAATGCAGATAGAACACATGAGAATCTTGCAAGACCATCAAAGAAATACCAGGGGTATTGATGCCAACTGGTACTGAACTGTGTTCACGTCTTTGATTGAAGATAATTAGATATTCAACTTATAGTGGAAACACAAGATAGCGGAAATGGATCTCTGGAACTCTCAGGGAAACTATGCAGCAGTCGAACTGGCTAAAATTCTTCAATCACCAGCTTTATAACCAAATGCATGCAGCAGCTTGGACAGGCTGCTCGCTTTTTGGGGTGATTTGGGTTGGTTGGAGTAGGAAAATAACCACCCAAGAGAATCAGGAGGCTAAGTGCGGCTTCTAATTCATCAGCTGAAGTGTCACCGCTACTGACTTTTGTCCTGGTTCGAGATTTTGGAACCATAACTAGCATTTTGCGCGCCTGATTTTGTTGCTGCAGCACTAAGTTGTTCATAAAACAACCATTCTTTAGTAAATGAATTAAAACTCACATCAGTATATTATAATTTACAGTTTTAAATTATTACTAACGAATAACATATCCCTTTTTTATGCGATAAAATCTATGAAAAAATCATAAAATAGAGTCAACGAGAACCTGGCAATGTGTCTTTAGAGATACATTCAAAATTGAAAGTAAATTATTACGTATCTGACAATGTGCATTTAGAGATACATTCGGACAATCCGCATCGTACAAGAATAATTATATAAGTTTTGGGATGAAAAAACAGCACTATCATCAAGAAACATTTATTTACTATCCATATTACTACAAATAATCACCAATATTCTTTTAAAAAAACACCGAAAATAATAAAAATTATCAGCCGGTGCGTAGGCGCCTGTCAACGGTCTGTCATTTTGCATATTACTGTTAAATCTGTGCAGCCTGTAGCGATTCTATACTGTGCAACACCATCTGTAGTATTTGGGCTAACGTTATATTAAAAAAACATTTGAAAATAGTTTTTGGTTTCTCCCCCATATTTTTGTTTTGGTCAACGTATCTATAAATGCACAATGCCAAGAAAAGGGTTAAATAGTCTTATAAACAATATAAAAATGTAAAAACATCAAAAACCGCAGTTATTTTGGCCAAAAACATATTAAAATTTGACAGTTGACAGTCCAAATCCGTATAATTTGGATTAGGATTGAATATAGAAATCCAGCATAAGAGTGCCAACCCTAACACTCAGTTGAAGTGTAGGTATTTAACTCGCCGAAAGGGCTAAGTTTCCGTACTGCTTTAGCTCATACATATACTGTGATTTTTGTTTATTGGAAATAATCCCGTTTTTAACTTTATCTACCTTGGTTAAAAATATTATTCTAATGTGCCCAAAATTCAAGTTTCTGGCTTAAGTGAGGTGGAGAAGCCATTTTAAAAGGTATGAGCGGGACGGAGAGGGCCATCTTACCAAGCACTGATTTTATGGATATCCGTAACCGTAACCGAAACTATCGGATATCCGAAATAAAAAAATATCCATAACCGTAACCGAAACTAATTCAAAAGTTACGGATAGTTTCGGATAAAGGCGGAGTCTAAGGGTACAATTCCAAACTGCAAAACTCTATAAAATCTGCAGTATACACGACGCAGCTGCAATGCCGCGCTGCCGATTTCATAGTTTTGCAGTTTGCGGTTGCAGTTTGCGGTCTGCGGCCCGTCTTGGAATTGTACCTTAAATCTTAATATTTGTTACCAACTTGTCTGGCATTCGCTGGCACCATCTAATATGCCAGCCTGTTTTACCTTTATCATACATAGGTGTCGTCTTAGTTGGTGCTTGGTACATAAAGTAGCTATGTGGGTCACGCTCACGCAGCATCTTGTTATTTGTATTATACCTACATTTTTGAAATTCTAATAATTCCGTAACCGAAATTATCCGAAACTTTCGGATAATATGAAATGATTTCATATCCGTGACCGTAACCGAAACCGGTATAATATTATTCTAATATCCGTAACCGTATCCATAACCGAAACACCGAAACTTCATATCCTTATTATCCCTGTTACCGAGTACAAGTGCAGGCAGAGCAGGTAGTAAAGGCGCGCGCGCACGGGTGACTTTTGTCACAGTATGTCAACTACTAATTACTGTCATGGTGACAAAAGTTTCTGTGACTGAGTGTACGGTAGTCAGTCACAGAAACTTGAATTTTGGGCACATTAGAATAATATTTTTTAACCAAGGTAGATAAAGTTAAAAACGGGACTATTTCCAAAAAACCAAAAATTGTCGACAATTACAGCAACAATTTACCAAGTGTTATACCATTTTGGAATCCTTGCTAAATGCGCCAAATTATGACGTCACTTGCCATACTCGCGTAGTACATTTTTTTTCAGTACAGTCAGTTTAAACTAGGCAAAATTTTTATTTTGAAATTTTTTTTGGGCATAATGTATTTTTTTCATCCAAGCTGGAGCAGCTGGTTTTGTAATTATGATAACAATTTAGAGAATCATTATTCAGGGTTACATAACAAAAAAAAAAATTTTGGAAAAAGTGAAGATTTGTGGCAACACGAGTAAAAGGACCGTCACCTGGAGTAGAATTTTTAGATTTTTTTTAAATGCCTATTATTTTGTAAATATGCCACATAGATTTTTTTTTATATTTTTCTGATAACCGCCACAACTTGCCTCAACACCCAGTTCCGGCTTGACGTTACATTACGGGACACCCTGTATATCAATCTGTCCCTCGGCACCACAAAACGATTGACCCCTTGGTACTTCCTCAACATAAAAGACGCATACGCACTCCCGTACCCACCTTTAACTCAACCTTTGCCAGGCGTCAAATAATATACACAGGGCCGTTTCTATACAGGCGTTTCAACGATTTAGAAATGATCGTTAAAATGAATAGACTTACTCTAAAATCCACTCTTAAGAGGATACTAAGCTGTTTAAATTACTGTGCAACTGAAAATATTTTTCGACAAAAATAAATAGTGGTCTATTCGTGGTACTTTAATAAATCAATCACTGTCTTAAATGTAGTATACTGTGAGTCTAATTTTAAAATCATTGTGTAAAAAAAAAATTTGGTGTAAATCAAATAATTTATGTAACATAAAATAAGCTAACTTTCATCATGTTATTGTTGTCTTGTTGTTGTTAATATTTTCCTTATTTTGTTTTGACCCTAGAATGGGGTGGAGGGTTAATAACCTGAGATACAGGTTTTTCCTAATTCAGGTATTAGCCCGCCATAGTCCTACTGAGAGACCAACTATATTGTGTACGTAGGGGAGACCTAGGAGAGTTGTGACAATTTTTACTTTAGAGGCCATATCTCGCTCAAAAAACATTTTACAGCTATGAATCATACAAATTAATGTAGCGCCGTTCCTTCTGTTTTCAAAACAATCACCAAAGTTAACTAAAGTATTAGGGTTTCTAAGAAAATCACCAAAATCTTAGACCACTCCCTCTGTCACAACTCTCCTAGCACCGAGGTAAGTTGTGACAGGTACCGAGGTGAGTTTTGACAGCATTGTATTTCATCATTAGATAAAATATACCATAATATACTCAATCAAATATGATTTTTATCAAAAAAGTACTTTAATCATCCTTTAGTAACAATTAAAACAAAAAGTTATAGGATATCGTTACTCAGATTGAGCCACATTTCTCCAGCTTTCATTTTTCTCCCACGACCCTGGTTTTCTTTATTATATTTTTAGCTAATATAGTCACTTAATATATTTTCTTCCTCTTCTGTAAAAATAAAATAGTCGCGGTGGTATAATCCATAGACGGAGCTTCCCCTTCTGGGTTTACTTGATAAGCCTCTTTCTTCTTAATAATTATTATCTTGACAAGTTTAGATTGTAAGAGGTCGCAGGCAGCATATTATCTTAAACTTTAACCCTTTTTAACCTAATCACTTCATAAGCCAGGTCCTATATTTCGACTCCAGAAAGCAGTTCCTCTATATGGCATTCATGTATAGTTATTAGGAATTCAGGATCAAAAAAGTAGCAGCAGGCAATTATACAAATTATGAACCTACTAACACACAAAAAAAACATCTAAAAACATCGTGGAAATGGCCCATCAGAAAAATTAAGTAAGCTAGGAGAGTTGTGACAGGCTGTCACAACTCTCCTAGGTGTTTAAAATGACGACTTGGTTCGAATAATAATTTTTATTTTCTAAACAAGCTGCGCACACAAAACATCAGTGCTACATTTTGAGACCTGAATAACCATGCAACTTGAGAAAAAATAACACAACAGTGCACATATACTAAAACATGATATAAATTGAAATAAAATTTTGACGAAAAACTTACTTTTCGCATTTTTAGGGTTCCGTACCTCAAAAGGAAAAAACGGAACCCTTATAGGATCACTTTGTTGTCCGTCTGTCCGTCCGTCTGTCAAGACCCTTTTTCTCAGGAACGCGTGGAGGTATGAAGCTGAAATTTATATCAATTACTCAGGTCTACTGTCCCTTGAAGCTGTAAAAAAATCAAACTTCTAAGCCAACGCAATCAAAAGATACAGCCGTTTATGCCGCAAATTTTCGACACTTGCAAGGGAATCAAAACCTACAGGGTGCTTCCCGTGAACTCAGAATCTTGAAATTTGGTACGAAGCAACGTCTTATAGCATAGATAAAGGAAAAATTACGAAAACCATAAATTTTTAGTTACATCACATAATATATATTTTTTTAATAATTTTAAACTTACTACCCATTTCCTCATAAACGCGTAGAGGTATTAAATTGAAATTCATACCAAATACTCAGGTCTATAATACCTTTAAGCTGTAACAAAATCAAACTTCTATGTCAACGCAATCAAAAGAAACAGCAATTTAAGCTGCATATTTTGAAACTCGCAAGTACTCGCAAGGGAATCAAAACCTAAAGGGTACTTCCAGTCGACCTAGAATCTTGAAATTTGGCATGAAGCAACGTTTTATAGCACACATAAAGGAAAAATTCCGAAAACCTTAAATTTTTAGTTACATTACAAAATATATATTTTTTAATAAATATAAACTTATTACTTTTTTCCTCATGAACGCGTAGAGCTATGAAGTTGAAATTCATATCAAATACTTAGATCTAATTGCCTTTAACCCGTGAAAAAAAAAATTCTAAGTCAACGCAAAAACGCAAAACGCAAAAGTACAACCATTGATACCGCATATTTTGAAACTCGCAACTACACGCAAGGGAATTAAAACCTAAAGACCACTTCCCGTTGACATAGAATCTCGAAATTTGGTAAGAAGCAATAGCTTACAGCACAGGTAACAGAAAAATTCCGAAAAGCTTAAAATTTTAAGTAGTTATACCACCAAAAAAATTGTGATTGTAAACATAATTTTAGTTACAGCAATGACAAACGATACAGAGATCTTTGTCTTAAATTTATGCTCCTCCATCTTTCCCCATTGTAATGTTATGAATTTCATTTTGCAATAAAAATACCATAGTTATGACTCGATTGTCGTAATGAACAAACTTTGTAAACCTTGCAGGTTTGTACGGAACCCTCGGTGCGCGAGTCCGACTCGCACTTGGCCGGTTTTTTTGTACACAGACGTCATATTTACGTAACCGTGCCTCTTGCGCCGCCCACAGGTACTTAATCAAGAAGAGCGTCTTAAAAGCGACAAACAAGCGTTTCTTCCAGCTTCCTAACTATATTAAGTAAGGAGAAATCGTCCTTGTCACAACTCACCTCTGTCACAACTCTCCTAGGTCTCCCCTACCAAACCTGCTTACATTGTAATACTGCGAGATTATTATTTTTTTGTCCTACCTTCATTGTACCTAGTTTTTTAAGTTTACCTATTGCACTGTAATTGACTATGGTGAGAATAAAGTTATTTATTTATTTATTTATTTATTTATGGCTCCAATTTAGATTTATGATAACCATCCTTTAACATACAGTCATCTACCTTTTTATGCCACGCCCTGGATGCCTGCTTGAGACCATATATGGCTTTGTTTAATTTAAGAACTTTTGAATTATCTTTACACTCAAAACCAACAGGTAAGTGCATATATATTGTCTCATGCAAGTCTTCATTTAAAAAAGCTGTCTTTACATCAAGGTGTGTTACATCCAAGTTCAATTGTACTGATAATGCAAATAATAATCTAAGTGTGGTGTGCCGCACAACTGAAGAAAATGTCTCGTCATAGTCAACACCATATTTTTGAGAACACCCTTTAGCTACAAGTCTGGCACGATACCTTACATTGTTTACACTTAAACAATCTCTTTTCTTTTTGAAAACCCATTTACACTTTACAATATTTACACCAATAGGAGCATCAACAATGTCCCATGCATTGTTTTTCTCAAAGCTTTCCAGTTCATCTTTTACAGCCTGTTTCCAATGTTCTTTTTCTGGTCCTTGTAAAGCTTCTTCAAGTGTCAGTTCATTGTAATGTTCATCATTTTGTTCTGAACACAAAAAACCATGTCTATCTGGCTTTCTTCTCTGCCTTTGAGGTAGTATTTTTCTACTTATAACTTCTGGAACTTCTTCATCAGTAATCACAGATTCATCCACCACAGTCTCTTCCATGTTATCATCATTTGCTGTAGAAGTAAACGAATCCTCATCTGTCATGTCTGCGATATCCCCCACTGAATCTTGACATACTGAACTCTCTTTGGGTTCTTCTGCTACTTCAACTTCTAGATAAGAATGACCATCTTCCATTATGTGATTGTTCGAGTTAAAGGATTATAAACTCTATAACCTTTAACATCTTCAGGATACCCAATTAGAATGCAGTGCCCCAAAATATAACAGAAGGTAAACTCATGTATGTACTTCGCTTCGCATACCTGCGCTCGGCCGTCGCGCTAGGGTTGTCTTGTCATGTGTTGCGTTTATTTCGTTATGATAGAAAAATGAAACTTTTAATACTATGGAAGAAAGACAATAACAGATATCCACATTATCCACGTATAATAATGTAGTTATGTTTAGTGCGTTATTATTATAGTAATAGTTTACAAACAAATACACGAGAAGGAAGTAGTATGACGTAGTATGTAGTTGGGTGGTTGACACCATTATCCAATAATTCCTAAAACCTCTTTAAAACACTTCTATATTCCTAATAATTGAGTTGGATTTCAATTTGTCAACGTTAAACGAACTATTGAAATACAAATAAATACCTTACTTACCTCTCGGAATCAATTGGTAGTTTAAAAAACGAAAAATTAGTTTTTTATGTTGAGTGTAAGCAACCATCTACTTAACAAATGTTATAATACCCCTTTTTTGTTGTTCACTCATTTTTGCACAAAAAAAATATTCACAAACGCGTGAGCAGCGTGACTCAAGCGAACGCAGTCGCGCCTTGCATTCGTCCGAGACAGTCTTGATAACGCGTACGGGAGCGGTGTCTATGTGTGCGTGGCTCGAGCGCGCTTAGTATGGAGTTTACCTTCTGTTATATTTTGTGATCAAGGTCTAGAACAAATAGCAAGAAACCTGGCGATCCCGGTTGGGAATGTTTTTATCATCATCGATTTGGAGATAAAGCGAGGAAATGTGAGCCTCCGTGCGCTAAAAAACCGTCGTCGGAAAACTAACGTTAACACCGACCGTGGCGGACGTCGGTGTTACTAAACTGAACAATCGCCTTTGCATCACTGAAAGAAACACTGGAGAGCGATTTCTAGTTGACACCGGCGCAGATATATCGGTCTTAGCGACAAAGAATAAGCGAAAACCGATAACGTTTACAACCTACGCCTTATTTGCTGCCAACAACACACCAATCAAAACGTACGGCGATAAAACAATTCATTTGAACCTGGGACTTCGACGCAGCTTGAAGTGGACATTCATCGTGGCCGATGTGAAGATGTCAATTTTGGGTGCAGACTTCCTACGACACTATAAGCTGCTGGTGGACCTACATCACAAGAAGTTAATTGACAGCGTAACTGAACTATCTGTCAACACCGTCGAGATACAAACAAACCAAGACGTGTCAATTCATCTGGTTGAGCCAAGCCATCGATATCACAACATACCTACTTCAAGCCTACCCTGAAGTCCTCAAGCCAACATCGATGAAAATGCCCGCTAAACACGGAGTTAGACACCACATTGAAACCGTCGGCCCGCCGCTGTTTGCCAGACCACGCCCGCTACCGCCAGATAAATACAATGCAGCCAAGGCAGAATTCCAATCCATGATGGAACAGGGAATTTGCCAGCCGTCGAAGAGTCCCAGGGCGAGCCCACTACATGTTGTGAAGAAAAAAGACGGTACATTGCGAATATGTGGCGACTACCGTCGATTGAACGCGGTTACTTTACCTGATCGATACCCGCTGCCAAGAATACAAGACTTCACATACCTAATAATAAGTAATCGGAATAGGTTGTGTGATTCATTCAGGCAGTGCATTTTCGCATGTCGCGTGCGCTATGGAAACCGCTGGGAAGGGGTATCTTTGTTCAACAATTACGTCGAAATTAATAGACGTAGACTAATAAATTTACATTCGTTTTGTAGAATACCTCAAATACTAATAATACAATGCAAATAAAACATATCTTAACGACCTGGTTTTTCTTGTGTTGGAAAATAACTGAAAAAGAAGTGAAAAAAGTAATGTATTTTTCTAATTAAATCCATTCTTACTCCCATAAAATGTATGAAACTTGTGTCTGTTTTCTTCTTCTACTAATAGATAATTTTATTGGCTATCGCATGATATAAAATTTTTGCTTATTAGTGTTAAGCTACCCACGCTTTCACTTGTTTTTGAAGGAAGAGGTGAAAACTAAAAATTAAAAACTTAAATCCTCGTAATTTTGCGAGAAATGGGTCAAGCCCCAAATTTGAAGTATTTTCATCGATAAAATTGTCCATAGATTACGCCCTTAAAGTTTGATCACTACAAGTCCGGACACACTGTATTATTCGCAACTGTGCGTTATGAGTTTTTAATATTTGTTTGTCCATGTCTATGGTAGCGCCCAACTGTTTTAACAAGTCGCTACCTATCAAGCCATCAAAACGATTGTCTACGTTATACACGTAAAACTTATGACTTCCTGTGGTTGCAAATGATTTTAATAATGGAATATGGATTACTTCATTATGGCTACTACGCGCGTGCGTGCTAATGACTTCAAATGGCTCTTCGTATTTATAGGCGTTGAAATACTCGTTAGCCTTTTTCGGGCTTATAAACAATCGTGTACTTCCCGTATCTATCATAAACTTTGCTTTAATTTCAGGTATTAACACGTGTGGCAATCTTAACATTCCGTCATAATAATTTAGATTTATCACTTCCGATTTATATCCGGTGAGGCTTCTTGTGATAAGAGGCAGTAGATAAATAAAATACTGAATGAATTACTGACACTGCATGTTTAATAACCAGCTCCCTCAAGATGCCAAAACAACATGGCCGTCTTTCTTCAGTACCATAGACAATGACAACAATCATAGACTATTAAAGAAATCCAAAGATGATACAACATCTCCCCTTTTTAGAAACAGAAATGCTAAGATAAACTTAATACATTAACACAAGTATCATGGCTAATGACAATAAATTATGCAGCTAATTTTAAGTTAATATAAGTACACAACTAATACTTTCGTTTTGTTACAGTATACAT
The DNA here is from genome assembly GCF_963855985.1 of Ostrinia nubilalis. Taxonomy (NCBI): domain Eukaryota; kingdom Metazoa; phylum Arthropoda; class Insecta; order Lepidoptera; family Crambidae; genus Ostrinia; species Ostrinia nubilalis. The sequence continues at coordinate 861,808 of NC_087118.1, read as the reverse complement.
TTATGTTAAACAGCAACAACATAACACTAACACAAAATAATACTTTCATATTTTGTTACAATAAACTTAGGTTAAACAGCAACATTAACCACTATTTTTAAGTTTCATAACATAGCTATTACATTCTATGTACTTAAATAATTGTATTGCCTAGTTACTTGCCCTACGTAAATAAATACTTGGGTTCAGTGATTTGTTACACTGCTGAAACCAAGTTTAGGTAGAGGTTTACATCAATTATTTCTATTTTAGTTAAGTTACCCTAGTAACACATACAGTCACTTAAATAAGCAGGACGCTTTACAGATCTTTTAAGTCTGGTATTATTTTGTTCAAATCCAGTTTCCTCCGAGCTACTAACATTAGAATTAGAAGGATTAACTTCAATGGATTCTGCAGAATCAACAATCTGATCCTCAACAGGATTTGTAATATCAGCAGAACCCTTACAATGCTCCTCATCTAAAATTACATTTTTATTTGTGACATACCCTCCTACCGTTGGTGAAATAGTTTCAGTAGGTGCCAACTTCAAATGCCATCTATTTCTTCTAAATTTCCATCTTTCAGTATTAATTATATATGATCTAGGTTCCTTACATTTTGATGCAACTGTTCCATATATTTTCAAATCAGTAACCCACACTCTATCATTAGTATTCAGTTCTGGCAGGTCCCTTGCTCTATGTCTCTTATTGTAATAACACCCATTTCTATGTTTCTTTTCCAACATCTTTTGTTTGAATTCTTGACCTAAGACTACTGGGTTATCAAGTTTACTAGATATAATAGGAAGGTTATCTCTAAGTTTTCGGTTAAACATTAATTCTGCTGGACTATAACCTATCTCAGAAGGGGTGTTTCGATAGATTAGTAAAGCCAGATAAATATCCTTATTTTTTGTTAGAAGAGACTTTGCAATCTTTACTCCGGATTCGGCTAGACCGTTACTTTGTGCATAGTAGGGACTACTAGTTATAGACTGAAACCCATACTCTTTGGCAAAATTATTAAACTTTGTTCAAATTGTGTACCACAATCTGACCTTACTACCTCTGGAATTCCATACCTAGAAAACATTTCTTTGCATTTAACTATTACACAGTCTTCAGTCAAATCATGTAATTTAAATATTTCCAGATATCTAGAGTAATAGTCAACTGCAACTAAATACCAATGGTTTGAAAATTTAAATAAGTCAATTCCTATTTTCTGCCAGGGTCTATCTGGTGGTGGGTCTAGTACCATGGTCTCTTTATAATTTTGTGATGTTTCTATACAGTTTGAACAAGTCTTAACTTTTTCCTCAATTTGTTTTGATAGACCTAACCACCAAACGGACTGTTTTGCACGCTCCCTACACCTTGTAATTCCTAAATGTCCTTCATGAATTCTATCTAAGATTTCTTGTTGCATTTTGTCAGGTATTACAATTCTTGAATTAAATAAAAGAAATTCCCCTTCCACTGAGAAGTTGTCCCGATACTGATAATATGGTTTCAAATTACCTAACAGATGTTTTGCAGGCCACCCATGAACTGTAAAGTCTATAATTTGAGTGCATATGTTACAGTTTTTCTGACTGGATTTTATTTTGTATAGAATGTTCTCTGACACAGTTTCACTGACAAGTGAATTGATATTGAATTGTAACTCCTTTTCCTTATCTGAACTAAGATAAATTGGCAGTGGCTGTCTGGACAGGGCATCTGCTACTACCAATTCTTTCCCAGGGATATACTTTACTTCATAGTCAAAACGAGTCAACCTTAATCTAAATCTTAAGAGTCGCGGACTAAGGTCATCAAATGGTTTTGTTTGCAATATTTGCAGCAGAGGTTTGTGGTCAGTTTCTAGTATAATAGGAATACCTAATATATAATCTCTAAATTTCTCAGCTGACCATGTCAGAGCCAAGCATTCCTTTTCTATTTGTGCATAATGCTTTTCGGTTTCTGTTAATGTTCTACTAGCAGACATCACTACTGATCTTTGGTCTTTTTTATCTTCTTGTAATAAAACTGCTCCGAGCCCAAAAGAACTACTATCTGCTGAAATAATTATTTTCATTTCCGGATCAAAATGTGCTAGAGTGGGTGACCTTAGTAAATTGTCCTTTATAGTTTGGAATGCTTGTCTCTGAAGGTAACCCCAAATAAATAGCCGGTCTTCTTTTAAAAGCTCATGTAATGGTGCAAGGATTTGAGACTTATTTTGAATGTACCTTCCTACAAAATTAACCATGCCTAAAAATTGTAGTAATTCTTTTTTATTAGACGGATTTTTAAATTCACTAATGGCTTTGATTCGGTCTGGATCTACTTTTATTCCTTCTTTGTTAACAATGTGTCCCAAATAACTTACCTCCTTTACCCCAAACACACATTTACTTTTATTAATTGTTATCCCTTCATTATGCAATCTTTTTAAAACTTCTCTAAGTACCTGATCATGGGATTCCTTAGTAGGTTCAAAAATCAGAATGTCATCGACATGTATTGCTACGTTTAGGTCTTTCAGCAGATTTGAGAACTTCATACTGAAATATTCAGGTGCGCAATTAAGTCCAAATGGTAAACGGTTGTATATATACCTACCAAAAGGTGTGATAATGGTTGTCAGCTTTTTAGACTCCTCATCCAGACGAATTTGATGAAATCCTGAAGTAGCGTCGATTTTAGAGAAATAATTAGCACCTTTCAGTCTACTTAATGTATTTTGTACCTTAGGAATTGGATAAACTGGCCCCAAAATATTTTTGTTTACTTGTGTATAGTCACCGCAAATTCTCACTTTATCATTCTTAAGCACTACCACAATTGGTGACACAAAATCAGTAGGTTCCTCAATTGGACTAATAATACCTAATCTTTGCAATCTATCCAGTTCTTCCTTAACTTTGGGCAAAAGAGGTATTGATACACTGCGAGGTGTTGCCTGGACATATGACTTAGGATTATTAATTAATTTTATGTGAAACTCATCTTTGAAAACCCCTAACTCATCAAAGATTTTTGGGAATTCTTTTTCTACTGAAACATTTGAATGTGTGTCACTGATCTGATTTGAATTTGAGATAGCACAAACTTTTAGAATATTCATACTATCAATTGATGGCCTGCCTAATATTGCTGTACTAAGATCTTTGATTACATAGACTTTACCTTCATATATCCTGTCCTTATATTGTAATTTCAGTTGCACTGTTCCCAGTACATTCAATTTGGTCCCATCTGGCCCTTTTACACTATCACCTGATTTCACCAACGGTAGTTTGGCCTTCACTGAAACATTTTCTGGTATAGCACTTATATCTGCTCCTGTATCAATTAAAAAAAATATTTTATCCACAAATTTGTCTGAATTAAATATACAAACATTTAACGTATACTTCCCACCTTGTATCATACACACCTCATACTCGTTTGAATCCTCTTTTATAATTTTAACTGCTTTAGACCGACACAATTTAGCAAAGTGTCCCACACGTTTACAATTGTAGCAAGTTGCTTTTTCCGCGGGACATTTTTCTCTTGGATGTCGCTCCTTCCCACAAAACCAGCAGTTTCCTGTCTTTTTTCTTTTTTCAATTTTCATGAGTTCTGTCACTTCACCCCTCATTTTCTTAGTTTCTTCCTGCTGTATTTCAGATTGTCTTCCCATTTGTATGGCTTCTTCTAATGTAAGATCTGGTTTGAGTAGCATCCTGTCGCTTAGACTTTTATCTGCAATACCAACGACAATTCTTCGATCTCTGATAAGATCAGTCTTCAGAACGCCGTATTCACAGTACTCGGCAAGTCGGTGTATTTCAGTGACAAATTCGTCAACCCTTTCGCCTTGTAGCTGCACCCTGGCGTTGAATTTGAATCTTTCATAGATTACATTTCGTTTGGGAGCGAAAAAATCATCAAATTTTTTCAATAGGTTAAGGTAGCACATGGCGTCCTCCCCAAATTGCAATATTACGTCTTCTGCCCTTTCTCCCATGCAATAAATGAGGCAATTTATCTTTTCTTCGTCGACGTTGTTGTTTTGACCTGTTAAACTCATGTACCTCATAAATCTGGTTTTATACTTCGGCCATTCTTCCGGCACAAAACTGAAAATTCCGGGTGGCGTCACCTTGGCTTGGTGGCCTCTAGGGCATGTAATATCGGAAGGTTTTCAATTCCGATATTGAATTCCGATATTAGATCTCAATATCGGAATTCCGATATTAATATCGGAATTGAGTTCATGTGCTATAAAATTAATATTTGGTTATATTCGTAAGAATTCTGGATTATTTACAATAAAATAATGATTGTAATCAAAATCTTTAATTTGGTACAAAACAGTACTTCATAAAATTGAAGTTTTAAAACCATTTTTACGTTATGGGTATCCATTTCATTTGGTTTCTATGTGACAAGAGGCAAACGAGCAGACGGATCACCTGATAATGAATGGTTACTGATAATGAGCTTATATGGACTAGCAAATAATTAAAGTGTTTTTGTAAAATCACAGGTATCAAACAAACTTTTACTCCTTCATTATATTACCCTGTTTTATGTTGGCGGAACGAATTTTAGAGTCATTCAAATCACGTGCTACAAAAATTGTAGAGAGTGGTAAAAAACTTGAATATGCTTGTAATTTGTTCCTTTTTGATTATCGATGTACAACTCACAAAACCACGGGCCATCATCATCATCATGTCAGCCATAGGACGTCCACTGCTGAACACAGGCTCCGATAATGATTTTCACAATGGCCGGTTGGTGGCGGCCTGCACCCAGCGCCTTTCTGCTACCTTTATGAGGTCGTCGGTCCACCTTGTGGTTATGAGTCCTACGCTGCGCTTTCCGGTACTTGGCCTCCACTTCAGAACCTTGCTGCCTCATAAGGCACTAAGGCAGAACCGTTGGAAGACCTTATCACAATGCTCGAAGACCTTAATCAAGTTTCCCAACAGGTAGGCCTTCGGATGAATATGGAAAAAACGAAGCTTATGTGGAATGTCCATGTTGCTCCTTACCCAGTTTCGGTTAGGAGCTCGATTCTCGAGATTGTTGACAAGTAAGTACATATGTCTATCTCGGACAAACGATCAGCTAGGTAGTTAGATGCAATTTCGAGAAAGAGGTAAATCGTCGAATACGAAGACGAAAGTCTTCAATTAGTGTGTGTTACCAGTGATATACGGCTCGAAAACGTGGCCTTTGAATATAGGGCACAACGTGCTATGGAGAGGGATAAGCTTGGTGTTTCTTTACGAGATCTAATCAGAAATAAGGAGCTCCGTAAACTAACTAAGGTCACTGACATAGCCCGACGGATTAGCAAGCTGAAGTGGCAATGGGCAGGGCACATCGTAGTTAGTACGCAGAACTGACGGTCCATAGTCCAGTAAAATTAATGTTTGAAAGGGAGTTGAGATGTCGTTCTTTGTTGACCAAGTACCTATGGCAAATGCTAAAATTGATTTAGAACAAGTTAAATTAACCATAAATAGTAAAGATATTAAAATATTTGCAGTGGAACAAAAAGTGATGGTGAGGGACATGAGAAAATCATTGGTCTTTGCCAATCATGTACTTTGGGCTTTGTGGCAGGTTGTGGCGAGTTTTAACGATTTGTTTAAAATCTCAATTAAAACTTTTATCTGATTCCGATATTACGATATTGGGTCGCTCAATATCGGAATTGAAATATCGGATCTCGCAGTCCGAGATTCCGATATTACGAGATTCCGAGATTCCGATATTCATGCCCTAGTGGCCTCTTCCACCCTGCTCTGCCTCCTTCATGTCTAATTTATGTTTTTTCTCCATTTATTACTTTTACCGCTGCCACCATGTGATAAGAGGCAGTAGATAAATAAAATACTGAATGAATTACTGACACTCCATGTTTAATAACCAGCTCCCTCAAGATGCCAAAACAACATGGCCGTCTTTCTTCAGTACCATAGACAATGACAACAATCATAGACTATTAAAGAAATCCAAAGATGATACAACACTTCTACTTGAAAATTTTCGTCATTATGAGTTTCCGGTTCTACTATTTGCTCTGATTCGTACTGAGGTACGTCCTCGTACTGATCGTCGTAGTAATAAATAGTACTGGTCCTCGGGACTCTCGGGCTCGGGCTCGTAAAAGAGTGTTTCCGGGGTTTCAGGGTTATTTATTAAGTTATGATGGATTGGAACTTCTGAACGCATTGAAACATCAGTTCAGTGTCCAACTTGTATGAGGGACGCTGCGCCAAAGGTGGATTGCTTAATCCGAATTTAAATTGGTTATTTTGTTGTGGGAATTGATTGAATCGATTCATTGGAACTGAATATGGATTAGGTCTGTAGTGATTGTTATTATTGCTAGGCATCCTATAAATAGGTCTAGGATTTTGATTAGGCTGGAATCTGAAATTTTGTGGGTTCTGGTAACATAAATATTAATTCTTCCTAATAAATAAGTAATTAGTAGGTAATTATTTTTCTACTTTTTAGTGTTTGTTTTTTGGAGTCGGTTTTATTTTTTTTATAAAAATTATTGATATAATGATCGGCTATTATGATGAAATATAAGATTTTAAAGGAGACTGAAACTTCTGGGCCCTAAATGTAACTAGTTGATATATGGTCTAAAAAAATGGTCATATTTTTCCATACTAAACTACAAAAAATCAGCCTATTTTTCTTTCTGGAAACTGTGTAATAAGAAAAACAAGATTTTTAAGCATTTACTAGTAAATCGATTAAAGAAGTATCGATTTATGTAAATGAGATCACACAATAAAATAAAAAAGGCACGCTTGCTTTATTTTAGGCGAATAACGTAAACAAAATAACTAATTGCGTTGATATAAATAAATATTGAATTATTTTAGCTCATAAAACATTTATTAAATGAATAAAAAAAAACATTTAGTTTAATAATCGATTTTTAATTTAATCGATACTTAAAAAAATCTGATTTAGTCTGTGCACTGAAACTGACAGCTGCCTGTCTATTTCTCTATGGATCACTCGTTTCGTATTTTTCGTTTCGTGCGTGTGCGTTTTGAGTGCTTTTCCTCCTATCTTTTTGTTTTTTCGCCGACCACTGCTTTGTTTTACGGATTTTGACCCTACCTGTATTGCCTGAACGACCCCTGCTTTCAACCTGGACTCTGGATCTTGCTTACACGTCTGACTTGGAATGTTTACTTTGGACTTTACTACCGGCTTAAGAACTGGATATTGACGCTATGGATCGCTGTGTAAATTGTGGAATAGACACTAGTCGCTGCAATGCACTAGGCAGACGATCCCTAAACGATGAGTCTACTCTGCATGTGATTCAACAATGGCTTGCACCTCAGACTGTAAGTTCAATAAACAAATCATAACCTAACTCACCATCTCGAAGTTTTCCATCGCTACTATACTTTGAAAATACAATACATTTATTTGAATGCTGATGGTTATCTGTTTACATTTTACTGAATATTATTAAAATGTATTCTAGTACAAAATAATTGCTGTCAGTTGTTAAAGAAATTGACAAAATGAATAACTACTATTTTTGCAATAAGTCAACACTTTTCAGTAACGTGCTATTGGATACAGTAGTAAACCATTGTACTTAGTGATTTTATTAACTGTAAACTACTGACATTTTAATAATACTGTTTATCTTTTTTAGGTTAATAATAGTGACTATGTTTGCAAAGCATGCTGGGACTTGGCTTAAAGCCGATATAATGATGAGGAAAGACAACTTGGCCACCATAATGTTTGTCTTCGCTGTGGACGTCCTCTTGCTTCAGCACGAGTTACTCATTTACTCCACACTAACTCCCATCGAGAACTGAGAATATATAATGTTATACGAGAGTGGATTACCTATACCTCGAGCTGTAAGTTCATTTTGTGTTTTTAAAGCATTTCAAATAAATCTTAAAAGGTTTGGCCCTATTGTATTTATTTTATGTTTAACTTTTTTAAGTTATTAGTTAATCTTGCGCACATCATGAAAATGAAATGAAAAAATATTTATTTAAATAGGCACAGGTTACATTATTGGCATTACAAAAGAATAAAAGCAAGATGTGTTAACAATATGAGTAAAAAAAGCAAGATGTAGTATCAATAACATGTATGAACATTTCTACTTACAAGCTTAATGAATATGATCGGTATCGCAGGACATTGCATAAAAATAAATGATAAATCTCTTTAGTATTGCTAGTCAAAAATTAAACCCGAAGTTCAGGACACAACATAATTATCACAATAATCATGACAGAATTAATGATTATAAATATGTTTTACAGGTATCCAAAGATGGTCGCATATGTCATACATGCTGGGTGGCTGCAGACAGAGCTGCTGTCCATATGATCTCAGGACCATCAACTTCATCCCGAGGAATACCCCCTGAAGAAATACAGCCAGAGACACAACATCCAATTACCAACTCTCGAAGTGGAATGGAAGCAATACTAAAACATTATTGTAACTGCATTGTAGGTAGACGAACTGTAGGCTGCTGCGCCCATATCATGTCGATAATATGGTACCAAGACCATTTAGTACCACCTGCACAGTTCTTAGATGATATTTTAATTATTATAGAAGACGAATAAAATCATTAAGTAAAGAAAAATGTTTTACTATTATTTTTTAACATCCTATCCATCACCTTGTCATTCCTGTCGTCTTCAAAATACACATAAGGTACAACTCCAAGATGGACTTCAGGCCGCAAACTGCAAACCTCTATGAAATCTGCAGAAATCGCCGCAGCTGCAAGCCGCAGTGGGGATTTCATACAGATTTTCTGTTTGCGGTTGCAGTCTGCGGTCTGCAGTCCATCTTGGACTTGTACCTTTAGGCCGCAAGCTGGATGACTGCAGGCACGGGCGCGCTTGCGCTTGTTTGTACCTATGGGTTGCGGTTTGCGTGACTTGGTTGACTCATATACGCCAGAACTCGCGTCCGTAGTCGTCCAGTTTTTTGTGGCCTAAATATAACGTAAAAATACCTTTTTCACCTAAATAACAGCTGATTTCTAAACTAGAAATCAGCTGTTTGTTACATAACCTCACTTTAACTAAACCCCTAATAATTCTGCTCACAGATAGCCAAAACACGCATAATTTTTAGTGAACATCTGCAAAGTATTAAGCTATTAATTTACACAATTTTTATCTTGTTACATCTTGGCCCAGATTTGTATGTAATTGTTTCCATCTCCTTTTCGCGTTCCATTTCAACTAAAATAGATAAACACGGATCTCAACGCGACATTTTTATATGAGTGTACATGTCAAGTACGGATACGAATACTGTGTGTCGAGGTACCGCCACTACAGTGTAACATTATGACAATATGAGGGTAGTTTAAAATATTTAAGCCCACCCGAACCGACGATTCCGTCAGCTGCCAGTCTGCTTGTGATCACGGCTGCATCATAGGCAGCCGAAAAATCAAGCCGCATACAAAAAAAGTATTTCTTTTCTATGCGGTTATTATTTTTGATTTGATTTTGAAATAAATCATATTTATAAAAAAACTATGAAAAGCAGTATATCAGAAAAGATGGCGATGTTTGAAGAAACTTTCTATGGATAATTTTTGTATTATTTTCCCATTTTCTTCACTAAACTTTAAATTTTAGGCAAAATCCAATATCTAATTACTACAAGTGATATAGTTATTATCATTGGAAAGAAGAGATAATTAGAAGCTAGAGATGTTTTTAAATTATGTTAAAAACAATCCACTAACACATTTCATTTTTCAACCAATTTCTTAGTTAAGATTTTTATCGTGTTTTGTACTTTTGTTAAACTTTGGCGGCTCGTAGTCGTAATCCAATCATTATCTGGATATAAAATGTTTTTATTAGACTAAAGACATATTGGATATTCATACCAAATAAAAATATCCGTTGAAAACACGCGAGAAAAAACAAAGTAGTTTTAGGTCAAATTTCGGAAAAAAAATCAAAAATATCAGTAAAATCGGAGGCATCAAATACTTTCACCAACAAAAGAATTACCTAGTCATTGATGCCTCCGACTGCATTTGTGAACTAAGGCTTGTTTTTATCTTTTTAGTTAATTTTTACGCAGTCGGGTTTTTATAATATTATTATCAGGGATCGAAATAGGTGGTATCAATTTACCTAACCTTATTGCGACGAGACGATTGAGCTGGATGAATCGAAAATTCCCTGGGAATAATTCCGATTTTTTGTGGGGACCAATGAGATAAAAAAAAACTCATACCAACCAAAACCAATGGACCAACGGGGTACCTTGTAAATTACCGGTCGAAACAAAAAATGCACAAAAGTGATGTGATTGTTTCCAAGAAATTAATAAAATACGTTTCTGCTAATTACAGAATTTATATATGTAGGTATTTTTTGTTGTCTTGTGATTTCCTATATCTAAGTGCGTTGTTTTATTATTATTACCTACTAATACATAAGAAAAATATATGTATTGTCGCGAAGTATAGGTATATAAATCTAGAATAAATAGATAAATAATCAGACAAATAAATCTAGAAAAAATAGATAATCAGCATCTTGTGTACCTACCTATGTATTTAAATTATCTTAAATTTTAAATAATGCCTTTACTTATTTAAAATGACATAAGTACTCAGATCACTTATTCAGCGGCCGAACTACTATGAGTACCGAGTGTACGATCTGCGCTGTAAATTCTTTATAGAAAAACAAAGGAGCGGAGCGGGCCGAAATGCGACACAGCCTCCCCGTGCGAACGCTAGTGAAAGACTAAGCAAGCTCCCGCATTCGCGCGGCCCGCGTGTGGAAATTACAGGGTATTTTGAATGTATGACACGTAATACATTATTTTTGAAAAAAAATGAATAACAATTTTTTAGACCATAAAATGTTCTATCATTTAGTGAAAGAATCATTAAAATCGCTTCAGCCGTTTAGGAGTAGTAGGAAATTTTATTGTTGAAATTAGAAGATAGTTAAGATTTTTTTCTGTCAAAACTAATAGTTGTATCAAAAAAAACGAACAACAATTTTTTAGTTTAAGATATTATACATCTCACACATATTTTTTTTTCTTGTTTGGATCATCCATTTAGGAGGAGTAGGGATTCAAAGAGAGGTCTATTTTGTAGTTTTGCCTCACCTATCGCCTTAAACAATACACTCTATTTGCAGTGAAAGGCTATATTCCCAGTGTTCTCAAGAATATTCTCGGGAACTTTCCCGGCTATATTCTCGGCAACTGCACCTATATTATATTTTATATATTATATTTTTTTCGTCGTGCAATATCGTTTCAATGATAATATGTAAGATGACAGAAATTTCTTTTACACGTAATTAAATAATTTAACTGTAAATTTTTTCGTTTTTAGCACGCTTTTATTAGGTCGTCGTGTATGTAACTAACTATGTAATGGAATCTGAATTACACGCACTTCTAAGTCTTGTATCATCATGAAACTTGGCAATTATATGTAGATTAGATGACAATTAGGGCATGTAATATCGGAAGGTTTTCAATTCCGATATTGGATTCCGATATTAGATCTCAATATCGGAATTCCGATATTAATATCGGAATTGAGTTCATGTGCTATAAAGTTAATATTTGGTTATATTCGTAAGAATTCTGGATTGTTTACAATAAAATAATGATTATAATCAAAATCTTTGATTTGGTACAAAACAGCACTTCATAAAATTGAAGTATTTTAAAACCATTTTTACGTTATGGGTATCCATTGCATTTGGTTTTTTATGTGACAAGATGCAAACGAGCAGACGGATCACCTGATAATGAATGGTTACTGATAATGAGCCTATATGGACTAGCAAATAATTAGTGTTTTTGTAAAATCACAGGTATCAAACAAACTTTTACTCTTTCATTATATGTATTAAGTACCCTGTTTTATTTTGGCGGAACGAATTTTAGAGTCATTCAAATCACGTGTTACAAAAAATGTAGAGAGTGGTAAAAAAACTTGAATATGCTTGTAATTTGTTTATTTTTGATTATCGATGTACAACTCACAAAACCACGAGCCATCATCATCATCATGTCAGCCATAGGACGTCCACTGCTGAACACAGGCTCCGATGCTGATTTTCACAATGGCCGATTGGTGGCGGCCTGCATCCAGCGCCTTCCTGCTACCTTTGTGAGCTCGTCGGTCCACCTTGTGGTTATGAGTCCTACGCTACGCTTTCCGGTACGTGGCCTCCACTTCAGAACCTTGCTGCCTCATCGTCCGTCTGTTTTGCGTACTAAGGCAGAACCGTTGGAAGACCTTATCACAATGCTCGAAGACCTTAATCGAGTTTCCCAACAGGTAGGCCTTCGGATGAATATGGAAAAAACGAAGCTTATGTCGAATGTCCATGTTGCTCCTTACCCAGTTTCGGTTAGGAGCTCGATTGTCGAGATTGTTGACAAGTAAGTATGTCTAATATCTCGGACAACCGATCAGCTAGGTAGTTAGATGCAATTTCGAGAAAGAGGTAAATCGTCGAATACGAAGACGAAAGTCTTCAATTAGTGTGTGTTACCAGTGATGATATACGGCTCAATAACGTGGCCTTTGAATATAGGGCACAGCGTGCTATGGAGAGGGATAAGCTTGGTGTTTCTTTACGAGATCTAATCAGAAATAAGGAGGTCGCTGACATAGCCCGACGGATTAGCAAGCTGAAGTGGCAATGGGCAGGGCGCATAGTACGCAGAACTGACGGTCCATAGTCCAGTAAAATTAATGTTTGAAAGGGAGTTGAGATGTCGTTCTTTGTTGACCAAGTACCTATGGCAAATGCTAAAATTGATTTAGAACAAGTTAAATTAACCATAAATAGTAAAGATATTAAAATATTTGCAGTGGAACAAAAAGTGATGGTGAGAGACATGAGAAAAATATTGGTCTTTGCCAATAATGTACTTTGGGCTTTGTGGTAGGTTGTGGCGAGTTTAAACGCTGTTTAAAATCTCAATTAAAACTTTTATCTGATTCCGATATTACGATATTGGGTCGCTCAATATCGGAATTGAAATATCGGATCTCGCAGTCCGAGATTCCGATATTACGAGATTCCGAGATTCCGATATTCATGCCCTAATGACAATACAATATTGTGGTACTAGCTGGTCTGATGATGGGACTGGAAGGTGGCCATAGGAACTCCTAAACGAAACGGCGGAATCACATCGAGTTTGGGTTCATTGGATTTGTCTTTTCGCGATTTTAAGTGCTAGATAATGTCCAGGATCCTAATGATGGAGTCAGGAGGTGGCCATAGGAACTCCTAAACGAAACGGCGAAAACTCATCGAGTTAGGGTTCGTTGGATTTGTCTTTTCGAGCACTTTAATGCTAGATGATGTCCAGGGTCCTGATGATTTTTGACCTTTTAGTGCTGTTAGTAATTAAAAGCGTGTTTTTAGTTTTTAAACTATTCTTATTTTACATTAAAGGCATATTTCACAATCGCTTAGTAATGGCCTATTTCGCCACTTCTGGATAAGTTGTGGATAGCCTGCCGCTCGTTGCACATTTACACGACTTCGACGACCTATGTCAGGTCGTTTTCTTCTCCTCGGCATTGTAAGCAGAGAGAAGAAAATCACTTTTAGCGGTATTTCAGTATTTCTCCAATTAAATGTTTCTTTTTTTAACATGAGATGACATACGTTGTATCACAGTGCACTTTTTGATCGAATCGAAAATCGAATCCGTCAAAACTTCATACAAAAAAAGGGTTTTCGACCACTTTTCGACTGGTTTGCGATTAAAATGTGCACTTTAATATAACGAATATTTTTTTTTCTGCTACTAATGTATTACTCATAATATTACAAACGGCGTTTTAGTGGAACTAAATTTCAATTTCAGAAACAGTACAAAACATCGATGGTTGAGAGTATTTTTATTTTATTTTTGAGAGTTGGTAACACTGTAAGGTCGACCCGTCAAACATGTCAACCCATTAATTATTTTTATATTTTGAAATTTAAATACACGATGTTATAAGCAAAGTTGATATTATGTTGTCGATTCAAAAGTCTTGTTTGAATGCGTTCTTCAATTCGAGTGGAACTGAGAGTACAAAATAAATACCGTCAAATGTTTGACAGAAAGTAAGTAAAACTCAGTAAAACTCATTTATTTCTGTAAGTAGGCTTTAAAACAGCATATTATACATTATATTATATTATACATATTATATTAGCAATTAACCCTTCCACTGCTTCAGGACAATAAATGGGCCAGTGCTGAGAAGAAGCAGCGCAAGAAACTCAGACACTATTGTCAGCCTCTTTTTCAAAGGTTTACAGGTTTTCAAAATACATAGTTATAAATATTTATGCGAGCTAGGCAGTTACGCATCCCAAACATTTTTATCTTTTAAATAATCATCGACTTTATAGTAGCCCTTTTTCATTAAGGTACTTTTAATATAAGCTTTGAATTTATGAATGGGTAGTTCTACAACAGTTTGTGGTAATTTATTAAAGAATTTAATACATTTCCCCATAAATGAATTCCCAATCTTATGCAGTCTGAAATTTGGAACGGCAAGTTTATTTTTGTTTCTTGTATTAAAGTTATGCAAATCGCTCTTTTTCGTGAATTGCTCTATATTTTTGCGAACATATAAAAGGTTTTCATAAATGAACTGTGAAGCTACTGTCAGTATGTTAATTTCCTTAAAAAATTCTTTCAAGGAAAATCGGGGTCCAAGGTTATAAATGGCCCGCACTGCTCTCTTCTGCAGAACAAACACAGTTTCAATGTCCGCGGCTGAGCCCCACAACCACAACAATATGCCGTATGACATTATACTGTGAAAATAGCTAAAATATACTAGCCTTGCCGTTTCAATGTCAGTTAATTGCCTTATCTTTCTCACTGCAAAAGCAGCCGAACTGAGCCTTTTTGACAAAGTTTCAATATGAGGACCCCACTGAAGTTTAGCATCTAAAGTGATTCCCAAGAATGTTGTGGAATTTATGCTATTTATTGGTTCATTCTTCACCATTAATTGCGTGGAAACCTGCCTCACATTAGGTAAGCTAAATTTAATGCACTTAGTTTTATTTGCATTTAACAATAAGTTGTTAACAGTGAACCAATGTAGAACCTGTGAGTGTATCATTAATATCGTCAAAATTTACTTTACCTCTATCAACTTTGAAAATGAGAGATGTGTCATCAGCAAATAACACAATATCACACAGATCTTTTACAAAGTAAGGAAGGTCATTAATATAAATAAGAAATAGCAAAGGTCCCAATATTGATCCCTGCGGCACACCCATAGTAAGAGGTGCTCCAGAAGACTCAGTTCCGTTAATACAAACTTTTTGTTTTCTGCCTGTGAGATACGAGTTCAACAGATCAAGTGACTTATTCGAAACACCATAATGTCGTAATTTGTTTTTAGTAAGGTTTGGTGGTCTACACAATCAAACGCTTTTGAAAGATCACAGAAAATACCAACAGCGTCCTTTTTACTCTCCCAAGCATCAAAGACGTGTTTCAATAGTGCTACCCCAGCGTCAGTAGTGCTTCTACCTTTCGTAAAACCAAATTGTTTATTGTGTAATAATTTGTTAAAAATAAAGTGAGATAGAAGTTGGTGGAATATAATTTTCTCAAAAATTTTACTAAGTACTGGTAGTATAGAAATCGGTTGAAAATTAGAGGGGTCACATTTATCGCCAGCCTTGAATAATGGAATTATTTTACTTAACTTAATTAAGCTAGGAAAGCAACCTTGATCAATACATGTATTAAAAATGAATGCAAGGTGAGGAGCTATGTTGTCAATAATTGTTCCAATTATATTGACGGAGATTCCCCAAAGGTCCTCAGTTTTTTTCATATTTAATTCTCTAAAGGTTTTAATTTTTGTATTACAATCTATATGCCTGAACTGGAGCAGACACTGGCACTCGGTGACATTAGATTTTAAAAGAGACTGCAAGAACTGGTGACGAATTCAGTTCTTTAGTTGTTTCAGACGCAATATTAGAGAAGAATGTCTCAAATGTGGTTGCAACGTCTGTATCGGAATTTATAATTTCGTTTCCGATTTTCAGTGAAAAAGTGTTATCCTTCGATTTATTTTTACATGTTTGTTTATTTCGTCACCGTCGTGGCAGAATTAAATAACTGACAAAACCAAAGTTGCGAGATATTCACGTTTTTGTGTTTTTTTTTCGTTAAAAATGGCGATAACTTTTGGTGCAGTCCTGTTGTCCCCCCTGGTTGGCCCCCCTGGGGGAGCCAACAGGATTTCAAAATCCTGTTGTCCCCCCTGGCTAGGGGAGACAACAGGACTCGATTTTTATTCAATGATTTGAGGACTGTTGTCCCCCCTGGCAAACATTATTTAAAAGCCATATATTTTTACAGCGTAATTTCTGAAGAACTGAAGTACCTACTTGACTGAATGCCAAATTGCGAAACTGAATACCTAAACTTTTGTCAAATAAAAATTACCATTTTGATAGGTGTTGGTGCCGGTACATATTAACACCTTGTTTGGCAGGTAGGTTCTTTATAGGATGTAGACATCCGCTAAGAACTTAATTTATTTATTTAAGAATAGCAAATAATGCAAAGGATATAAGGGGGTAAAACGGACTCCATGCGTACGAAGTCGCGGGCGGCAGCTAGTTGAATCACGTTTGTTATATGGATGTTTGATACTCTTTCACGTAAAAACTACTAAACGGAGTTTTACTTACACTTGATAAACGGTAGATAATATTTTTATACATGAGAATAGCATATTAGAGGTAGGTACATATGTACCTACCTACTTAGCTTTTGCCTACGGCTTTGTCTGCGTAAAATTTTGTTTGCCACAGAAAAAAATGCGCTCTGCATCACTGTTTCAAAAACCGGGATAAAAACTGTCCAACGTCCTTTCCCAGGACTCAAAACTATCTCTTAACCCTTAACTGGTATCGTGGGGGCCGCGCGGCCCCCACGCATGACGTTTTCTTTGATTTCTAAGAAGCTAAGCATCGTGGGCAGCCAAAATTTTTTGTATTCTCATTTCGGCGCTACTCGCGTCTGATGCAGGCGTTTCAACTCTGCATCATTCACTAGGACGAAGATATGTACGTGTTGGGGTCCGCGCGGCCCCCACAATACCAGTTACGTTAGTTTTTTTTTCATGGCAATTTTTATTTGTTTTTTTTTTTTTTTGCAGTATTGGTGGTTTATAAGTGATAAAACAATAGAATATACCTAGAACGAAGTTTTTGATTCCAAATTAGTGATTAGTAGCATGTCAGAAGAAGGATATAGTGATAATAAAATTATAGGTCATTGTGAAGACCCAATAACCAATATTCGGTCGATAATGAGGATATTGATTCTGATTTTCAAGGTTTTTCTTCAGAGAGTGAAAATGAAGATGTTGTAGGACCTAGTCAATCCGGCTACTATGAAAAAATAAATACAAGTGGTCTGAAAATTCACCAGCACCTGCTAGTGTTTGTCAACATAATATTTGTGTTTTATTTTTATAAAATACTTGTTAATTTTATTTAATAATACATTAAAACGTTATTTATCATTAAGTTCACATTATTATGGATTAATTAATGTAATAATATTTTTGGTTATAACTTTCTAAACGGTAGGTTTCATAGATATTTGTAACGTTAAAAAAATATTAGGTAAAAAGTTGTTACTGTTATGTAATGTCTTGAAGTATATAAGTAAGAAGATTTAATACAATAAAAACTAAATGATTACATAGAACAAGCCTGATATATATCATTTATGAGCATTTATTCAAGTATATAGGTAAAAAATGCTTGCTAGAAGCAAACATAGTATGGGGGCCGCGCGGCCCCCACGATACCAGTTACGTATGTCCAATTTACGATACCAGTTAAGGGTTAACCAAATATCAAAATCGGTTCAATAGTTTAGGCGTGAAAGCGTAACAAATAGACAGATAAAATTTACTTTCGCATTTATAATAATTATTTCGGAGGGATAATTCATAACGATCTTTTAAATGCAAGTAAAGCAGATTTTGGAATATTCAGAAATAGCACCGGTACCAAGAACTTATAGTATTTTTTTCGTTATCAAAATGTTAAATATTATTTGACATACGTTTAGGTATTCAGTTTGGCAACTTGGCATTCATTCAGGCAGGCCTGGCTCACTCCGCGCGGTACATCCGATAATTACCTACAGCGAAGCGCCCCGCCGGCGGGTATTATATCAGTCGAGTGTCACGCGCGCGCTCGTCAGGACGCTGGCGTGCGTTGTAGTATGATTATAATTCTATGATCGAAGTATTATTTAAAAATGGACATAAAGAGAAAGAAATATTGTGCGGCGTTCGGGTGTTTAAATTCGAAAAGTAATCTACCGGATTTGTCTTTTTTTTTTTTCGCTTCCCAAAGATGCTGTAAGGTATGTTGGCCATGTAGGTAATCAATAATTCTTAGGATAGTATAGGAACCTAACCTACTATGACTACTGCTCAGAATGCGTTCGTTCGTTTCAGCCAAATGACGTCCACTGCTGGACAAAGGCCTCTCCCAAGGTTTACCATAATGAATGCATACTTACTTACATACGTAGGTCATTACAAATAAGTAGATTAATTATTTTTTCACTAGACAGCAACCCTAACAGCGTAAGAAGAGTTCAGAGGCACGCGATAGAAAGAGACAAAACTTGTAGGTGAATAAAATTGTAGGTACGTAGTGCTGTGCGAGCTGAATTCCACTGTATCGCGTCGTAGCAAGACTCGCATTTATTTAAATCGTCTTGCGGAGTAATCCTTCTGTACCTGTACTATTACTTATTCTGTGATTCAGGTAGGACTCCAGTCCTTTTTAAAGGTTATAAGAATATATGGCTTTAAAATAATATTTGCCAGGGGGGACAACAGTCCTCAAATCATTGATTAAAAAATCCAGTCCTCCCCTAGCCAGGGGGGACAACAGGATTTCGAAATCCTGTTGGCTCCCCCAGGGGGGCCAAGCAGGGGGGACAACAGGACTGCACCTAACTTTTAAGGGTAAAAATATTTTAATGTCGGTCTTTTGATATTTTATACAGCAAATTTACCTTTATTAATTCAAAATTCTTCGATGATGTTACTTTGTATTAGTTTAAATAAAAAAATAAAAATGTAATTATTTAGTTTTGCCACAACCGTATTTTACAACTAAGTTGCAGTTATTTAGTTTTAGTATGTCACTTATTTAGTTTTTCCACAACCAAGGTTTTACAAAAACGAATATTTCCATTGAATAAGTACACTTGTTTAATTTTGACACACTTTTATTTACCTAAATGTTGATTTATTCATTTTATTTTATTTGTTTTGTCAATGCAATTTTAGTCAAGATCTGTAAAAGTGTTAAATAATACTAGAATATACCTACTTATTTAATACTTATAAATGTTTAACAAATTGGTATGGTAACCATCACCATCAGATTCCTATAACATTGAAATACAATTGAAAGAACCAACATCGAAATTAATATCAAAATTAAAATAATCCAAAAACAATAAAACTGTAATAGGGATCTCTCCCTAGGAATCCATAGGGATCCCTTACCCTCAAAGTCATGGCAGAACGACGTTCAATGTCTCTGCAGATCTCCGTTGACGCTAAGGCACATCAGCAGCTCAACAGACAGATATGGAAGTCCTTGCGACATACAAATAGTATTAAAGAGGCGATAGAGCGGAACCAAGGCTCGAAAGTGTTCGCAAGAGACTACTCTATTGGGCGAAGCTAGCCGGTTTCTGAAAAGTATCGGTACATATTGAGGTGCTGAAGTGCTTGTACACGCCACCATGTTGGTCCGAGTACAGGAGTGGAGTACGAGGGCGATTCCTCTGCAGCGAGGCGTGAGGGAGATGTTGTATTTTCGGATACAAGTATTTTGAAGCAATGTTTCGCAGTGAGTTGTGGCAGAATTAAATAAAGTCACTTATTCAGTTTTGCCACGTAAATTCTACAACAAACAGAGTTGTAATTTATGGTCAATAGTTTCACTAAACTGAAGATATCTTTGGAAATATCATAGATATTGCTACGAGAGTAAGACCAAAATATAGGTAACACTTTCTACTATACAAAAAGTGGAAAAAGTGGTTTTTGCCAAAAGTGTCAGTTATTTAATTCTGCCACGACGGTGACGATTATTATGTTCCACGTAGCCTTAGCTTTATTATTAGAATTTAGATCAACTTTTATATGGGAAAATGGAATTGTCGTTTTACTCTATCTTACTCGCAATTTTTCCTTATTTGCTCACCGTTTAGACCTACTCTGGACTACGACAAACATTTTAAAACCAAAATTAGCTCAATCGGCCCAGCCGTTCTCGAGTTTTAATCAGACTAACGAACAACAATTCATTTTTAGCCTTTAACCAGTGACATGACTATTTTATAACACTATAAGGGACATGACGTCTCATAGGCTACTACTTCGAAATCAAAAAATTGTCAAAATTGCATGTGGTTTACTTTAAAATTGTATTTGTATTAACTATTGGTATGTCAATAAAACAAATGTAAATTAATTCAATCAATTTTTTTATAATTACATAGAAAAAAACTATAATTACAAATTAGTGGTAATTTTCAGCCTCAATTGATACGAGGTCCTTTTTTAGCATTTTAATACACTTTATATAAATTCTATGTCAAATTTAATACTTTTTACTAAAAATCTAATAATATAGACACCGAAAAAACATAAAAGCCACTTCTGAAAACTAAAAATAAAAATTCTGACACCCGCTCAATTTGACATAAAATCAATGGCAATTTTTGCACAAAAGGCGAGAACATTGCAAACATATGGGATTGCAACACCCCGACACAAGTGTACTGTGGCGGCGTAGCATGGCTTGGCACCCGATTGAAGCCGAAAGATGTTAGTACTAAGTCATGAGCTATATTATTATGATGAGATGATACCAATCGCATGCACCCCCTTATCATGACATATCAGATGCGCGACGTCTTTGTCATGCAGATGCACCTGTGGGCACTAATCTTCGCGACTGAGTTGTCACTCCGTTGTCACCCCCTGATGCTTGGCACCCTGGGCGGACCCCCCCCCCCCCCCCTTACGCCGCCACTGTCCGCTGTGTACACTGTCATTTTGTGTAGTTTAGGCAGACAAATACTGCATGCCCTTTGACTTGTTTCAGGATGGAACAGACGGTCCATCGTTTGAACCTTGACGAGGTTCAAAAGGTTCAAAAGATGAACTGACTGTTCGTAATATTTTATTCTTTGATGAATTCGTGGGCTGGAGTTATCATTTCCTAGTCTTTTCTGCCATTTTGCACTAAAAATAAAAAGTAGAGTGTAAAAGTTTTTGTATGACAACTAGGGACATGTAGCCTCACAGGCTACGATCGATTTTCTAATTCGTATAACTTACGTGCAAAACAACCGATAACACGTCTGCCTTCTTCTGTGGTCGTTTTAGCACTAAAATAAAAGCTACTAAGACGCTGGGTCGCTGCAAGCGAGGGGAAGTGGTCAATTCTAAGAATTTGAAAAACATGCGACGCCTGTGAGACTACGTGTCACAGTTAAAGGTTAGGGTTCCGTACCTCAAAAGGAAAAAACGGAACGCTTAACATCATTTTTCACTATTGTGACCAATATATTTGTGTGATGGATTTTGAAGCTAAGAGTAAGTACTTTTTATTTTATGTGCAATAAGGTGCATAATATTGCACATAGTTTTATAAAGTATGGCCACAGAATAAGTAATAGTACAGGCACAGTAGATAAATCAAACAGTACGGAAGCTTCATACAAACGCTCGAAATCAGACTCACGCACACAGACGCACGCTTTACACGAGCTCTAAGCGAACCTCGCAGTCCATCCGTCGCGAGTGTCGCGCGCGTTGTGTTTTTTTATTGCATGCATTGTCCGCTGTATTTTTAAAAACATGCCACGAGTGAATTGCGTAGTATACGGCTGCTTGAACTCGGCATCTTCAAAACCAGAACTTTCATTTTTTAAACTTCGTAATAATTCTGAATTGTAAAAATGATTAAATATTACTTTTTAAATAAAGTGCTTACATCTGATTTTGTAATAGTTCTTTTTAAATTACGTAATTACGCTTTTTAACAATTTATGTGTTCTATTTGATAAAGTAATTTGCTCCGCACGCTTTTGTACTAAGTGATGAACTGTATTTAAAATGAGGCAATAGGTATGTGAAAGTAAGTATCCGGTATTTTATTTATGAGAATAGATCTTCTACTGGCTGGAGATTCTACTGGCCTCTAATAGTACTTAATCAATTTATTCGATTATGTATTCGATCATTATAGAACCTAATTAACGTTTTATTTTTTTGTTAACTACTTAGTCAATTAATTTATTCCATTAGGTATTTGATAATTAAAAAACCTAAATAAACGTTTTAATAAATAAGTAAGTAAGAACCTTATTAATTTTATAAAGGTTAAGAGTGCCAACCCTAACACTCAGTTGAAGTGTAGGTATTTAACTCGCCGAAAGGGCTAAGTTTCCGTACTGCTTTAGCTCATATATATACTGTGGTACAGGTACAGAAGGATTACTCCGCAAGACGATTTAAATAAATGCGAGTCTTGCTACGACGCGATACAGTGGAATTCAGCTCGCACAGCACTACGTAGCTACAATTTTATTCACCTACAA
This sequence comes from Ostrinia nubilalis, assembly GCF_963855985.1. Classification (NCBI taxonomy): domain Eukaryota; kingdom Metazoa; phylum Arthropoda; class Insecta; order Lepidoptera; family Crambidae; genus Ostrinia; species Ostrinia nubilalis. The sequence continues at coordinate 839,075 of NC_087118.1, read as the reverse complement.
ATTTTGTCTCTTTCTATCGCGTGCCTCTGAACTCTTCTTACGCTGCTAGGGTTGCTATGCTGTCTAGTGAAAAAATAGAATTAATCTACTTAGGTATTTGTAATGAGGTACGTAGGTATGTAGGTAAGTATTAGTGTTATTTTACCTTTGTAAAAATAACATTTTAAATATACCTACTTAGGATAAAAAAGTACTTATTTTAATACAATGTCTTCATTCATACCTATTTTAACATAAGACAAATAAATATAAATAAAAGAACTAGCTTGTCGTAATTTGGTGTATCGATGTTACTCTTCCCTTTCATTTACCTACACGGAAAGGTAATAGTTAATATTTTAACGATAAAATTCTTAAAACATAAATTGTATTCAAAAGAAATTATTTATTAAAGGCAAAACATCAAGTCCCGACGGGCGCGCGCGTGACACTCGACTGATATAATACCCGCCGGCGTGCCGGCGGGTATTATATCCCCGCCGCGGCGGGGCGCTTCGCTGTAGGTAATTATCGGATGTACCGCGCGGAGTGAGCCAGGCCTGGTATGGCGAAATGTTGAACTTAATATTTTTCTCTAAATTTTATGTTTGGAAGACTAGAAGTTGTATGCCCCCACTAGACCCCGGTCTGGAATTTATATATATGTCGCAGGCAAATTGTATGATTCCGCATTTTACAAACGGCGTCGTCAGTTTACAAACGCTCGCTGTTCTGTGAAATGCCGAAGGCAAATTGGCGACTCGTTCAATTGATAAAATTTAGACTATGATTGTTGCAATAGGGTGACCATCATAAAACATATGTTGGATAAATCGGACCTTATTTCAGTAATTCAAATTCTATTCAAATAGACAATATCGATCTTTAATTTGGTACTGAATTTTGTCTCGACTACTATGTCCACTGTCCCTATGAATATCTAACAATATTTATTTATTTGATCACCAACAAGGTTACACTTTAGCGTTCACATATCATAATAGTCTTCCATAGGTATGTTTTCCGTTGGGCTCTCAGGGCTGTCTTTTTTCAGAATAAGATAGTCCACATCGCCAATACTCATACATCATATTTTTTATACCATATAATATTCCGCAGCAGTCCTCCGAGCACCAGATCCCATTGTCACCTTAGCGTTTTTTTACATGCCTGATAACCTCAAAAACTTTTTCATTTGTTCACGGCTTTTTCACTGCTTCTATTTTTGAATCGTAAAATAAATGTCTTTAAAACAATAGTTTTGTGTGAAAAATCCTTTGAATACGTAGAATTTGCACTGTTTTCAATATTTTTCTGTATCACAACACCACTACTCGACGCCATTTTTCTTGTTTTGATTGGCAGCGCCTCGCGTGGTAAGAAAAAGAACTAAATTCTTCAATTTGCCGCGGCATTTTGTAAACGGCGATTGAATTGGCTATCAAATTTTGTGGCATATTATAAAGTGCCAAGGCAATTTACATTTTGCCTTCGGCATTTCATAGAACAGCGAGCGTTTGTGAACTGACGACGCCGTTTGTAAAATGCAGAATCATACAATTTGCCTGCGACATATATATCATAGCTGTAACCCTCTAGTTTTCAAATATACCAGTCTCAGTTTGCACACTTTTGCACAACATTTTTTTTTCAGATTATACCTATTCTGTGTCAAAAATCGAGTTTTTCGAAGAATGGCTAAAACGTGGGAAACATGACCAGAATGCAGTGCTTTTTCAGTTTTTATCTTCAAACTATGAGAGAGGTTAAGAATAATATCAGTCGCTTTTCGTCCAAATTAAACGAAAAATGGACGAAATGCGGCAGAAATGAGGAACGCTTCTTGAATAACAATGCCGAATGGATTACCGGAGATGTAGTTTTACATGTTTCTGTTATAAATGAAGTTCACCCTTCCACTTCGAAAGCTTCTACACCTGGGCGACCACGCAAGGAGTTCGACGAGTCCAGCGATAAAACAAAAAGAAGGAGGGTTGCAGACCTCATTTCCTGCAAAAGTACTTCCGAGCTGGTATCGGCTGCTGAAGCTTCAGCGCGATTGTCTGACCACAGGAACTTAGCTAACATTATTAGAACGGCTAGTGAAAGTCTGGAAAAATGTAAGGAGATGAAGAGTGTGATTGTTAACAGTGAATCTGATCAGCGAAGCTTAACAAGAGAGGAAGCATTAGCCTATTATGTTGACTCCAAATCTACGAGCCACTCCTATAAGCAGACTCGGAAGTGGAGTATGAAAGCTGGACATCAAGTATTTTCATCATTACAGTGTTCGACAAGCTAAAGTTCAATGTTTTCCTTGTGAGGATCAAATTACTGTGAACGAGACCCGTGCAGAAATTAATTTTCAAGCGATTTTAGATAAAACCGCTAAACGTTTAGTTATTGCACAGGGTGACGTTTTAAGAAATTTGTCTTTAAAATCATCATTATCATCATTAACCCTTATCAGTAAGTGGGGTTGTGATGGAAGTTCCGGTCATAGCACATACAAACAAAAATTCAGCAGTAATGAGGCCACTGACGAATTTTTGTTTGTGTTTTCATTTGTACCGCTTCAATTGCGTGATGTAAGTGGTAATATTGTTTGGTAAAATCCTCGTCCATCATCTACTATGTATTGTCGGCCAATAAAGTTTATTTTCTCTAAGGAAAGTAAGGAATTGACTGTGTCAGAAACAAATTCCGTTCTGGAGGAAATAAATAGCTTGCAGCCGACAAAATCTAGAATTGTTGATGTTGATGAAGAGATTTTTGTCAAACATGAATTACTTTTTACTATGATTGACGGTAAAGTGTGCAATGCTGTAACTGAAACAGCATCATCACAAACTTGTTATATTTGTAAAGCGACTCCAAAAATGATGAATGATGAGTCAAGGGAGTTTGTAGCGAATAGGGATAATCGTGGTTTTGGTTTGTCCACACTTCACGGCTGGATTCGCTGTTTCGAATGTTTGCTTCACTATTTAGCTATTAGCTATCGTCTCGAGATTAAAAAATTGCAAATGCGGGGTAAGGAAGATCAAGCTAAAGTGAAGCAACGTTCTGCAGGTATTCAGAACCGGTTCAAGGCTGAAATTGGTTTGATAGTAGACAAACCAAAGCCAGGATATGGAAACACAAACGATGGAAATACTGCTCGTCGATTTTTTAGGAACCCCGAGCAAAGCGCAGACATTACAGGATTAGATGTGAATTAATTAAAAGGTTTGATACTATCCTTAGAGCTATATCATCTGGCTATGATATTAACATAGATAAATATGTAGATTTTACCAAAGAAACTAGGAAATTGTATTTAAGTCTTTATTCATGGTATTGCATGCCAGCTACTGTACTTATAATACTTGTGCATAGTGCCGATATTATCCAATCTGCTCTTCTACCAATTGGGCAGCTTTCAGAGGAAGCTCAGGAAGCTCGCAATAAAGATTGTAGAAGATTCCGAGAGAACAATACGCGGAAGCAATCAAGTATTGCCACGAATAGAGACTTACTGAATATGTTACTTATCACATCTGATCCTGTAATTAACAGTCTCAGGAAGTTCCTAAAAAAAACAGGCAGTCTCCCTTCCGAGGTATTAAACTTATTATTGCCTACTAATGTAAATGTAAATAGAAGTATAGGGACTAGGATTATTAATGATTATGTTGTAAATGATTCATCAGAAGAGGAATGCAGTGACAATGATTAAATTTAATTTCTCTTTTACTTATGTTTTATTTGTGATAATACCTTTTATTATGTAGTTCAAATAAAACATAAAATTTGTGTAAAAACATCATAATACCAAATTATTTAAATATACTGTTTTTGTTACTTTTACAAAATAAATATTTTTTAATGACATTTTTTTTTTCAAACACACATAAATATTATAATAATAGCCTAAAATAATATTATGTTACATAAAAAAGTATATAATGCGTGTATGAAACCAATTCGAGCGAAAAATAATTTTGTCCAGCTAGCTTGTTCTAGACGAATCACTGTGCGCGGGCGCGAAGGCAGGCGGTTGGTCAAGGGAAGGGGTATCGCGGCACAGCAAGCGGCAGCCGTGCGCCATACGCACGAGCGCCTAGATGCTGTTCGCACGTGTACCGAAATTAGTAAAATTTGCGACAATTTCTCGTTTATTTTGTTTACTTCTACTTTGTTTATCAATTGCAAAATTTTGCAAAGATACAATTATGGCTACAATTGCATTAATCGTCAATGAAAATAATATTTTACATCATATAGTTCCTATGCCTCCAGATGGAAGTTCTTTATTTCAAACACGATTACTACGAACTTCAATAGTTAATTATATTTATCATAACTGGGACGAGTTTAATTTGTATACAAGCAATGCCCGGGGAGATCCTTTCTCTTCACGACAAGAGTACAAAGGTACGATGCTCCAATCCTTCAGTTATGGCGGTACTGCTGAGGTGAAGGCAGCAGGATTTTTGTATCCAGCGAGGTTTGAAGTAATATGAACGTAATAGGGGTATTCTGAGGGGTGTATTTGGTAGAGAAGGATATCCAATAAAGCGATTACTATTTTCAGGTAATTTATCATCGGGTCATTATGATTTTTGTTCACCAATCGGGTCCGAAGAATTACTGAGTAATACATACAATAATACGCAGGAAAGCTTCGTAAATAAAAGACAAGATTCTAAGGTTGGTCGTCCGAAACGTAATAAAGGTGGTCGTCCAAAAAATGTTCTCGTCTGATTGTTGTGGGAGACTTCAATATCTGGCCTACTATTTTAGTTACATATACAGGGTGTTGATTTCAATACTCGCCATATTTATTTAGGTGATATATTATGACTTACATAAACGCATTATCCACCAAAAAATAAATTACAAACGAAAGTGGAATTTTTAGCGAATATTTTCCGTGCAACATCAACTGTACTATGGCTCGCAATAATGCAATACGTTCACTGTGGCACGGGCACCCATCGAGCTACGCGGATCGCTCGCTTATCATGTTGGATAGTCTACTGAAGGATACGTAAAGTTGGTAGTGTAAATAGGTATTTTTCTTTGACTAACTAAAGTTAAAGTTCGTTTTAAATTAGTTTGCTGTTTCCTATGTGTGTGTGAGTGTATTGGGGCGCTTTCCGCCACTACTTACCGCGACGGCGGGAGTATTTTCTACGCAAAATTACCAGATTATTCACTTCCGGTACTTACCGATGCGACTTCAGATGCGTTTCCACGTGCCCTCCCGTAACAGTAAACCATGTTTACGTATCTACTCACGAGCACTGTACGTAGTCAAGTTGTGGCCTGCCCGGAGTGTCTTTTAAAAAATACAATTTTTATTTAAAGAGACGTTTATTCGTCTAGAGATGCGGCTTAAGACTAAATGTTCTGAGGGAACTTTCGCGGCTCGCAGGCCAGCGGGATGTTTAGTCTACAAATGATTCTGTTAACTCTTCAAAACAATTCCTAGAATATAGGTTGCTGATCATGCAGCATTGAAGAGTTGGCAGATGTAACTCCTCCCTCCTTAAGTTCGAAGTTCTCGGCTTGAAGAGCTGGAGAACTTCGATTACACGTTTTAGTAATCTTTACACGATATTTAATTATGAAGTAAATTACAATTCCAATGATTATAAGGTAAATTACTAGAGTCCAGACACTAACACTATGCACTTGAATAAAGGCCTTTTGACTTTCATTTTCACTGTTATCACTTTTCTTGAGGGCTACCGTCAGAAGCTTCAAGTCCGTGAGGTCCACTCCCTGAAGGTCTACCGGCTTTCGTGTTCCGTTTCTTGGATGTAGAGCAGGTAAGTTTACTAATGGTAATTTCTCGTAGCTGATGTTATCTGTATTCATTTGATGCATTTTCAGGGTTATTTCCAGGATTTTTACTTCGCAGGGATCATCCAGGGTAAGTATGAAGGTTCCTTTAACTTTCTGTCGGAATATCTCGCTGGTGCAGGTTCTGGTAAGTACTTCTTCATTCTTGCTGAACAGGATCCATCTGTTTGGCTGTAACGGCTGAACTTTGGTGTCTTCAATTTCTACAGGTATACGCTGGCATGACGTCACGTTCTCTACGTACGTCATCAGGTCTGTGATGCACGGGTCACGTACATACTGCAGCATCTCGTGATGATTGCAGAGGAAGCTGGATTCTTCAAGTTCTTCACAGGGCTGGTCGAGCAGTTTGATCTTCAACCCTTTCACTAATAGGTAGGGATATTTGGGTAAAATGACGACGGTGGATTCATGGGATAATACAGGTAAGGGAATCAGTTTGTAATAGATATAAGTGTCGCCGTCTATAATTGGTATTTCCAGTAAGTAAGTAATTTGATTTTCCTTGGAAAATGCTTTAATACTAATTGTTTGCTCTATCTTAACTAAGTTCTCTATCTTAGGTTTATAAACTAATTTTTCTGTAGAATGAATGCTTTTCAATAATTTAAATAGCTTACTGGATTCTATAATTGATTGATGTAATATCCCTAATCTACTTAATGCGAAACTTGTTTCGATTTCACTTAATTTTGCGTAAATCGTTTGAAAGTTATGATAAAATAAATTGTAAGTATTGATAATTTGTACTTCAAAATGTTCTTTCTTAATGCTTGAACTTAAGTTACTGCTTAATTCTGAAATTTCCTTATTTAATTGTTTTAATCTGTCATTTAATTGGAATGTAGAGTTAGCCAAGACTTGAACAGTTTCCGTTATTAAAGTTAATCGGTCGTTAGCGGAATTTTGTTTCTTTTGAATATTTTTAATCAAACTATCATATTTAATTGCGTCATCATTGTCCAGATTTCCTGTAATTACTTTAATTAATGAACCAAGGGGATTAATAACGCCACGTTTAGTTCTGACATTCGGGGAAATTTGGCTCAGTTTACTTATAGTTAAGTTTTTCATATAATCTACTTGTTTACCTATTTCTACGAAATTAAAAAGAAAATGTTCACTAAATTTACTGTGGATTAATTTGCTTAATTGGGAAAGTTTATCAATGTTAATTTTTAAATCTTCTTTTGTGGGTTCTAAATCTAATACTTTGGCTATAACCCATTGGTATTTGGTAATTTTGGCTAATCCATTTTTCAGGGGCAGGATACCTGGGTTTTTATTCAGGTCTTGCAGCTGAAGTGCTTGGAGTTGGGTCGTCAGGATCGCCGCCAGGAGGGCGCCGACGTGCCTGCGGAGGGCGTTTTACATTTTTAATAGGTACTTTTGTTGTTCGGTCCCTAATGGTTACAGGTAAGACATTTCTAACTGCCTCATCTGTTACTGTTGCTTTTTGGTAACGCGGTTTATCTTTGCTTATTCTTTTGTTAACGTTTTTTGCGAATACTGTGTCTCCAGGTTTAATAGGGAAATCTGTTTCTCCTCCACGCTTTTCAATTATGTTTTGCTTTCTCTTTATTGCTTGCTCTACTATGTGCTGGTATAATACTTTAGTTCGTTTAGCATGTTCTTTAACTAACTGTTGCATGTACTGTTTTTCAAAGTTTAGGTCGAACGCGTACTTGGAATCGGTGTGTCCAAATAAAACTTCAAACGGAGTCATTTCTGTTGTAGAGTGAATTGAGTTATTATATGCCATAATAGCATATGTCATTATGGAAGAAGCATCTGTGTACTTCTGTTCATATTTGGCTAACCTGTAAATCTCTATGATGGTGGAATGGAATCTCTCTATGAGTCCCATGGAATTTGAATTATTGGGTGTACCAATGTGAAGATCAATTTTGTATAAGGAGAGCATTTCTTTTAATAGAGCGTTGTTAAACTCAGAACCAGGGTCGGAGCTGATCTTGACCGGGATTCCGTAAAATGAAAAGTACTTGATGAGAGCTCGCACTACCTCCGGTGTAGAGCGGTTTGGCAGCTCGAAGGCTTGTCCAACTTTACTAAATGCATCTATCAACGTCAGGTAATAGCGACCCTCTATGGAAAAGAGGTCCATGAAAATTTCTTTGAAGGGTTTGGATTGAGTTGCTGTCAACTGAAGTTTTGGCTTTATGGGTTTACGGTCGTACTTGTTTTGTCTACAGGCTTCGCAGGAATTTATAATGGTAGCAATAGTCTGTTCCATGTTATGCCAGAAGAATGTTTGCTTGATATGTGATAGAGTTTCGCGTATTCCTCTATGACATGTTTTACCAGAATGATATTTCTCTATAATTTCTTTTTGCTCATTTTCGTCTTCTACAAACACAACTCTTTTAGTGCATTCATAGAACTGTACGAGTTCCTTTTTAAACAGAAATATGATCGCTTCGGTAAATTCTCTACGGTGTTGTTCGTTTTCAAAGTAAATAAAATATTTTACGTTATTTCTGATGTATTCTTTAAGAAACTGTTTTACTAAATCGGGTCTGTTGAGAGGTAAATGAACTTCTAATATTTTTTGTTTTTCTCGTGAAAGGTTTTTTACTGATAATTCTCCTAATTGCCAGTGATAAATCAAGATCTGATTGGGTTTGGTGTCAATGGCTTCCTGCAATATTGGAATGCCTTGAGATTCGGTATCGCGTCCAGAATGAACGGTTTCGGTTCCAGTTTTACTGGATGCTGTTAATGTTGAACTGGATGGACTTGGTACTGGATAAGGGGATCTAGAATGTATGGGTAGAGTCCTATCTGAGTCGGTATCGGAAATTACTACGGGTTTTTCCGATTCGCTGTCCGAAATTGACATTGGCTGTTCTAATTTCTTTTGTTCTGATGCTAATCTTTCTATTTCTTTTGTAAGCTGTGCTATGTATTTATTACGGTCTTCGTCTTTGTCCACGTTGGCTTTGGTAGAGCGGTCATCCTTATCACCTAGTGCATTTGTGCGGATTCGCGATAGTGCATCGGCGTTTTTATTAAGTTTTCCGCTTTTGTGGATAATCTCGAATGTATATTCGGAAAGACGTAAGCGCCATCGGGTGAGTCTACTATTTGTTTCTTTAAGGCTGTTTAACCAAGCAAGAGGTTTATGATCAGTTACTATTGTGAATTTCTTACCATATAGGTAAGGACGGAAATGTTTAACTGCCCAAACTACGGCCAGAAGTTCTTTTTCAGTAACACTGTAACGGGTTTCTGCATCATTGAGAGTACGGCTTGCATAAACGACAGGTTTGTCACTGCCTATAGGGCCTTGTGATAGAACGGCTCCTAGCGCAAACTCTGAAGCGTCTGTAGTCAGTACATAAGGTTTATCGGGATCTGGATATTGAAGGATGGGTGCATTGACGAGCAATTGTTTACATTTCTCGAATGCATTAATGTAATTTGGATCATTAGTTGGCATTGAACTTTTCTTTTTCAAGCGTGCTGTCATTGGTTGGGTGACTTTTGCGAAGTCTTTGATAAATCGGCGGTAATAACCAATAAGTCCAAGAAAGCTTTTTATTTCGGTTGTAGTACGGGGTAATGGATAATTTAGTACGGCTTTAATTTTGTCATTATTAGGTTTTAGTCCAGTGTTTGTAATTGTGTGTCCTAAGTAAAGCACTTCTTTTCTTAGGAATTCTGATTTATCAAGCTGTATTTTTAAGTTAGTTTGCCTGAGTCTGTCGAAAACTGTACGTAATTTATTTATGTGTTCATCTAGGCTGGATGAGTAAATAATGATGTCGTCCAAATAAACTAAGCAATGTATGCCTTGCAATCCACGCAACACATTATCGATCGTTCGCTGGAATGTCGCTGGGGCTGTCTTAAGTCCGAACGGCATACGAGTGAATTCGTAATGTCCTGTACTTGTTGTGAACGCGGTTTTCTGTCTATCCTCTTCTGCTACCTCTATCTGGTGGTAACCACTAGCCAGGTCAAGGGTTGAGAAATAACAGCTGCGTCTTAAGTTATCGAACAAGTCGGTGATATTTGGCAAGGGATATTTGTCATCAATGGTAATTTCGTTTAATTTTCTATAGTCAATTACTAGCCTGAATTTCTGTTCGCCACTAGCGTCGAGTTTTTTTGGTACTAGATGTACTGGGGCACTCCAAGGTGAGAATGAGGGTTTAATTATATTGTTTTCTAACATTTTGTTTACTTGTTTATTTATTTCGTCTTTAACTACCTGCGGTTGTCTATAGGGTCTAATATAAATGGGGTCCTCATTGCGGGTCCTGATGTGGTGTTTTACTTCGTTAGTAAATGTAAGCGGCAATTTGTCGGAATAGAATATGTCGCGATATTCCAAGCAAAGCTTCGAAATGCGATCACGTTCTTCCTGATTCATGTGGTCTAATCGTAATTTGGAAATATTTTCTGTAAGGATTTGGTCGATTTCTATATTGGTGTAATTTAGCTCTAATTTATTTATGGGAATCAATTGGTCTAATTGTTTTACAATGAATGGACTGTTAATGGATAAGGTGATTTCCTTTTCTAATGTGTTTTGAATGATGGTCGTTGCATAACCATCTTTGCAAGTTACTAAGGCGGCTGGCATACGGACACCATCGCAGAATTGACGATATTCCATAATTGCTTCGCCTTCGACTACGTTGGTCGGAAGTTGTACACGTTGCTCACAACGCGGGGCCAATTTAATAACGTTATTTGGATTGCATACTATATAGGGTCCTTCTAAATCAGCTACGTTCCGTTTAATGGGAGCATGTATACGTCACACTGAATACGTTCCCAAAGTTTGAGCCAAAAATTCAGGCTAGTTTCCGAGATAATTAAGGAAACAACTTCATTTCTTATCAACCCAATACAACACCCTGTTCAGCTGATTCACTACTACACTGACAAAAATCCGCACGCACACGAGCTTACGTAATGGCCGCCATTGCGCTTGTGCTGCCGTTGGGCCACTGGCCGCGAACACAAGAGTGCCGCCGGACGACGGACCGGGCGCCACACAAGCTATTCTAGGGCTACTACTAGTTATTTAAGGAATTAAATTAAGCAGAAAATTAAAGTTTATTTATTTTTGGTAACATAAAAAAATCTTATGTGGTAAGTACTTATTTAGTGGCCTTAATGGAATGATGTTTATTCAAAAGTTCGTTAAAATACTTTTGCGCTTGTAAAAATCTTTTATTTCAAACGTAGCAACGAAACGAAGCAAAAAAGTTAGTTGCCGAAATCAATGACTTATTTTTATGCCATACACAAATGGGATAGTTACCATGACTATGAAATTTAGAATTACGGTTATTATTACGATAAAGCAGGCACATTTTTCATGTTAATTTTAATCGCTTAATATCCCCTTAGCAAATTAAAAATGTGATTCGTAATTGACTCGATCATAGCAGAAACTAAACGCTATCGAATTATCTACCTGTGATTATCGGCAGTCTTTAGTATTCCGAAGTAAATAAGTAAATAATTGTTCCCAACTATCAATTTTAAACTGAAATAATAATCATTAAAATCATCGTAGAAACAAAAAAAAATTATAAAAGTAAATAATGATAGTTTTATTATTATTAAGATTAGAAAGAATTTTGGAGTTGACATCCTTATTTATGCGTGGCGGAGTCGGTGGTATCAAAGACAGCCGTCCCTCACAATAGCCGACCGCGCTAGTGTTGTAAGAACCTCGAGTCTTTAAAGTCTTTATTTTGAGACTTGAGTTTATTTTTAAGACTAGGACTCGTTAGTCACATGAATAAGGGAATAATTGAGTCTTCCGAGTCCTTTCGAGTATTTTAAGTTCTTTGAGCTAGACTGAATCATGACATGAACTTGAGTTGGTGTATACTAATAGGCAATAATGAGTGATTTCATATCATCATCCGTATGTTATATCCTAATTGAAAATAAAATAAATCGCACAATACAAATGTAATATCAATAAAATTGCATTAAACGCAAATAATCGAATCAGAAGTATCCATCTAAAGACTGACGATTTTCGTAATCAAAAAGTTAAAACGGTCCAATAAAATAATAAACACACAGTCTTAATTCATAGCTATTTTATTTTCTTCAAACTTTTAATAAGTAAGATTCCAAGACTCGAGTGTCGTATCGTACAACACTAGCCGGCGCGCAGCAAACGAACTTTTAGACACGTGCCGCCGCCTTTAGACACGTGCCGCCGGCCGCCGGCTAGCGCAATGTACACTCACCAAAATAAAATTAAGAAATGCAACAAACTTTTTTTTACTATTCAAATTAAAATTGTGTTTATTGTTAAATCACAGGTACATAAGATAGGTCATAAATAAATACCAAGTTGGAACGGAAATGATTCGGAAATTTTATTTAACTAATTAGGTACCTACCTACCTCATCTACTTTTCTATTGTAATAGAAATGATGACATTAACGATTAATTTAAGAATGGACTTTGATTTAGGATAAATGGAATATCAATACAAACAAATTGAAGAGTTTTATTTGCTTCAATAGTCTAATTTAATGTTTCTAAATAATTGACTAGGCCATTGAATTACCTTCACAAAACAATAAGTTCGATTAATTTTTAATTATTATCTGATAAAGGATATTTTACCATGAAATACTCAACACCATAATTTAGATTCGAATCAATTGAAATCGAAAGCAAGCAGATAAAATAATAAACAAATAAGTTTCTTTTTTGTCGACTGTACGCTTATGCCAACTTTTCGGCTCTTGCTTTGGCGGCGTCGGCGTCTTTGTGTCAACAAAAGGCGTGCGGCTTGTCGGCATTTGTCGGCGCGTGCGCTTTGATTTAATTCAGTTTTTGACTAGCTTTCTTGTGTGAAGGTGCGTTTTGTAGTGCTCGTGAAGTGAACTATGACGCACAGATGCACAAATGCAAATAAATTTACTAAGACGCGCCTTAAAAATCATGGCCTTTGCTGGTTGATTTTTTGATGGTATCGTGAGTCCGTTTTACTGTGATTAACATAAGATAATAAGGATAGACAACGATATGAGAGTAGGCCTGCAACATTGAAGTGATAGCTCGCCCAATCAGTCGATCAGCTAATCGGCTATCAGCTGTGACGACTGCTGTGAGTTGTTATGACGTGAGTGTAAACAACAAAAAAGTGTGCAGTGGTAGTGAGCGTTGTGTGTGTTGTGTCTCGTGTTCCTGTGCAGAATGAATACACTACAGCTTTGTTGTGTGAGTAAAAAATACAGCATGTTCCATTATGTAAGACGAAATGAATTTTTATTTTTGTTAGAAAATGTAACTTTGTAAAATCATTATAAAACACATACTCAAATTTGGTGAACTTGTTCAGTGTACCGTATAGATGCCCCCATTAAAAGGAATGTAGCTAGTTTAGAAGGACCCTGTAGGTATGTTTGCGGTATCAGTGTATAATATTTGATCTTTCATATCGATTTTTGCATTTAATTGCAGAAGAAGGTCTGTGCCAATGAGACCGTCGTATCGACCATCAACGTCGTATACGTAGAATTTGTGCAAGATTGGACTGTTAAAAGTCGGAAAAAGGGGAACTACTATGACTTGGTCGTGTTTACTTGAAGCATGTGTGCTGATTACTTGAAAGGGCTCGTATTGTTTATGACAGGCGAAAAATTCGTCTGCTTTACGCGGGCTAATAAATGATCGTGCACTACCAGTGTCAATCATCAGGCGTGCGTTGATTTCTGGTATTTTAATGTAAGGCAAAGTTAAAATGTGCTTTATTTCTGAATTTAAATGTATTACGTTTTGTCCTGTAACGAGGCTGGTATTGGAAAATTTTCACATTCGTTTATTGGTTCATTTTGTTCTATGGCTGGATGTTCGTATTCTTGATCATCGCAAGTTTCTGGGTATTCGGAATAATTTGGTTGCTCAAGATCATATTGGTCTTGAGGGAAATACTCAGGGCATTCCTGGTATTCGGAAATTTAGGGTTCATTTAGGTAATAAAGCTCGTTAAGCTTGAAGCCTTGAGGTCTCTGGGGTAATGTACGCATGGTTACATCAGTGGGCTGGTGTGTAGGGGGTTTATATCCGAATTGCTGGTTATTAAGCTGTGGTCTATAGCCAAATTGCTGAGGTTGGTTTAGTTGGGGTCGGTAACCGAATTGCTGCTGGTTTAGTTGCGGTCGGTATCCGAATTGTTGGTTATTTAGTTGGGGTCGGTATCCGAATTGTTGGTTGTTTAGTTGGGGTCGGTATCCGAATTGTTGGTTCACTTGTGGTCGGTATCCGAACTGTGGGTTTGGTTGGGGTTTGTAACCGAACTGCGGTTGATTTTGCTGTGGTGGTATTTTATGCTGTTTGCTCGGGGTAATTCCAAATTTAAATTGTTGTTGCGTATTGTTATTTGGTTGTAGGCCAAATTTAAATTGTGGTTGCGGATTAAAGAACTGTTTTAATCCCATAGTGTTTGGATTGGGCGTAAACGGGTTGTTGACCATTGGTTGTGGTCTTGGTTGAAATAAATTTGATCTGAGCATTTTGTTTCGTGAGTTATATTGGTGAAGGAAATTTACTTCCTCCAGCACAATACTGAGGGCACTCTTTAATGAGCTGCAACCTTTTAGACGGACTATCCTAAGAAGGTCCTCGGGCAAATTGTATAAAAAGACATTCATAGCTAAGTTGTCGTAAATTATTGCTTTACTTCGTTTCAAATTTTCATCTGCTATTAAGTTAACTTTTGCAATTAAAGTACTTTTTACGTGTTGGATTCTGTTACAGAAATCTAGGTATGATTCGCTATTGGTAATTTTCAACGTTTCTAGTTCTATGGCTATGCATTCTTCGGATCGCGGGTCACCGAAGTGCTGTTCAAGTGCTAGCTTTAACTCTGTCCATGTTGAAATATCTTGACGCTCGCTAATGAGCGTTGCTGCTTTTCCGGTTAGTCTTGATGTAATTACGTGGTATACGTATAGGTCTTGGTCTGGGTTTCCATCTACTCTACATGTTCTGATTACATATTCGCACTTTTGAATAAACAAGTTGAGTAATTTTTCATCGCCGTTGAAGACGGGGATGACAGAACTCATTTCACGCGGTATCTGAACGATGCGGTCCATGGTTTGTTTATTTATTCGCGTTGGTGTTAATGGATGTGATCGATGTTTGTATCACTTCTATAAACAGGAACGCGATTAAATTCTAAGAAATAACTATGTACAATTTATTAACTAAACTTAACACTTAATAAACACAATTGGAAATTAATTATATGTTTTACTTTAATTAATTTCTTTTAACTTCAATTTATTTCTTTTTAACTTCAATTTAATTTTTTTCACTTTATGATCGGGATTTCCTTTTCATAAATTAATATTTTTATTTTATTACCTATATAAGTGATGAGGGTTTCTTTTTCACAAATACGGTTTTTCGCACAAAATTTCACATAAACTTAAACTAACAAAGAAAATAAAATTACTTACTTTTGATGTTTGAAAAATAGGCAATTTTAGATTCAGACACTTATCTAAGGATCGAATATGACAGGATAGAAAGGAATAGCGATTTTGGTCTACTCACAAACTGCCCATCACTCGAAGTTGAGTCTGCCGACGAATAATCTCCAGGTGCGGTCGTAGAGGCTTTTTCCAAGTTGACAAATTTGTTTGTTCGGTGGATTTCCGTTTAAGGCAGCAAGAAAGTGCCCGGCGCGCACTGAAGTTAAGTGTTTTCGCGTCGCGGAAATCCTGCCGGCTGCGCCAGTCAAGTTGTGGCCTGCCCGGAGTGTCTTTTAAAAAATACAATTTTTATTTAAAGAGACGTTTATTCGTCTAGAGATGCGGCTTAAGACTAAATGTTCTGAGGGAACTTTCGCGGCTCGCAGGCCAGCGGGATGTTTAGTCTACAAATGATTCTGTTAACTCTTCAAAACAATTCCTAGAATATAGGTTGCTGATCATGCAGCATTGAAGAGTTGGCAGATGTAACTACGTATGGTTAGGCATATTCCTAACACTCACTCACTATTACCACACTCAATATCACACGTTCACACACTAACTACTCAAAACCGCACGAGAAAACAATCAAAA
The DNA here is from genome assembly GCF_963855985.1 of Ostrinia nubilalis. Classification (NCBI taxonomy): domain Eukaryota; kingdom Metazoa; phylum Arthropoda; class Insecta; order Lepidoptera; family Crambidae; genus Ostrinia; species Ostrinia nubilalis. The sequence goes on along the minus strand of NC_087118.1, from coordinate 823,160 downwards.
ATCGCAAATTTGCAATTAGAAAAGCACATTCGATGACCGAAGATCTTTGTTAAGTTGTTAACTAAAGATCCGTCCTATCATAATTAATGCTCTTCAGTGGCGGCGTAAGGCCTCAGCCTCGAACTTAGCGGGCAGCGGGGCGGGAGCGGCGGCGGCGCGGCAGCGGCAGGATCTTATGCGTGAAATCAAATAGACCGGTTCTCGAAAACAGCGGCGCGGCAGCGGCGCCGGAGCGGGCAACGAGCGGGCAGCGGCGAGGGAGCGGGTAACGAGCGGGCAGCGCACTCCTTCTTTTGCCCACAATAAATCGAGCGTTAGGAATAAATTTAAATCGAAATAAAATTGTCGCCGTTGTTCAGACATTTCGTTTGCGAATAAAAACAAATATCTCGACAACACAACCCCGAACACAACACTTCGCCGCTAAAGCGCCGCGCGAGCTGCCCGCTTGTTTCGAGAACGGTGTGCCTACCATGAGTTTACGTTAGGTGAGCTCGCTAGCGAATACGTCAAAAAATTCTATGAAGATTTTATTTCTTGAAAGTAGCCGCTAGGGGCGCTGCACAATATGTCATACATTTAAATGTCATTTTTTTACGCAGTCGCTAGCGAGCACACCTAACGTAAACTCATGGTAGGCACACGGGTCTGCGTTGCCCGCCCCGCTCCCGCGCCGCCGCCGCCGCCGCCCCGCTGCCCGCTAAGTTCGAGGCTGAGGCCTAAGGCGTAGGCGACGTGGGCCACCGCCTACGGCCTCGCGGTACAAGGGGCCTCGCGACTCAAAAAAATTTTTGTTTAATATTAATCTAATTTGTATTTTTATGAATAAAAACTTGTCAGTGTTCATTGTTTTTTTATTATTACTTTTTTTATAATTCAGTTCGCCACAGAACAAGGCCTCGCGAAATCTGTCTTGCCCACATCAAATTTAGGTCTTGCCCCGCCACTGATGCTCTTATAGCAAGCTTCCAAAATACTCAAATGCAAATGATTTGTAGTAGCTCAATCGTTATTATTAAAACGATAAGAATATCAATACATTTTCATAGTTATTTCGTGTAAGTAATGAAATTAAGTTCATTTAAAATAATCACGAACATGATGATGAATTATTTTATGTAAGTTATGAAGAATGGAAGTTTAACCTGAACCTAACTAACAGCCTAACAGTCGTTCAGGGAATTTAAATTAAACGCCGATAGAAATTAAATTACGTTATTATTTTAAAATAAATTTTTACAGAGATAGAACACGGTAACGGTAGTAAGAAGTTTATGTACTAGAAAACATTTATCAAGCAGAGAGGAACGGGACTATTCCCACCTCTCGTTCCCACCACTGCAACTCCTGTGTAGCCAGGATCTACAGCTTGACCGCCACAAAAACCCAACCAATGAAGGTCAAGTTTGTCCCGGGGGAAAGTTAAACTGTCATTGGACCCGCAACGAAATTAATCAGAAGAACATAGGAGGAGTTCGAAATTAAGGTTCGACTTCCCTCCATTGCAAAGCGGATGACAGGTGACAAACAAAGGTTTAAAACCTTTAAGAAAAAGATTATGCACCACGGACAATAAATTAAATTAAGGGGGCCTATCTTATGAGCAATTAGCAACTACCTGCCAATAATATTTTTCACAAAATCGCTTAAAAGCACGGAAATTTTTCCTTGTCGCGACAAGATCGGTGTAATAAATTGCGGAAACAGATGTATGTTGTATTGAATTAAGCATTATATCACGTTCATGTTTCCAAAGATCACACTCCCACAGGATATGATGGGCAGACTGCTCATGACTGACATCATCAGTGGAACACTCGCAAAAAGGAGACGGAACTAGTTTGAATTCGTGAAGTTTATGTTTAAAGTTGCCATGTCCCGTGAGGAACTGCGACGAGCAATGATCGATTTCTAACCATCGCCTAGTTAGACGTTCGCGTACATTCGGGAAGAATTTATATAAGTGACGTCCTTTGACTGACGTATCCCATCTTTTTTGCCATTCATTAAGTAAATCTTCTTCAACGACTTCTCGGGAATCAAATAATCGACTTATTTTAGAACGATCGCGGCTATTTAAGAAATCGGAGGTTATATTTTCCCTTGATGCGAAGTACATAGCCGCACGCTTTTGTACCTCTAAGTCGACCGGCAGTACACCAGCCAGGACTGGCAGAGCCTCCGTGCTCACAGTTCTGTAAGCTTTGCAAAGAAAAATCAATGCAAGGCGTTGACTTTGGAGTAGTTTCCGTCAAGCAGAGAGGAAGAGAAAAGTTGATGTTACAAGGCAAGAAACAAAGAAATAGCGATTGAGTACTAGGAATTCTAAATACGAGCTAGATTTCGCGGAGCGTGCGCGCAGCCTCTCGACGTGGGAAGCAAAATCGGACTGATGAGTGGAGAAAATCGATGATCCACGATTGAGCGCCGATGACGCCCGAAACACGAAGATGAGCGAAGTATGTATTGTACAGTGCGAGCCCGATATCCGTGCGGCGGTATTATTGTATTTAAATGAAAGAAGTGCTAAATGATAGAAATTTTGTTTAGATACTGAAATCAATCGAGTTTAAAAACAAAATCTTGTCTTATCTCCTATCGAAAGTGAAGGAACAAGAGTTTGCCAGTGTGTTATTTCTAGGTGTTCAGTTTGCGGTAAGTTAAGTTTTATTTTAATAATTACTATCGTAAAGACGTAAAAGTTATTAAGGTAGAGAGCTAGAAATGTAAGGAATAACGAACCTGTATGAAAGAGCATTATTGTCATCTGTTTACAGTACTTTTGAATGATAAGTAGGTACAATAGGGTGGAGCGAAAAAATTTTTTTTACATTTGCGTTTGTGAATACCTCTTAAAAGTTGCATCTTGTTGCAACGGTTACGAGAAAAATAAATAAAAAAATATTGCGACCATTTTTTAGCCCTCTACTGGCTTTTGAATATTTCATAAAAATGAAAAAATAGGACTCTATTGCAAAAATCATAAATTACCTTAGAATAGGTTTTATTTGATAAATAATATATTTTTGTAACTTTAAATATAATATAAATCGTAAAAAATAATTGTATATCATTATAAGCTTGTCATAAACTTAAAACAATACATTATTAAAAGTGCCGATTATAAGCAAAACTCACAATCAGCCGGTAACTTTGCAACTTGAACTGTTGACATCAGAATTAGTCCAGTTACCTATTTTCTTCTTTCTATCTTTGTCTTATGTCTTTATCTTTAGTTGACTGATATGAATCAAGTAGATAGTTCGTAATTGCGTTGTCTAATTTTATTGTTCCAAAGTCAAAATAAAATCGAATATAAAATCGAAATTAAGCACTCGTTGTGACCTATTTTAGGATCTCCTTCTTTGTTTTGTACCTTAATCAGTGTTACCACTGACACCTGTTTTTTTAAATTAGATAGAGTGATTCAAGAGGAAGGTTTTTAAATACATTACGTTGTACCTACCTATGCGAAGCAGGGGCGGGTCTCGGAAATAAAATAAAAAAAAGGTAAACAGCCCGTTGTACTTATTTCTCAAATTTTAGCCGAAACTAAGAGGAAAACTTCTTAGCCTGTTGTTACGATATAACGAATAAAACAATGGTTATAGTATTGTTCCAATAAGTATTCACATTTCATTCGCTTTCCATAACCAAAACAATCAGATAACTTCAACGCTAAACTACAGCAATGGAAAAAATGCATACATGAACTATTAGATAGTTTTCTTATAAATCTAGTAATTTGAGCACTTGTAATTGTCCAAAAGATGAGAAGTCACATTATTAGAAAGAGCATTTTCACTAGATCAGAAAAATTTAGAAAAATAGCTACAGGAAGTTTAGATCAGATCAAGCAAAGCAAGACTGAAATTGGTTACATTATTAAAGTCTTTGGAATCAAATGTTAAGAAAATTATTAAACGAGTTATCCAAAGAGTCACGTTTTTTGCACACCCTAAGCATCTTTTGTTAGCTTTGATGTACTATGAAAAACAATTATGTATATCAGAGAGCTTAAGACAAATAATGGCAGCAAGAAAAGACAACAAAGTACCTGGAGTATTAGAGCATTCAAAAATCCGAAGTTAACCTTTCATTGATATGAATTAATTCTAAAATAGTGAATGTTTCTAAAGCAAAAGATGGATTTGGAAACAATTGAACAAGCAATATAATGGCATCTTTCAATACCATTAGAATTGCAATGTTCTAAATAAAATTTTTAATAAATCTAAATTTTGCGATTTTTCCACATATTTTTTAAATATTTCTAATAGTGTTTTTTCAAATAAAACTTTTTAAGTCATAAAATTTATTTTTTATTTACAAAACACACTTAAATTAATTCTATTTTCATTATTCTGTTTAATAATACACAGATTTTAGAAAATTCCCATGCAATAAAAAATAAATAAATTAAAACGACGGTAGAGGGCTAAAAAATACATTTTAAAAATAAAATAAAAATATCGTTGTTATTATCTTGCTCTTATGCAACTTTTAGCAGGTATTCAAGTTCGTTTACGTAACTTTTTTTTTTAACCATACAATGACGCTCCACCCTAAGGTACAAGCTTATCACACACATAAAAGCATGGTTTAATTTTTTTTAAATGTAGGTTCTGTAAAAATTTTTATTTTGCGGAAGGAAGCAAATTCGTGTAAAAGGTTTTTTTATTAAAGACCTACTTAATTAATTAGTTTTTAGAACAAAAAATAAACTCGTAACGTGATAAGGTGTAAGTAACTAATTTACTCGTTACATTTTTAGGGTAGATTTGGATTAAGCTCCGTCCAGTAGTCGTCGTTGAACTCACAGCTGATTGTGGCTGATAGTTGACTGACTCATGGGCGAGCGCGGGTAGTGGGGCGCGGGAAGGGGGCGCAGCGTTTGCCCGGGTCACCGGGTGAGCGCCGCGCGCCGTTTGCGTTGGGGGAATATTCTGCACTGTAGTGGTCGATTATGGAAATCGTAGATATTTAAAATACAGGGTGTAAAAAAACCTATCACGAAGACTGAAACTACGCCTTCTGTACACCCAACCAAGTAATATTACAAAATATTATTGGTGGGAAATATTTTTTATTTTTATGATTAAAAAAAATACAATATTCCGCAGCCCGCAATGTACAGCGCGCCACGCAACGCAATGACCGTGCCTATGTGTGTGTGAGTGTATTGGAGCGTACGCGCTTTCCCGCCACTACCTACCGCGACCGCAGAAGTATTTTGTACACAAAATTACCAGATTATTCACTTCCTACATTTAAAAAACACATTCCTTTAGCATTTGTTTAGGTTTAGAACTAAGTACTTACCGACTAATCCCCTTCGACGTCGTCTGGAATCGGCCGCTCCAACCGGACAAGTTGTGGCTCGAACTGACGGCCTTCCACGTGCAAGCAAACGCGTGCCAGGTAAATCGTGTTTTGATGCGCGCTCCAGTATTCCTTCACGTACAGACCGGTATTTAAGTTCCTTAAATCCGACACAATACACGCCTAGACGAGGCGGACGGAGGCACAATCGGCTGATTGTCCAACAGACGTTGTACAGCCAGAACAATAATACGTGCATCAGTACGGTGGTGCGCTGTAGGATGTTCAGCCCGATACCTACAGCCTGCAGGGCTTCAGATGCGTTTCCACGTGCCCTCCCATAACAGTAAACCATGTTTACGTACTCACGAGCACTGTACGTATGGTTAGGCATCTTTCTAACACACATTCACTATTACCACACTCACTATCACACGTTCACACACTAACTCTATCCGCACGAGAAAACAATCAAAAGTCGCAAGCGCATTCGACGGCCGAAGAAACCGAACTGGCCGTGCGAGGCGCGAGCGGCCCCTCACAACAAAGGCACTGCCCCGCGCGGCGAGACTGACTGACCAATAACAGTCAAGCAATACGTCTATCGAATGTGTCGTCGTGAATCGGTAGCGCTTTGTTATTACTCTTCATTTTCAACTACAAATTTACGTAATTTTTAACTTAACAAAAATGTAATTTCATCACTTTAGTACAGGCAAGTCTATCAACGAATGAGATTGTAAAAGCGGCGGCAAAAATACTTTGATTAATCTTTGTTAACTAAAGATCCGTCCTAGCATACTTGTTAATAATTAATGCTTTAAGCAAGCTTCCAAAATACTCAAATTTGAATGAATTGTAGATGCGCAATCGTTATTAATAAAACAATAAGAATATCAATACATTTTGATAGTTATTCCGTGTAATAAAGTTACGTTCATTTAAAATAATCACGAACAAGACGATGAATCTTTTTATGTTGAAGAATGGAAGTAATTGGTATGAAAGAAGTGCTAAAAGATATGAAATTTTGTTTAGTTTCTAAAATCAATCGAGTTTAAAAATAAAATCTTATCTTTTAATCTCCCATCGAAAGTGAAGGAGCAAGAGTTTGCCAGTGTGTTATTTCTAGGCGTTCAGATTGCAGTAATAAGTAAGTTAAGTTTTATTTTATTAATTACTATCGTAAAGACGTAAAATTTATTAAGTTAGAGAGCTAGAAATAATGAACCTGTGTGTAAGAGCATTTTTCATTTGTTTACAGTACTTTTTAATGATACATGTTTATCACATCTGCTTACTGCCTGTGATTAACGATTAAAATTACGTTTATTTAGAATCGCGTGCATAACCATTATTTATTTCAAGTAAATTATGAAGAAAGGAAGTAATGAGTATGGAAGGAAGACTGAAAAAAGAGACCTTTTTATTTAGTTGCTGAAATCAATTAAGTTTAAAGAACACACAATCATCACTCCTATCGAAAGTGAATGCCTTAATCAACGATAGGAGTAACATTGCCAGGTGTTTACTCTAGGCGTTTAGAGCGGTGTGGTGTAAGCAATAATTTGAGTTTTACTTTATGAATTTTATTACTATCGTAAAGACTTAAGTTATTGAAGTAGAGAGTTATTAATGTAAAGAATGACAGGCCTCATTCAAAAGATCATTATTCATCTATTTACGGTACTTTTTAATGATACCTACTTACTTACGCTTATCACACTTGCGTAGCTAATAAGACCTGTGATACTAAATTGTGATAGAATAACGGTTATGCGTAAAAGTACGGTTTAGTTAACAACCTAGGTTCTGTAAGATTATTTAATTTGCGGAAAGAAACAAATTCGTGTAAAGGGTTTTTATTAATTAAAATGTAATTTATTATTTTTTAGAATAAAAACTAAACTGGTATGATAAGGTGTAAGTAACTAATTTAAGTACTCATTTCATTTTTACAAACTAGGTAGATTTGGATTAAGCTCAGTTCAGTTGGTCCAGTCGTAGTCGTTGAACTCACAGTAGATGTGCAGTAGAGTTGAATGACTCATGGGCGAGCGCGGGTTGCGGTTCGGGGCGTGGGGGCAGCGCTTGAGCGTGTGTGCGCGCGCTGCTGTCCATTTCTTATTGTAAAGACAAAAGCCTTATTGTGACGAAAATACTCAAAATTTTAATAAGGTTTCTTAGAAAAAAAAATTTTGAACAACGAATTGAAATTGATAATGTAAAAATCTTGAAAAAAATATTCTGACTTTGACCTTCAATATCTCCTAAACCACAAGTTTCCCAGGTATGGTCCCAAAGAAAAAAATGATCCCCATGATGTGGAGAATAAGAAGTCTTCGGCTTCGGGATAGGTTTTTTTACACCCGTTATAATAAAAAAAAATTTGAAGTCAGTTTTTTTGCTGATTCGTGATCAGAATAAGCTACTTAATCAACTCCCTAAATATGGCGGGTATTGAAATCAACACCCTGTATTATAAAATAAAAAATATTAACTATGTTGACTCTCACGAAATTACCATAACTATGATTGTTCTAAACTGAACGGTTTGCGCGAGAGTCACGGGTGCGTGACAGTTTATATAAGTTTATATGATATAAATTCATTTCAATAACGTTCATATTGTATAATAAACGTATGTTATAATAACACTTGATATAATTTTTTAACATATAATGTTTACTTCATATAATGAATCATTTCTAATAATGTCATTTCAGATACCAATCAAAACGCATAAAGACATTTGATATAAACCTTACTTAATCTAAGACTCATTTGATGTAATTTTGTTTAATATAAATAATATTTCATATAATCATTACATAAAATAAATATTATTTGTTATAACGACTATTTGGTATACTCTTTCATTGATATAATTTCTGATAAATAATATAACTTTTTTTCAGCCGGAGATTAAAAAAAAAGAAAAAAAAATTATGTTCTTCTTTAGCTTGACTTATAAATGACGTTAGTGACAAAAACGAATCGCCGTAAAACCGACTCCACGTAGTCTTGTCTGCCCTACCCCTAGAGTGTAATTTAGAAGCGCGTAGGCACGGAGGGGCGAGGCGGCCCGCGGGCTGAGGAGCAGGTGGCTGGAAGCGAGGCGCCGCGGCTGAGGCTGGCTAGGGATGTGACATTGTAGATAAAAAATCGATTTTTAATTAATCGGTTTTTTTTCTACGTTTGAAAAATCGATTAATAAATAATCGATTTTTCTTAAGAAAAAAATCGATTTAATTATGTAAATAGAAAATATTGACGCCAACTACTTGTCGTTCTTTTAGTCGTAGATATTGTTAAAAACGGGACTTTTAAAACACTAAAAACTTTTTGGCACGAAAACCTTTTGAATGAGGGTTTTCGCGATTGAAAAATCCGCACGATGGCAATACGTAAACGGGAGGTCCAAATGCTGCATGATTGGTGGATTTTGACATATTTGTCAATGTCATGTCAAAAATAACCAATCATGCAGCATTTGGACCTCGCATCTACGTATTGCCATCTGGCGGATTTTTCTGGAAAACCCTGTTGTTTGAAAAATGAAGTTTCAGCAACGAATAATGAATGACATATCAAACGAATGTCGGTAAAATAGTACAGTTCATCGTTTAACTCCATCTAGTGAATGTTTGATTAAATTAATCAACTAAACTGTTTCAAAAGCACAGCAGGAATGCCATCATAAATGCACAGATGGCGTTAATGTAATGGAGCTATGATAGTATTCTTTGGCAGTTCGCGTTCCGGGCTCCGAGCCAGAAGACCAAACGTAATATCGGGGTGCATTTATTGCATGATCATAAAAAAATCGATTATTAATCGATTATTAATTTAAAAAAAATCACGTTTTAAAATCGATTTCTACTTTATAAAAATCGATTTTTAATCGATTATTTCCATAATCGATTATTTTTTCACATCCCTAAGGCTTTCGCCCGGCCAGCAAGCCGAAGACGCGGTGTCGAGCGAAAGCCATCTGCGACGATTAGCACGCGAGGGACCGCCAGAGCCCTGCAGTGCCGGAGCCGTGACAGAAGTCTCAAGTTTTTAGTCAAATTTGCATGCCTGCTTGCTTGCTTGCTTGCCTGCTTGCATGCTGCATGCCTGCTTGCCTGCTTGCTTGCATGCTTGCCTGCTTGCTTGCTTGCTAGCCTGCTTGCTTGCTTGCCTGTTTGCTTGCCTGCTTGCTTGCTTGCCTGCTTGCTTGCTAGCTTGCTTGCTAGCTTGCTTGCCTGCTTCTTGCCTGCATGCTAGCTTGCTTGCTAGCTTGCTTGCTTGCTAGCTTGCTTGCTTGCTTGCTTGCTCGCTTACATGCTTGCCTGCTTGCTTGCTTGCTAGCCTGCTTGCTTGCTTGCTTGCTTGCCTGTTTGCTTGCCTGCTTGCTTGCTTGCCTGCTTGCTAGCTTGCTTGCCTGCTTCTTGCCTGCATGCTAGCTTGCTTGCTAGCTTGCTTGCTTGCTCGTTTGCTAGCTTGCTTGCTGCATGCAATGCTTATTATAAGAATTGAACTTCATATAAAATTATTATTTTTATATGATTTAAGTTTTATAGGAAAAGAATTAAATCTCATTTGATTGTTAGACATTTTATTTTTATATGATTTGAATGTTATTTGTTTTAAATAGTATACATTGTAAGTTTTATAGAAAATGTTCATTATATCAAACCATTTTATATCAGTTGTTAGTTATTTGTCTTAAAATTATTCGTTTTAAAATTATATCATTCGTTTATTATAGTAAATAATTATTATATTAAATGATTTTATATAATTTGATGTTATATCCTCTAAGTATTATATGATATGTAGTTATATCATACATTACACACCCACTTCCAAAGTATTAAAATGGGGTGCGTGACAGTTTATATAAGTTTATATGATATAAATTCATTTCAATAACGTTCATATTGTATAATAAACGTATGTTATAATAACACTTGATATAATTTTTTAACATATAATGTTTACTTCATATAATAAATCATTTCTAATAATGTCATTTCAGATACCAATCATAACGTATAAAGACATTTGGTATAAACCTTACTTAATCTAAGACTCATTTGATGTAATTTTGTTTAATATAAATAATATTTCATATAACCATTACATAAAATAAATATTATTTGTTATAACGACTATTTGGTATACTCTTTAATTGATATAATTTCTGTTAGATATAACTTTTAGTGTTCTTCTTTAGCTTGACTTATAAATGACTTTAGTGACAAAAACGAATCGCCGTGAAACCGACTCCACGTAGTCTTGTCTGCCCTACCCCTAGAGTGTAATTTAGAAGCGCGTAGGCACGGAGGGGCGAGGCGGCCCGCGGGCTGAGGAGCAGGTGGCTGGAAGCGAGGCGCCGCGGCTGAGGCTGGCCGGCGAAGCCGGCCAGCAAGCCGAAGACGCGGTGTCGAGCGAAAGCCATCTGCGACGATTAGCACGCGAGGGACCGCCAGAGCCCCGCAGTGCCGGAGCCGTGACAGAAGTCTCACGTTTTTAGTCAAATTTGCATGCTGCATGCCTGCATGCCTGCTTGCTTGCTTGCTTGCCTGCTTGCTTGCCTGCTTGCTTGCCTGCTTGCTTGCTTGCCTGCTTGCTTGCCTGCTTGCTAGCTTGCTTGCTAGCTAGCTTGCTAGCTTGCTTGCCTGCTTGCTTGCCAGGTTGCTTGCTTGCTCGCTTGCTTGCTTGCTCGTTTGCTAGCTTGCTTGTTTGCTTGCTTGCTTGCTGCATGCAATGCTTATTATAACAATTGAACTTTATATAAAATTATTGTTATATGATTTAAGTTTTATAGGAAAAGAATTTTATCTCATTTGATTGTTCGACATTTTATTTTTATATGATTTGAATGTTATTTGTTTTAAATAGTATACATTGTAAGTTTTATAGAAAACATTCATTATATCAAACCATTTTATATCAGTTGTTAGTTATTTGTCTTAAAATTATTCGTTTTAAAATTATATTATTCGTTTATTATAGTAAATGATTATTATATTAAATGATTTTATATAATTTGATGTTATATCCTCTAAGTATTATATGATATGTAGTTATATCATACATTACACACCCGCTATTTGGGTGGTCAAGGTACAACATTGCGACTACTTCACTTAATAAGCATAATAAACCCACTTCCATTTGAGCTTAGGATCTGAAACTCATATCGTCCAGTAGCTAGATATATAAAGATTATGTTCTAACTATAACCGTTTTGTCAAACATGCAACATTTTTCATAAATTGACATGAAGTAAACCTCCAAAAACTCACTGCGTCAGTGTAAAATATTAAATTACCATTTTTTCTTGTACTTGCACGGCGTCGGCGAATCTTAGGTAACTTCACGTTAATGTTGACAAATAACGTATGTAATACCCTAGACAACTTTTCATAAAACCGCATAATTTAAAAAATATATACAATTGTTTTAGGTACAACTCTGTCCAAGGTTCAACAGGTTCCCCTATTCTTGTACACTATAAAAACATTTTTTAGTTAACCATTCTTTAATAACATTTCTAAATTTTGAGAATTTTAGTTCTTTAAAATCGTCTGGTAGTTTATTATATATTTTTATACACATAATAAAAGCATTCCTTGATGCTAGTGTTAATTTTGTCTGAGGCCTTACTAGTTTATTTCTGTATACAGAGCGTAGGTTTCGATTTGAAATTTGAAATTTCTGAATAAACAAGTCTTGATTTTGTTGGACAAATAAACAACAGTCAAAAATGTAAAGGCAAGGTAAAGTTAACAGATTATATTTTCTAAAAAAGGGACGACAGGAGTCTATTTGTTGTAGTCCAAAAATAGCTCGAATACATTTCTTTTGCATAATAAATGCCTTATCCCTATGTACAGAGTTTCCCCAGATTAAAGCTCCATAGCGCAAAGATGAATTTACATAGCCATTGTAAGCAGTGATAGCAGCCTCTTGTGATACAATTTGACTAATACGTCTAAGAGCGAAAACAAACCTATTCAGCTTTGAACAGATTTCAAATATATGTTGCTTCCAATCACAATGACTGTCCAAAGTTATTCCTAAAAATTTTGTATGTTGAACAGCGTTAATTACCTGTCCCTTAAAATTTATGTTAAGTTTCGGTTGTATTTTTTTATGTGTACCAAATTGTATGTATTTTGTTTTATCTATGTTTACTTTTAAATTGTTTCTATTAAGCCACTCAATAACCTTACATAATGCCATGTTTATATCACTTTCATGACATAAATAATTTTTATCTTTATCACCTTTGATAACAACAGTGGTATCATCTGCAAACAAGATACATTCATGTGGTATACTTCTGGGTAGATCATTAATATACAGAAGGAACAAAAGCGGTCCCAAGATACTACCCTGAGGCACTCCAAATTTATTAACTTCACATGATGATACATAGTTCTCTAAACATCTACTTTTAGGACAATACTTCTGAGTTACCACACATTCCTTCCCACGGGTGTCGTAAGAGGCGACTTAGGGACTACACATCAAACAGAGAACGGGCAGCAGCGCTCTCTGAAAAACATCAATCTTTTAAACTGCGATCTCCAACCCGCCTGCCAAGCGTGGGGATTATGGCAAATCCTTCCACTATAGTGGAGGAGGCTCATAGTCCAGCAGTGGACTGTAAAGGGCTGTTGATGAGACTACCACACATTGTTCTCTCTGTGACAAATAGCTTTCGATCCATGTGTAGCATGGTCCGCGAATACCATATTTATAAAGTTTCGAAAGAAGTACTTTGTGGCATACAAAATCGAAAGCTTTTGTCATATCGAGGAACAGAACTGACACTGGAATACCATCATTAACACAATTATAGATCTAATTAATTTAAATGTAGCTAGTGATGTACTTTTACTTTTGCGAAAGCCGTTCTGTTCCTCTTTAACTATTCAATCTGCTAAACATCAACTTCTCTAAAATTTTTGAAAAAATCGGTATAAGTGTTACTGGTCTATAGTTCTGTAATAAAGATTTTGCACCTTTTTTGTACAACGGTTTTACAATTGATTTTTTTAAAACATTAGGAAAAGAACCTTCAAGCATGAGTTTATTTATTACAAATGTGAATTGCTGTACTATGATTAAAATACTCTTTTTAACAATATCTGTGCGAATCTCATCAAAGCCTACAGACATCGAGTTTTTTAGGGAGTTAACTATTTTTATGAGTTCAGTTTCGGATACTGGACTTAAAAATATTGTAGACTGTACAGATTCTATATGTTCATCAACCAAGTAAGAATTGGAGTTTTCATGGTGATTGCCAGAAACGCTATCAATAAAATATTTGTTAAAAACATTTGAAATAGTCTGTGGATCCTTATACTCATTTTCGGGTGTACATATATTTTGTATCGAGCTTAGCTTTTCAAAATTCTTAGTGTATCTATTAATTACATTCCATACCGCTTTACATTTGTTATCAAATTTATTAATATAATTTAAATTATTACTTTTCTGAGAGAATTTAATACATTTCTTTAAAATAGATGAATAATTTTTATATAAAATACTGTAAGAGCCATAATTTTTTCGATTACATAAGTAAAGTGTACGCTTTCTTTGACAACTTCGTCTTATACCCTTTGTTAACCACCTTGAAGTTTCACTTCTTAAATACTTCTTCACCTTTACCGTAGGGAAACATAAGTCATAGAGTAACTTGTACAAACTGTAAAACTCGTTGAAAGAATCGGTAGCATTCAGATTTTCTTCATAAATTGTTGAAAATGACAATTTTCTTAAACACTCGAGGAACTTTTCTTGATTCTCGTTGCAATAGTCCCTTTGAAACTCGTACCACCATTTTGTTACAGGTCTCTTTCTTTCTTTGATTGGAATTCTAAGCACTTGAGCTGTATGATCAGACAGACCCAATTCATGAATACTGGATGTGCTACTTTTTATATTGGTTGCTATTTGATCTATGCAGGTTTTGGTGTTGTTTGTAATTCTTGTGGGTTCATTTATCTTTAATTCTAAATTGCAATTTTGTAAGACTTGTTGTAGTTCGACAGCGATATTAGTGTTTGATAAAGTATTGATGTTCCAGTCTCCACAAATGACTATCTTTTTGCGTTTTTTTTTACACAGTTCATACATCAGATCTGATAGCTTTTTGAAAAATATTGAGTTCGTAGATGATGGCGTTTTATTAGTATAAATACAAATCACAATTATGCCATATGCCGTTAATTCAAGTCCACAACATTCAAAGACAAATTTCTCGGATAAGCTTCTAAGGTGGTCAATCATCTTATATTCTATATCTTTTTTAAGTAATATAGCAACTCCTCCACGTTTTGAGCGTTTTCTAGAGAACCATGTCGCCATTGTGAAATTATTGAGTTTTAAATTTGACTCTGATCCCACCTCAAGGTTTGTTTCACATAGACAAACAACATCTATTGTTAATCGCTGTTCTTTTTCGAATTGGATGATTTCACATTGGAGTAAATCCTGTTTATTTAGAGCTCCAGCAATATTTAGGTGTAATAATCCAAGAGAGGTGTCATCATAGTTCCGTACCGCGCGGGAATAACTTGACATCTCGACCTGCACTTTTTTTTTTATTAGCTTAAGCGCTTCCTCTACCTTATACCCTACTGGTATAAAAAACTCAACTCGAAATACCCAAAAATACTTGAAATACAGCTCTTGTTCATAAGTAAATATCTCTAATTTCGATGGCTCCTACGTATAAAGGCGAAACTGCCGCTTACGCCTTTTTCCAATTATTTAAGCAATGATTTCATTTTGCTCTAATCTATAACGTCAGTAAGAAAAAAAAATTTTTTTTCCATTAGATACAAAATAAAATTTTAGGCAAATAGGCGTATGTGCAAAACTACGCCACGTATAAAGCCCAATCATACGATTCGTCAATCTATACGAGTAGTTGCTTACATAAATATATATTTTTTATAATCCAAATCTTAAATAAAGCCATGAAAATATTTAGCAAATTGTTTTATTTATAAATTATGACACATTATACAGTTATTTAATTTTTAGCGTTAAGAGTCGCATCTCAAACTAATTTGAAAATTATAAATAACTTGAAAAAATCGAACTGCCTAAGGCATCGTGGGTTCAATTCCCGCCTTAGGCAGTTCGATTTTTTCAAGTTATTTATAATTTTTAAAAATATGACACATTATGTTAAAAGACCTAACTAAATCTCGAGCACAGTACATGGGCGTATTTGCGTTAAAACGTAATAACGATACATTAAACAACTTTTTCTAACTGATTTATTATTGATATAGCAAATGATAACAATTAAAATAATTACATGCATAAATAAAGAGAGTAATCGCTTAAAATATTATATTTATGTTGTCATTTAAGTCTCTTTACGTTGAACAATATACATGAAATTATAGAAATGTGACGACGTAAAAGGGCAATGCGTAAAATCTCAAAATATATAAGAAAAATATAAAAATTGATAACAGCAGTAGCAAAAGCATTACATGTTAAGGCTAAATGTGAAATTTCATTAACCCTCGCTGTACGAGGTGGGGTGTGACACACCCCAGTCCTTTAAAAATAGCCACAATTTTTAAAATTTGCAAGTGCTGAATTTGAAATTCTCAGTAGCTGGAATTATGACACTGCTGCTTCGATCACCGTTGCAAAATCAGTCCAGCGGTGACTACCAACTGAGTTACATGCCTTTAAAGTGCGTGTGGGTGTCACACACCCCACCTGGTACGGGACGTTGTTAAAAAGTTTAAAAAAAAATCTAACAGTTTTGGTGTAATTTATATATTTTTAGCTTTGTCAATTGAATAAAATTCAATACAAATATTATTTTTTGTGATTTTTACGGTATCTGAAATTTTCAAGCACTTTTAGTCAAATGAGATGACTTTTAGTGCGAATCTGGAAGTTTAGTACTGAGATCCGAAGATATATGTGAACATACACTTATGGGCTACAATTTATACTTGGTGATACAATTTATGAGCTACTGAAATGGAATAAAATATTTTATAAATAAATAAAATTGTTACGCTCCCATTTTATGCATTGAGCATACTCATTTTCTTTCATCAGAATTATGGTAAATTGAAAACCGATGATCAAAACAAATTTATACCCTTCCAGTTTTTAATTTACTTTTAAATTATAAGTAAATACTTGTACTTTGTTAAATAAAAACGGTTGTCATAATTAAAGGCACTAATTAAAAATTATACATAGGAAACTGATTCCTAAATTACAAGAACAATGGAAATTGTGTCTTTTTGTTTTTTTATGATAAAAATGTTATAATACATATTTTCAACTCAGAGCATTTCTTAAACCTAATTAGCATACGTAAATAAGCAATATTAAATATTAAATTCCACCTAAAAAAATGTTGAATGAAAATTTTATCACTTTGTATATTGGGGTGTGTCATACCCCACCTGGTACGGGACGTAACTTTTAGTCACCTCGTACACGGAGGGTTAAATTCGTTTTAGTAGGTCAGAAGATATGACCCAAAAATATGGTTCTGGCCACTAAAATGGCTCTCCTGTAAAATTTACTTTTTTCACTTACGCCAGTATACGTAGGAGCCATCGATTTAGGCAATAAATATTTGACATAACGATATATCCAATTAATATTATTCTTACAAACATTTATATTTCGATTTATCAATGTATGTCAGAACATGTATTTATTAATATCTCGACTTATACATTTATGGATTTTCGTTTTTAATTTGACAAAAACAGTTATCAAGTTATGATCCCCTCTGAGTACTAAACACATCCATGATATCGCCCATTTGCGACGACACTGTGGCATCTCGACATATACGATTTTTTGTTTTACCGAAATTCTGAACCGCGATCTTGCGTTCTTTTATCTCCAAAAACAGGGTATTTGTTACTCCAAAAATAACAATACTATGAGAGAAAGAGACAAAATATTACGTTATAGCGCTGGCTCGTTCGGCGATCTAGTTGGCTTCGACACTGTGACAGTTCAGTTGCCACCTGCGCTTTGAGATGTGAGGTGCTCTTCGTTTTTAAGAAAAACGTGACATCTCGAGGATACCGCGGTATTGATGACAAAGGTAAGTTTTTAAAATATTTTTATTTTATTCGACAATGTGGCACGTCATACTTATCACAGTGTTCTTCTAAAACAAAAAGCAAAGTAAAAGATAAATTATTTATATGTCACGTTATTCTTGTAAGAAAATCGAAGTATCATCGGGACATCTTAACTAGTAACGTTGTAGATGATGAAAATTTTTCCTATATTGGAAATATGTTGTAGGTCATTTGTTGATGTTCTGTTATTGCAGAATACATGTTATTGAAATTGAATGGTATATCTACTTGTCACGTTGTATACGCTAAACAGTAATACTAAACTCCAGATATCATTACAGATGGGGACTAGCAATGCAAAAAAGCAAAGGTTAACATTTGTGGCGATGCACTGCCTGAAGGAATTCCACAACCTAATCCGACAACATGACTAACAGCGCTATGCGAGCGCTGTGAAAGGGTCTCTTTGAGCTACAATAACGTCGGAACTAATATGAGTAGATATAGACTGATAAACATACATTCGTTTTGAAGAATAGTTCAAATACTAGAAATACAGTGCAAATAAAACATACTTATACGACTGTCTGTTTTTACAGACACAACAAGCAAAATATTTTATATTATCATACAATAGCCTTAGATTAGCTTAATCTAAGACGATAGCTAACAAAATTATCTATTAGTAGAAGTATGCTAGAATAGCAATGCGTTGGATGACCCCAGATATTTATTTATTTATTATTATGTAATTATTCAATGTTACTTAGCTGTATTGGCTATGTTTTGCTTTCTGCAAAAAAAGGTATTTTAATGTTTTAATATAATTACAGATCATCAGCAATTGATGGAATTTTATCGCATCTTGCCCAAATTTACTTTGGCGGGCGCAACATTGTTTTGTATAATAATATTGCAATAGGTATAACTATTGCAGAAAAACTACGCCAATAAAATGGCTACATTATTAAAATTTATAAAATAATAGTGGTTGTTATTTTTCACTATTATTACATTATTTAAATATCTTTTATAAGTTTAATTTTAAATAAGTATAAAAAATTAAAAGACCCTAAAAGGTACCAAAATGTCGCTTTTTTGCCATTTTATGCGCCGGAGACGGCGATTTTTGCGTTGATAGTTTTAGGATTAAATTGTCATAACTAGTCTGTTAAAAAACATCTATTTACTAACCTAGTAGGTACCTACAATTTTTTTTTCTGCATACATACATACTTAGTACAGTTTCTCTTACTGTGTTTTTTTGTAGTAGTTTACGAGGTTTTACTTTTGAGAGTTTTTCGTTTATTTTGATAAGTATTAGGTTTTAGAATAAGAAAACTTAATGTGAACTTAAATATTGTATGTATACAACTGTCTGTCTACTTAGATAGGTAATATTTTTATAAGTGAAATTTAACATGGCAAAGCGAAATATTCGCCTGTTCCAATAATTACCTCATTTTTACTGATTGTAATGTTAGTAAAATAAAAAAAAAATTTTCAAGATCAACGTTTTATCTAAATAATGACTTATATAAATATATTTTTTTATATCATCTACAACGTGACAACTGAACTTACCATCTTCAAAATATTATTTTTTACTAGAATAACGTGATAAGTTGTCTCTTTTTTTTTCAATCGCTATAATTTCATCAATTTAGACGCAAAGTTATGTCTTACTATAAATATTTAAATTCATTAATAGTTAATCTTTAAACGTTTCATACACAATTAGGTAATCCTAACCTTATTTTAAGAGTTATGGTCATTCAAAAGTTTAAAAGTCGATTTCTGTAAAACCACTGTTTTTGATATATCACAGTGTCGTCGCAAATGGACGATATGTGCAGTTGTCTTGTTATGCACGCAGTCAAGAGTTTGGATATTTGGAGTTATCCAGCTATTACCTTCGTATAATCATATTTTTATATGTGTCATTAGCAGTTTGTAAAATATAACATTGTCAGGATTTCGAGCGTCTTTAAATATTTTTTACTTACCAACCCCTGAACATATTTTTTTAATATATTTAAGCGTAAATTATTACTTTTATTACTATTTTCAATAGTTTAAAACTAAATTAACGTTGAAATAGTAAGTTGAAAGAAGAAGGATAAGTTTAGTCAATAGGTAGGTACTATCTACTAATGTTTTTTCATAACAGACTAATATTCCGTTTGACAACAGAATTTAAGTAAAAAATCTAATAATAAACTTTTAGGTCAATTTTAAGCTCCGGATAATTTTATTTTTATAGTCTATTTGACTTCAATGACATTATTTAGGAATAATGATGAGGTAAAAGTAAGTAGGGTCGATACGCCAGATCTCGTCCATTTAGTGAGTTGGTAGATTTGAGGAATAAAAATAATATACAATTTTTCGTAATCATTTTGAATGAAAAATTGTTGTCATTATGCTCCCTTTAGTCTTTATAAGTATAAGTATTAAACTTGCTCTAAACCATTAGAAGTTTTAATATTACCTTTGTAATATTAATAAAATATAGAAAAAATGCATCTTACTAATTGGTATTCAAAATATTTAGGTATCACACTTAATAATTATAAACAGACATATATTTTAGTTTATTTCATTTTTTGAAATTTCAATAGTATGGCTCAATTTGCAATATGGTATCCTCTCTAGGCACAGTTTGCTTTTTAATATTATTTACGTCTGTATTTAGAAAATAGTCGTGATAATGTGGACGCAAATTGGCTATCACAAGGGTAAGCTACATTAAGAGCGTGTATTAGCGTCCAGGAAAAGGCATTAAAGCTACTTGGAATTGTATTAATAAAGAAACTTGTAGAATTATATCTCGGGATGACACATTCGCATTAAAAATTGATAATAAGTATATTAAATGCAATGATAAGGTAGCAAACGCATTCGAAGGTTACTTCTCAAATGTACCAATCATAACAACAAGCAATCTTAATTCATGTTCATATCAGGCAATGTCTCTTCTCGAGGGTTGTGTTGATGTTTGCAATAGCCCATTAAAATTTAGACAAATAGACCCCATAGTTATTATAAAAACTTTCAAAGAACTAAATATAAAAAAGACAGAGGATATATGGGGCATATCAACAGACATAATAAAACCCATCATTCCTCTTATAGCTCCCCATTTAGCTCATATCTTTAATGAATGTATTAACGAAGGTCAGTTCCCTACCCTGATGAAACATAGTAAAATCATACCATTATTTAAAGCAGGAGACAAAAGTGACCCATCCAACTTTAGACCTATATCGATACTACCTGCGCTCAGTAAAATATTTGAAAAAATTATTTTCAATCAACTACTGTCTCATTTTAACTTAAATAAACTGTTTCATGAAAAACAATATGGGTTCACAAAAGGGAAAAGTACGACCGATGCAGGGGTTGCTCTTATCAAACACATTTTCGATGCTTGGCAGGAGAAAAAAGATGCTATTGGTGTATTTTGTGACTTATCGAAGGCGTTTGACTGTGTTGATCATCAAACTCTGTTATTTAAGCTAGAACATTATGGCGTATCAGGCAAGGCCTTAAGCCTATTACACTCTTACCTCTCAGACAGATTACAAAAAGTAAATATTCACGGAACTAACTCTTCGGGCGCCCCCCTAAAAATGGGAGTGCCCCAAGGCTCAATACTGGGACCATTGCTCTTTCTGATTTATATAAATGATCTACCTTTTTATTCAAAGGACCTTTGTGAGATAGTATTATTTGCTGATGACACTTCTTTAATTTTTAAAACTGACAGGCGTCAGGAAATATTTGACGACGTGAATAATGCTCTTTCCAAAGTATTAGACTGGTTTACAACTAATAATTTGCTATTAAACGCAAAAAAAACTAAATGTTTAAAATTCACTATGCCTATGTCAAACAAGTTAATACTAATATTACAGTAAATAATGAACGCATTGAACTGATAAACTCTACTGTCTTTCTAGGTATTACCCTAGACTGTAAATTACAATGGGGCCCCCATATTGCTGCCTTGGCGGGAAGACTTAGTTCAGCTGCCTTTGCGGTGAGAAAGATCAGAAACTTGACTGATGTTGAAACAGCAAGGCTTGTATATTTTAGTTATTTTCATAGTATTATGTCTTATGGTCTTTTACTGTGGGGCTCAGCAGCAGACATAGAATCAATTTTCATTTTACAGAAAAGAGCTGTCCGGGCAATATACGGTCTTAAACCACGTGACTCGCTTAGAGAAGTTTTTAAAGAAATCAATATATTGACTGTGGCTTCGCAATACATATTTGATAACATTATGTATGTCCGTAAACATATACATTTATTTACTAAGAAAAGTGACGTCCACTCATTTAACACGAGACATAAGAATAAACTTGCTGTTCCATCATTTAGGTTGCATAAGATAGGTAATTCATTCTTGGGGAAATGTATTACCATATTTAACAAAATACCACACAACCTTGTCGAATTGCCAATAAACAAATTTAAGATACATATAAAAAATACCCTTATGTCCAAAGGGTACTACAAGGTTCGAGACTATATTGATGACAAGGATGCGTGGTCAGTTCAGTCTGCACATATTTGATGTACTTAAATTTGACTATTCTTACCGTTAGATAATTCCTGGCAATAAGTGGTGACTGAGTTTGTTCCGGCGTTTCTTCTCAGCACTTGCCATATGTTTGTCTCGAAGCGCTGGTAGGGCCCAAAAGATAAGGAGACATGTAAAGTGCCCCATAAGGGCTACCTTTTCTTTTTTTATTATTTTCTATTGACGTTCATAAGTGCCACTTGTGGTCTAAACTGAATAAATATTTTTGATTTTGATTTTGATTTTTGATTTTGCCTAAGTACTGTAAAAAATCTTTGTGTTCGATACGTCATGTAAATAACGTTTTACATGATATAAAACATGCATTGTTTTGTATATTTTAATATCTTAGACCCAGTTAGACCAGACCGCGATCACTTCTGACGCAAAGTGGAAATTGCATTGTAGTAAATTCGCATCCACCTTATTTTAAGTGTCATTTAATAAAGTACAATCACCGATATCATTATCCGTATTGTATGGTTCATGGTTAAGGCTTATAGACTGCGGTAAATCCCAAACTAGACCTAAATATATTAAAAACTTACCTTGAAACGCGCACCTGCTCATGTGGGATTTATTTTTGGCAAAAACGGTAGCATGCTATAAGATTTTTTTAATGTGGGTTTACGTGTCATACATTCAGGGAATCATAGCAATAGCTTTCGTTCTAGAGTGATCCGTCATTTGGACGTGAACTGGACGGTGGACGCGTAAGGGCGTGTCGACCTTACGCAAAAATGTATCCAGCTAATTTTAATTATTTTAAGCTAAATGGTAAGCTTAAAATAATTAAAATTAATTGTGCTTGTTAAGAAGCATGGCTTTTGTTCTTTTATTTGTCTTTTTTTAAATTTTAAGTAAACGTACAATTACCTGATCAAAAGCGATCATAATCTGCGATTATATTTGATTTTTCTAATAAATTTGCTACTATTTCATTGCAAAAGTGATAAAAATATGTTCTATTTTTATGTTTTGTTTTTTTTACTTAAACTTCATTCAAAATAATTAACTTAAATCCAATTTTTACACCTTAAATATTTGTTTTTCTTTGGTGAATAACTTGACAAGTCGTCGGTACACAACTTGACAAGTCTTTTTTTTAATAGATTAAGAAGATAATTTTTTCAAATTCTTACGCCAATCGAAAGATATGCATCAAATTAGCTTATTTCAATCATAAAAATATCAATTATCATTAATTCCGATTTACCAGGGAACTCTAAACTTTAAAATCGCTCCCCTGAAAAGTACGCAAAAATGACATGTCAAGTTATTCCCGCGCGGTACGGAGTTAATATATTCAGGATTTTTTTGGTCATTCATATCCACGAAAAAAACTAGTACTTGCATCGTTTATGTTACCTATTAACTTCTGAATATTCAAAAATATCGTCCTCATCCCAGCTTTGTTCAGTTTTCCTGTTGCTGTCGAAAACATTGTGTACTTCAAGTCCTGATTAGAATCAAACATGTAAACGTGTTGATGTTCTCTCACGTCATTGGATAGTGCTCTATTAAAAACCTCTACTTTGTAATTAAATATAGGCGCACCACAAATATATGTAGGTGGAACCAGAATGATGTTTGTGTGCATCACTGGTATTAGAGCTTTTCTAATTTCTTTCACTAATTTAGCATATGTTTTCTGATGGTGGAAATCGCTTTCCCCAAGTAATATGACACAGTAGTCTTCGGAGTTAAAATCTTTTACTTTGGAGTATAACCCGTCGAGTAGCTCTAAAACACTTGCCCCGTTCTTGATGTAATGACAATAATCATAGTAACTGTCAAGATTTAAGTTCTCAATAATGTTTGGGATATTATAGGTGTTTGAACTAGACAATATACACATTTTATGTCTTTTTAGATTAAATTTACTACTTGCAATTAACGTTTCTTTATTCTTGGGCTTTCTGCGAATTTTTTCCATTTCCTTCCTCAAAAACTCAATTAAATTATATATTTTATTCATTTCCTTCTGAATGTTCTCAAAATGGTTTCTTAATTTGTTAAACTGCTCCTCGACATCTTTGAATTGCGACTGGTAGTGCTGTTGCACTATCAAATTATCCTCTGAATTACAAGTTACGTCTCGGCAGTCGGATAAGTTTTGGTCTTGTATTGGTATAGAAGTATTGATATGACTTCTGTTTTTTTCCGGTTCTCGACATACATCTTTTAAGAAGCTCATTTTTTCTGTTAAATCTTGTACTATCCTGTTTAACTCATTATTCTCCAGGATCTTATTCTCTAGTTCATTTTGCACACAACTCAATTCTAATTTTAGCTTTTCTATGTCATTCTTCATGTCCTTTACTATATTTAGATCGCATACATTTTCCACACTTCTACTAATACTTTTATTTCTTGCAGGTAAGTTAGTTGACGTATCATGTTGAAGCAGAGACTCATACGACTTAGATATTGACAATAAATTGCGTTGTTTTCTACGTGTGACATTTCTTTGTGGAGAGTGTTCTGCTTGTACTGTTGCAGGACTTAACTTTTCTTGAATTTTTAACGATGAATGTATTGGTGTTGATGTAGATGGTGTCGACGTAGAATCTATTTTGTTGTTAATGCATACTGTTTTTGTTGACTTTTTCGGTATACAACTGTCACAAATCCATTTTTTCTTTCTTTCGGGTGTCATAGTATTATAAAACCTTTGTGTGGAGACATTTCCACAACAGAGATCATATTTAGATTTGCATTTCACACAGCACAAAAATTCTTTGGTGGGCAATGTTTTTTTGCACTTTGAACAAACTGCCATAGTTTTGTTTTATATTGAAAACAAATAAATATTAAAAAAAAAGAATATAAATAAACAAAGAAGAAAAAAAAAATAAAAACAAAAAAAAAAACAGTTCACTGGTTGGATTCGAACTCGGTATCCAGAATCACTATGTCCGGTACGTGTCTTATTCGGCTATCAGAACACTAACGTAATAGTCGAATTTAACTGTTAGTTTACACAAGTTTTTTCTCTGTTAAAAAGTTGAGGGTGATTTGATTTTATCGTTTATCTTAAACCACCGACTACCTATTTCCGAAAAACACAATTCACTTGATTCAATGTTTGTTATTTACACTGTTTTATTGCAGATTGTCACTTAGATTCACTGAGATTAGTCATTGATACACTGCTATTGTTTTATAATTTGCACTGCACAAAAGTTTAATGTATTTAGTTTGTCACAAAAAGTTCACTTAATGTTTACTATTTTTACTAAGCACACTCAAATAAATATCCTTGATAACACTATATGTAGTCAATCCAAGTTTTATCTTTGAAATTTTAACCAAATTACGACAATTAACGCACAATAACTATTTTATTTTACTTTTATTGCTTATTATTTGCTTCTTGAGATAAAGGGTCTTGACAGACAGACAGACGGACAACAAAGTGATCCTATAAGGGTTCCGTTTTTTCCTTTTGAGGTACGGAACCCTAAACACACGAGACAAGTATACAGCAGATACTTGTCCACTCGATGAAAGAAAAAAAAAATCGCATTCCCTAAATGGGGCGATCACAAAAAAAACTAACCTAAAGGTTTCCCTAAAAGGGAAAAGTAGCCTTGGCGTCATTGTTGGTAGAATACCGAACAACACTTGTGAAACAAGTCCTACGGCTGAGAACCCTGGCAAAAAAAAAAAACTATTCGGCGAAGTGTGGGGGAAAACAAAAAAAACAAGGATTAAACCTTGATGTCCTTGATATGCCAAGTACCGAGAGGCTTGCCATTGTGAGCAATTAATTCGTAAACAAGCGGAGATAGTACCTTCTTGACAATGCACTTCTCGTACTTTGGGGCAAGCTTGGTAGCCTTGAACTTCTCAGCGTCACTCTGAATGTACGTTTTGCGCCACACCTCCT
This sequence comes from Ostrinia nubilalis, assembly GCF_963855985.1. Classification (NCBI taxonomy): domain Eukaryota; kingdom Metazoa; phylum Arthropoda; class Insecta; order Lepidoptera; family Crambidae; genus Ostrinia; species Ostrinia nubilalis. The sequence continues at coordinate 797,257 of NC_087118.1, read as the reverse complement.
GACCTTCTAAAAGTTTGACGTTACGTCTTCTGAGGTTGTAGTACTTGGTGTTCGTAGCGTGGGCCTTCAGTAAATGCGAGCGTACCTTCTCGAACACTTCCTTCAAGACGCCAAACCCCTGCATAGTCTTCTCTTGGCATAGCAACTTCATACTCGCAGTCGTCCGTTTGCTTATAAAAGGAGCCATTTATTATAGGTTCTCTGCCATGAACCAAAAAGAACGGTGTAAATCCGGTAGATTCGTTCACAGCACTGTTAAGTGCGAACTGAATCTTAAACAAATTGAGATCCCAGGTTCTATGATCTTCTTTCACGTACGAAGATACGGCAGTCATTACTGTTTTGTTATACCTTTCGACCAAGTTTATCTGTGGCGTGTATCTAGGACCGTAATGTACACGAGGGACGTTATATTTCTCCAACAGGCTACGAAACTCCGATCCGGTAAATTGAACCCCATTGTCGGTAATTATGGTTTCAGGAATTCCATGAGCCAGGAGAACAGTTCTCGAACGCCTTAGCCACAGCTGCGCTAGTCGCGCGTCTCAAGGGAAATAGCATTGTATATTTTGAAAAACAGCAAGTGACCACTAACAGATGAATGTAACCTGATCGGGATCTAGGCAAAGGTCCGACTAAGTCTATCGACAAAGATTGAAACGGTCTGAAACATTGCTTAGGCTGACCCATGAGTCCAGGTGTCAAGGTAGTCTTGTGTTTGTACGCGGAACAAGTTGTGCAATTTTTTACGAAGTCCATGACGTCGCGGTACATCCCCGGCCAATAATACCTCAGGCTCAATCTTCGGTGTGTTTTGAATACACCAAAGTGTGCTGAAGTCGGGGGTTCGTGGTTTTCGGCGATGACTGCTTTCCTCTTGGACTTGGAGACAACTTCTTTCCAGTCAAACTCCTGTGTCAGAGTATATTTACCTTTACTAAGCCTGTACAGTTTCCCATTTTCAATGCGATAGTTGGGGTAGTTCTTTGGATAAGCCGTGCAACCATGTATCACTTTATTATACCACTCATCATCAACGTCCACTGAAACTGAGGTATCTATAGCATCTACATTCAATAAACGCGAGAGAGCGTCTGTGACAACGTTATCTTTCCCCCTACGATGCTCGATAGTAAAATTGTATTGGGACAGACGACATCCCCAACGAGCTAAATGACCTGTCGGGTTCTCTAAGTTCATGAACCATTTAAGGGAAGCATGATCCGTAATAATAACCTTAAATGGTCTGGTGCCTAGATACGGTTCAAATGGTGGTAAAAATTTAATAACGATATCTGGCAACCCAGAAGCGTTGTATGCTCTATGGCCCCTCTCTATGGTCTCTTTTTCCTACCATTCAAGTGTGTGCACATGGTTGTAAATTATCTTCGCAATAAATAGAATATCACTGAAGCTAAGTGTCTTTTGTACCTGCCGCATCACTCTGTTCATGGTCCTTCAGAGCTGGATGCAGGAGTCTGTACTGAGAATCTGTACTTGGAGCAGTTTTTTTTCGTGGTGTGTGCGGCCGGCCCGGGGTGACGCTAACGCATTGCATACCACTTATTGCGTGCTTTCAAAATGCCCCTAACCGGCGAGGATACCAGCAGTGATTTTGGTCATCAAGACAAGCAAAAATTGATAAATTTGAGAAGATACATCAAAGGCCGCATATCACTTGTGGAAAATGAGCTGGGGGACATTTCTACCGTAAAATCCACCGCCATGTTGGATGTTGCCGCCGAACGAATCGAGTCAAGGTGTCAAAGAATACTAACTGACATTCGTGAACGTCGTGAGGCGCTGAAGCATCATTGTAACTCATCGGCGAGTGACTCCGGATCGACGCAAGAGCACCAGCATAAACCGAATCTTCCCAAGATATCGTTGCCCAAGTTCAGTGGAAGTTATGGAGACTGGCTGTCGTTCAAGGATTTATACGTCACTATGGTACACGGAAATGAAGATTTAAGTCCCGTGCAGAAGTTCTATTACTTGAAGTCGTGTTTGGTCGGCGAAGCTGCCTCTTTGGTTACGACTTTGGAATGTACGAACGAAAACTACGTGAAGGCATGGTCTGCGATTACATCAAGATATGACAATAAGGTTCTTATAGCTAATTATCATTTGCAACACATTTTGTCTTTACATAAAGTCAATGGTAAATCTTATACACTAAGGCAATTAACAAATGATTTTATGCAGTATTATAACTCACTATTATCACTGAATATTTCAAACTTGCAAGATATTATTCTCATACATGTCGGATTATGAAAAATATTTTGTTTGTATTTGATAACGATATTCTTTATTTCGTTTAACAGTAACGGTATTTTCTGTTTTGGAGTTGTCTGTGTTGTATCTGTCAGTGGTGCGTTCGATCGATCGAGGCGTTCACTTGCCATCGAGACAGCGCCTGCGCAGGGTGTGCGCACTGATTGATAAAATATCAACATGGCGGACACCAACGACCAAAACGCGGTTACAAATCCAATTGAATCTGCGACAGCAGCGTTGGGATCGCTTTCACAAAAATCCTACGAGCCTACCGCGATACCAGCTACTCAAAATCAAGAATATTTCACGGCGGAATATCAAGCTCAAGAAAACGGAACGGAGAAAATGGCGGTACCAAATGTTGGACCTACCCCCGAAATATGGACGACATTTTTTCAAAATATGATGGCGGGCTTCCAGGACTCAAATCGAAATCCTTCTTCGAGTGTCGTTACAACGAGGAAGCTCAAGGCGAGCGAGATTTATTTGCCGCCATTTGACCCGGATGATTGTCAATTCACTGCGGCACAGTGGTGTGAAGAGATCGAACATCATAGCAGAAACAATTCATGGACGGATTATGAAACTAGAAATGCTGTGTTCACTCATCTACAAGGGCGTGCGAAGAAGTGGGCGGCGCGTTCGTATCCTCTATGCAAGACTTGGGAAGAGCTGAAGGAACGACTTACCCGACAGTTTGCGGCAACGAAGAGGTTCCACGACCTGTACCGAGACATGGTGGAGTACAAAAGTGAACATGCGGCGACGTACATCGAATATTCTACCAACAAGTTGGCGCTGATTGATCGACTGGAGACCGGCTGGGGAGAATTGAACAAAATTGAGGTAGTGATTGCAGGCATCACAGACTTTCAGGTACGTTCCGAGTTACTTAAAAATACCCCGACCGATTTTGTCGCACTTGATAGACATTTATTTATTTATTTATTTATTTTATTTATTTATTTATTTTTTGGGAAACATACAGTTACAATATAATTTAACTTAGGTGCAGTAAAACAACACATAAACCAATTAAGTTTCCACAGTAAAATATACACATAAAGTTGGGCAAACCATTATGAATATTTTGTTGTGAAAAATATAAATTTACATAAAAAAAGTAAACAAAGTGACAAAAGAAAAATCATCAACTAATTAATAAAGGAGCGAACTGCAAAAATCACCTGACGCTCGCAATTTAGTTGCCACAACAAGACAAATCCCGGATCTGTTTTTTAAACTTACTTAAATTAGACCCAAGTATGTCTAATTCTTGGAATTGTTTGTTGTAGCAACGGCAAGCGCGAGGCAGAAAGGTGTTGAAAGCATAATTAGTCCTACGAAGGGGCACATCAAATAGACACCTATTACGGGCACTAAGCCGGGGGCAACGGAGATATATTTCACTTAAAAGATAAGGAGAGTCAATTAAATTGTGCAGCAATTTAAATAGGAATATCTGGTCTCTTTCAATGCGACGGTCAGTGAGTGAGGGTACAGATTCCAAGTGAGAACAAGTACCTCTGTTAGAACATCTAAAATGAAGGTGCTTAATAAATTTATTTCGGATACGATCCAACATATTGATATATTTCTGATAGTGAGGGTTCCAAACTGCAGATCCATATTCCAAAATAGACCGCACATAACAATTAAACAGCAGAACAAGCGTAGAACAATTCTTAAATTCCTTTCCAGTTCTCAAAACAAATCCCAGCATACGATAAGCCTTGGCCGATATAGCATCCAAATGGCAACAAAAGGACATCTTGGCATCGAGGTAAACACCCAAATCCCTCACTTCATTCACGCGCTTGATTATATTGTCGTTCACTGAGTAATCAAAAACGATAGGACTTTTCTTCCGCGTGAAAGTAAGGACATTGCATTTCTTAATATTTAGGTTAAGACAATTGCTTAAACAATACCGAGACAAAGCTTCAAGATCTTTTTGTAGAAGCAAGCAATCAGTTATAGATTTTACTCTCCTAAAGATTTTCATATCATCAGCATAATAATATATTAATACATTGCTATTGCTAAAAATATGAACGATGTCATTTATAAATACGTTGAACAGCAATGGACCAAGATGAGAACCCTGTGGCACTCCCGAGGAGACCGGCACAAATGATGACACGTGACCCTTAACAGTAACAGCCTGAGATCGATCACGTAAATATGAGGTGATCCAGCGAAGTAGGTCACCATGTATACCGACTAAACCAAGCTTCCGGATTAAAATAGGGTGTGAGATTTTATCAAATGCCTTAGAGTAGTCGGTATACACGACATCCACCTGAAATCCCTGATCCATTGACATTGCAACGAAATGAACCAACTCACAAAGGTTCGACTCAGTGGACCTCTTGTTAATAAACCCATGCTGCTGGTCGGCGAGAATGGGCCTTAGACTCGGAAATATGGCGTCATAAATAATTTTCTCAAACAATTTCGCAATTGTACATAATTTTGAGATTGGCCTATAATCCTGAATATTATGTTTATTGCCGGATTTAAATACAGGAACGACATAGGACTGCTTCCATCTCCTAGGCATTTCACCCGTCTTCAAAGATAAGTCAAAAAGCAAACAAATTGGAAGAGCAAGGTAGCGATGACACATTCTAAGGAAGAAAGGAGGCAAATTATCCGGGCCACTACCCTTATTTATATCTAGCCCCTTCAAGTACTTCTCGACAAGCTCGGGAGAGAGCTCAATGGAGCCAACAGATACTGCACCCTGACTCTCCAAAAGAGTGGATGAAGTCAAGCCACATGTTCTGGGTTCAAATGCCGATTGAAAGTAATTATTAAAAATGGCGCAAATGGTTTCACCATTAGAAGATGATACGCCACCAGAGAACATTGTATCAGGAATATCATTTGACGATTTTTTGGATTTCACAAAACTCCAAAAGTATTTACTGTTGAGTCTTATCCTACCTTCACAGTAGCGAATGTATGCATTGTAACATTCAAGTTGTACACGCTTTTGCCTCTCACGTAATAAACCAAAGGTGTGATAATCGCTTAACCTGCCATACTTCTTCCATTTCTTATGATATTTCGACTTTTCAGAGATAATTTTTACCAACGATTTAGAAAACCAAGAAGGATAACGAGGATTCTTATTAACTGTCTTAAGGGGAACATGACTAGAAACAATTTCATTTATAGTATCGTAAAAAATATCTACGGCTTCTTGAATACTTCTGTCGGCTAGTAGTTCATGCCAATTGACGGACCCAATTTCGCCATTAATAATATCATAATTAGCTGCACGAAAATTCGGAACAACCCGCAGCGCTGGTCGAAGAATTCGCGGTTTAAGATGAGACGTGCGAATCGACAGAGCAGGGTGGTGCCGGTCCTCCGCAACAAGAGGTGTCGGACAACGATTGACAAGACATTCAAAATTGCACATGACAAGGTCCAAATATCTTCCATTAAAGTTAGGAATAGCGTTGAATTGTAAGAGGTCATTAAAACACATAAAGGAATATAACGAGTCTACGAGGTCATCACCATTACTCAAACCAACCAAATCCATACCGAGATCAGTCGCAGTCCAATTACCATTGGACACATTAAAGTCACCCAAAATCATAAACTTGTCGTCAGGACTAGAATAGATGTCGTTTGATATGACATTTGAGTACGTATCCTAATATTCAAAGTTTTAAACGACCCTTTGATAATACCCGGAGTGAACCTGATCCTGTTAATAATAAACGACCTAAAATTGATGAACAATCTAATGACCGGCGTTGTCACTATTGTAACAAAATAGGCCATTTGAAACGTCACTGCTTATTGTTACGAAATAACCGTAAAGATGAGAGTAACGATCATTCTTTGATGTCAGACGATAAATCAGTTGACAAACCCACTTTATGTTCTTATTGTCACAAACCTGGGCATTCGGAATTTACCTGTTTTAAAAAGCAACGACTTGAAAAGTTAAAAGACCTCAAAGATCCGAAATTGCAAACAAAATCCGTTAATGTCTGAATTTTTGGAGCCTGAGTAACTTAAAAATTAATCAAAGTCTTTATCGCATCTCATTGTTTCGTTACTCATACCATCTTGTTGCTGATTAGTAAATTTGATTTTACTGACACCATTTATTAACAATTTTAGTTCTTAATTGTAGTAACACATTTTTGTTTGTTATTTGTTTGTTTCTTAATTGGAGCAAATACATGGCTAATGTTGGCTTATAGAGTGGTTTGATTTAGATGCTGAAAGCTCTTACGCTTTGCTGTAGTTGAAAGATTGAAAGCTTTTGCTTGGCCCAAATAAATGCTGAAAGCTGATACGCTTTGCTGTAAAGTTTCAATTATTTGATCCTGATGTAATGTTGAAAGCTCTAACGCTTTGCTGACTACTGGAGTTCCGAATTGAACTGATGATGTAATGTTGAAAGCTCTAACGCTTTGCTGACTACTGGAGTTCCGAATTGAACTGAAGATGTAATGTTGAAAGCTCTAACGCTTTGCTGACTACTGGAGATCCGAATTGAACTGATGATGTAATGTTGAAAGCTTTAACGCTTTACTCAGTAGTAAAGTTCCGATTTGAACAAATTTTTACGTAATGCTGAAAGCTTTAACGCTTTGCTGAATAATCGAGTTCCGGTTTGCACTGATCTTTACGTAATGCTGAAAGCTTTGACGCTTTGCGAATGATTGTACTTTGCACTGGACCTTTTAAGTCTTGAAAGCTTCAACTTTTTTCCAATCGAGTAAGGCAAGGCTTGTGCTGGGGTGAATATTTAACGCTGAAAGTTTTCACGCTTTGCTTCTGGTTCGTGCTTCAAATTGTTGACCTATTCCTGTACCGCTAGGCGCAAGGTCTAACAACGCGAGAGCGCGTTGGTTGTCAGAATGGCCGTGTCGGATTATGAAAAATATTTTGTTTGTATTTGATAACGATATTCTTTATTTCGTTTAACAGTAACGGTATTTTCTATTTTGGAGTTGTCTGTGTTGTATCTGTCAGTGGTGCGTTCGATCGATCGAGGCGTTCACTTGCCATCGAGACAGCGCCTGCGCAGGGTGTGCGCACTGATTGATAAAATATCAACATGGCGGACACCAACGACCAAAACGCGGTTACAAATCCAATTGAATCTGCGACATACATATTTTGTCAACAAAAATTGATTACAGTTCTTTGCGTGACTTTGAATTGCAAAGAGATTTCAGTGATTTCCCTAGTTTGCAACAATTTCTTAACTTTATACAGCAGCGCTGCCAAGCATTAGATATGCTATGCCGTGATGAAGCAGTGAGCACTACAAAGGTCGTGCCTCCGGCAAAGAGCACGGCAGTCATGTGACTGTTGGCAGCGGCAGAAGTGCAAATGGTAAGTTATTTTCTTGTTTGTATTGCAACAAAAATCACTCAACTTACAAGTGTTTTAAATTCATTAAATTGAGTCCCAATGACAGACAGACATTTGTTAACAAAACTAATTTGTGTGTTGTTTGTTTATCAGATAAACATTGTACTAGCAATTGCACATCCAATATTGTCTGTAAAAAGTGTTTACAAAAGCATCATCACTTATTACATCTTGATTCGCAGACATGTAATGAGACTTCTGCCCGTAGCTCTACTTCAAATGATTCTCACATCAATTCCCCGAGTAATGTTGTAATGACATCTTCAATAATTACACAAAATAGTACCTCTGTATGTCAAGTGTCCCTTCTGCCCACTGCATTAGTGAATGTGTGTGACAGTGATGGTAAGCGATATGACTGCACTGTGCTTTTGGACATAGGTAGCCAAAAGAATTATATTAGTTCTGCATTTGCTAATAAATTGGACTGTGTTAATTTTGAAGATGCTAGTCAAACTGTGGCCGGGGTAGGAGGTCTTACTTGTAAAATAAAGCATAAAGTTGCACTATCAGTTTATTCTAACTGTTCTGATTTTAAATATTGTTCAGAATTCGGTGTGTTAGATTTTATTACTGATCCTTTACCAATGGTCAATGTGTCTAAAGAGGCACTGCCGTCTCTCATGCATTTGCATTTAGCTGACCCTAATTTCAATGTGTCTAAGGACATTGATATGATTCTTGGTGTTTCATGTTTTGCAAAATGTCTTCGAGAAGGCAAGATCGATCTAGGTCCAAATATGCCCACATTAATAAATACTGAATTTGGTTGGGTATTTTGTGGTGAATTGTCTGTGGTAGGTCAACATGTTTCGGGTTTAAAAAGCCAATGTCATTTGTCTGTCCTACATAACGACATTAAAAAATTTTGGCAATTAGAAAAAATGCCTAATGATAATATGTTGTCATTTCAGGAGAAAAGGTGCGAACAGAGCTACCTTGATTCTGTGTCCAGGGATGAAGAAGGAAGGTATATGTCGATTTGCCAATAAACAAAGAACTTCTACTAAAACTAGGTAATTCTTACAATGTTGCTTTTCGTTGTCTTATATCATTGGAGAAAAAATTCCAAAATAATTCTGACTTTTTTAAGGCCTATAAAGCTTTTATTGAGGAATTTCTTAAACTTGGCCATACTCACTTTGTTCATATAAATCCACACAAAAGTGATGAAATTGAATATTACATGCCTCATCATGCTGTCTTGAAGGAAAGTTCCTCTACTACCAAGCTTAGGATTGTATTAAATGGTTCTCAACCCACTTCTACGGGCTTGAGCTTAAATGATGTACTTCTTGTGGGTCCTGTTGTTCAACCTGACATGTTTACCATACTTCTGAGATTTCGTACCTATGTTTATGTTTTTGTGTCTGATATAACTAAAATGTATAGGCAAATTCGAGTGAAACCTCAGTATCAAGCACTTCAGCGCATCCTGTGGAGAGATGATCCATCGCATGATATACAGTGTCTTCAGCTGGATACTGTTACATATGGAACAGCATCAGCCAGTTACCTTGCTACACGGACATTGGTGAAATTGGTTGAGGATGAAGGTGATAAATTTCCATCTGCTTCTAAGGCATTACTTCAAAGTACCTTCGTTGATGACATTTGCATGGCGAGAATGATCTTTCTTCTGCATTAAATACCATAAATGAGTTGCAAGAGTTGTTAGCTAAAGGAAGGTTTGAATTGCACAAATGGTATAGAGTACCATTTGTGCAATTCAAACCTCCCTTCCATAGCTCAATGTTAATGTCGCAATTTCCTCCTGAAAAACTTGAAAAATGTCATTTTTCCTTTGACAATAAAGAAGGTTCTTGTATTAAAACGCTAGGTTTGAAGTGGGAGCCAAACTCAGATAAATTTCAGGTCGAGGTACCTAAATATACTTCCACTAGTCATACCAAAAGAAATATTTTGTCTGATATTGTTAAGGTCTATGATCCCTTGGGTTTTATTGCTCCAGTTACAGTCTATGCTAAGTTCATAATGCAAGATATCTGGAAGGCAAACGTTGACTGGGATTCTGAGGTGCCTGACGCTATTTTATCTAAATGGAATTTTTTTTTTGCCAATCTTGAATGCTTGAATGTCATTTCAGTGCCTCGTCTCATGGTTAATACTGACGCAGAGAGGGTTGAGCTTCATGGCTTCGCAGATAGCTCCACGAAGGCGTATGGCTGCGTCGTGTACATCCGCTGCAGTTGTCCTGAAAAAACTACAGTCCACTTAGTATGTGCGAAGACAAGAGTTGCTCCTCTCAAACCTGTCACTCTGCCTAAGTTAGAACTTTGCGCTGCACTGTTGCTTGCTAAGCTTATGAGCACTGTTTCCAAGACTTTAAATATTAGTTCTGAGAACTCATTCTATTGGACTGACTCCATGATTACCCTGTGTTGGATACAGAGTGATCCCGCTAGACGAGATGTTTTTGTATCGAATAGAGTTGGCTAAATACAAAATTTGTCTCCTAAAGACAATTGGTTTCATGTAAAGTCTTCAGAGAACCCTGCTGACATGGCTTCACGTGGCTTGGAACCACAGGATCTTTCCAATTGCAAATTATGGTTTGATGGACCTAACTGGCTTTTCCAAAGTGACTCACCTTGGCTTCATTCACCTCAAGTGTTTTCTCAGGATGACTCAGTGGGTGTTGACACTTGTAATGACATGCCAAGTGTAGCACTACCTACCTTTGAGGAGACTAAAAACGATTTTCTTGAATTATTTGAGAGATATTCGTCTTGGAGTCGATTGGTTAGAGTCATGGCTTATGTACGTCGATTTATTAACAATATGAAAAATGCTAAATCTAAAATCACTGAATTTCTCACAAGTAAGGAGCTTAATCAGGCATCAAGTTGTATCATCAAATGCGTGCAGCATGCTCATTTTCAAAAAAATGCTAATGGTAATGTTTCCTCGGAACTTGGTTCTGGTTCTAAGTCTTTGAAGTTTTTAAACATATTTTCAGATGGCGAAGGAATGTTGCGCGTGGGTGGTCGCTTACGTTATGCTGATATCCTTGTTGATCAAAAATTTCCATTGCTACTGCCAGCACGTTGTCATGTCACTGACTTGTTGATTAGGTATGAGCATGAGAGGTTGTTGCATGCTGGAACGCAGACGACTTTGTCCAGTTTACGAAGATTTGTGTGGCCGCTAAACGCTCGAAATTCTGTGCGTCATTTCATACACAAGTGTGTACGTTGTTACAGGTTTAAGGCAGAAACTGCTTCACAAATAATGGCTGACCTACCCAAATGTCGTATTACTCCTTCTCGACCCTTTCTGTTCACAGGCATAGATTTTGCTGGACCGCTGTCTGTCAAAGTTGCTCGTATAAGGAAACCTATTATAACTAAAGGTTATATTTGCCTTTTTGTGTGCTTGAGTACTAAAGCTATTCATATCGAACTAGTGTCGAATCTCACTACTAAGGAATTTCTAAATGCATTGCGTAGATTCATTTCTAGACGAGGTAAATGTGCTAAAATATTCAGTGATAATGGTACTACTTTTCATGGGGCAAAAAATGAGCTTCATGAGTTATTCAACATGTTTAAGAACGATTTTGAACAAGTTTCAAATTATGTAATTTCAGAAGGTGTTGAATGGCGGTTTATAATTCCTCATTCAGCTCATTGGGGCGGGTTATGGGAAAGCTCTGTAAAACTTGTAAAGCATCATTTAAAGAGAGTGTTAGGACACACTGTACTTTGTTATGAACATTTGTATACTCTCTTAACTCAAATTGAAGCTATTGTAAACAGTCGACCAATAACTCCATTGAGAGACTTGGATGGTGATGAGCAGTGTCTCACGCCAGCTCATTTTTTAATTGGGAGCAGTCTGACTTCGTTTCCAGAGGGTGATTTTGCAGAATTTCCTGATAATAGATTGGTTGTATATCAACAAATATGTAAGCTACGGCAAACCTTCTGGAAGCGTTGGAAAACTGACTATTTAAATACATTACAAATGAGGTATAAATGGTACAAAGAAAACCCAGATTTAATGTTAAATACTATTGTTTTATTAAAGGATGGTAATCAGCCACCAATGTCTTGGCCATTGGGTCGTGTAGTTGAATTATACAGGGTGTTTCTTGTAAGGTGTCAAGCCGAAGGCAGGTGATAGGTGAGGACTAGACCTATCGATTTCACCCCCATGTATGTTCTACGATTTTTCATAGTTTAGAAGTTATCGTTAATTTTGTGATTTTTTCAAATTTTATGACCTAGTAGGCTTTAATTTTTTTTATCTTTTTTTCGGGTTGACTTTTCTCTGGTTTCTTTTTTTTGACAGATTCCCTATTAATTGCAGATGTTTGAAAAAAATTATCACCTTCCTATCTTTGATGCAAGATAAAAAATTTTTGCTAGAAACATAAAAAATATGCTTTTAGCAGAACATTCTAAAATTTTCAACTTGAAAAGTACGAAAAAAAAAAAACTTTCATAGGTCCAAAATAATTTTAAAAACTGCGCAATTTTCTGAACTTTCATAATAACACAAAAAAACATGTACTTAATAGGCCATTATTTTCTGTAATCGCTCCACTAAAGTGGTAAGTCGGAGATTCCGTTACATGTTTTTGACTTTCTTAGGACTAACTAATGTTTGCAATCTCCTAAGTTTACGTTACGTAGAACACATTTAGAGACAATAACTGAACAGAACATTTTTTTATCCACAACGAGGAAGCTCTTGCCCTTCATCTGACCTGATGGCAACTGATGGATGATCAGCGAGCTTCACCCGGAATCTTAAGCCACAGAGGAATTGACTGTCCTAAATAGGTGGTCTTACCACTAGACCACAGTGGTGATTCTTACTTTACGATTAAATTTGATATACCTACCTATTAGTGTGTGAGAGAAACGGAAAGAGTTTGTGTGTGTGTGTGTGTGTGTGCGTATCTCTCTCTCTCTCTCTCACACATACCTACCTATTAGTGTGTGAGAGAAACGGAAAGAGTTTGTGTGTGTGTGTGTGTGTGTATGTATGCGTGTGTTTGTGTGTGTGTGAGAGAGAGAGATACACACACACACACACACACACACACACACACACACACACACACACACAAACTCTAACTATCAAATTTAATCGTAAAGTAAGAATCACCACTGTGGTCTAGTGGTAAGACCACCTATTTAGGACAGTCAATTCCACTGTGGCTTAAGATTCCGGGTGAAGCTCGCTGATCATCCATCAATTTCCATCAGGTCAGATGAAGGGCAAGAGCTTCCTCGTGGATAAAAAAATGTTCTGTTCGGTTATTGTCTCTAAATGTGTTCTACGTAACGTAAACTTAGGAGATTGCAAACATTAGTTAGTCCTAAGAAAGTCAAAAACATGTAACGGAATCTCCGACTTACCACTTTAGTGGAGCGATTACAGAAAATAATGGCCAATTAAGTACATGTTTTTTTGTGTTATTATGAAAGTTCAGAAAACTGCGCAGTTTTTAAAATTATTTTGGACCTATGGAAGTTATTTTTTTTTCGAACTTTTCAAGTTGAAAATTTTAGAATGTTCTGCTAAAAGCATATTTTTTATGTTTCTAGCAAAAATTTTGTATCTTGCATCAAAGATAGGAAGGTGATTATTTTTTTCAAACATCTGCAATTAATAGGGAATCTGTCAAAAAAAAGAAACCTGAAAAAAGTCAACCCAAAAAAAAGATAAAAAAAATTAAAGCCTACTAGGTCATAAAATTTGAAAAAATCACAAAATTAACGATAACTTCTAAACTATGAAAAATCGTAGAACATACATGGGGGTGAAATCAATAGGTCTAGTGCTCACCTATCACCTGCCTTCGGCTTGACACCTTACAAGAAACACCCTGTATAAAGGTAAAGATAATCATATTCGAGCTGTTGTTGTAAAAACTAAAACTGGTTTGTATTCTCGACCTATAACAAAAATTGTCCCATTGCCTATTGAGCAAAATAATTAACTTAAGAACTGATAAATGTAATTTTATAATTACTGCCTAAACTGTAAAAGTTAAAAGGTTAATTATGTATTTGTTTAACTTTCATTATTAAAAACATAGTTTGATTTGTTTCTACACTATGAGTGTATACTATCTTGTGTATTAAACTAAATATTGTATACATAATTACATTGTTATATTTAAAGGATTTACAATAAGTAAAACTTGTTTACTACTAGTATGTAACTGGTAGGCTATTATAGCTCGTAGGACACCTTATGGTTGTGTACTTATGTATGATGCCAAGAGCTTGTACTTATGTATGACGCCAAGAGCGCTTAGGTTTGTTGAACTTACTTACCTTAATTAATCTCTTTCTTGTTAAGTGCATTTCTTAACTAACTTAACTTACTTTCTTCTTGTTTGTAGGTGTATTTCATTGCTAAAGTATTATGTTGCAAAATGTAAATTGTAATGTTAGAACTTTAACTTCTTTGTTTGAAGATTGAAATGTAATTTCAATGGGGCGGGTGTATGGTAAAAATTTAATAACGATATCTGGCAACCCAGACAATGCCGGAAATTGGCGTCTTTTTTTTTCGCGCGGCCATCGACCAAACTTTGTTTTTTGATTACAAAATAGTGTAATAAACCAAACTTACTATGACATGTATACCTCTAAACTCAGTCTGAACTGAGTTACGAGCATTAGAAGTTTGATGATTTTCATACTAGATTTGCTTTTTGCGCGCAAAGTTTTGTAAGAAATTGCAACAAAATAGTGAGATTGTATGTGTAAACAAACAATATCATCCATTAAAGGCTCCAGACATCAATATGGAGCAGAATCAGCGCCAAAAAAAAATAGCGCAATATTTTGTTGCAATTTCTTACAAAACTTGCGCACAAAAAGCAAATCTAGTATGAAAATCATCAAACTTCTAATGCTCGTAACAGTTCAGACTGAGTTTAGAGGTATACATGCCATAGTAAGTTTGGTTTATTATACTATTTTGTAATCAAAAAACAAAGTTTGGTCGATGGCCGCTGCGAAAAAAAAAAGACGCCACTTTCCATACAAAATCTGGCATTGCCATTTGAACAAGCCTCTCCCTGGAACAGTGAAACTAGTTTTTTCTTGTGACTGTTCGTCTAATTTAATTTGCCAGAAACTAGATTTAAAATCCACAGAACTGATGTACTTTGCATTTCTAAGGCTGTCTAAAATTTGAGGAATGCATGGAATAGCGTAAGCATCACCTTTAGTGACTGCATTAAGTTTACGGCAGTCTAAACAGAATCTCCATGAACCGTCAGATTTAGGGACCATAAGTACGGGATTATTCCACGGACTTTCACTAGGTGTAATAACGTCTAGCTCCAGCATCTTATCTACCTCCTTATGTAACTCCTTAGATTTCTCAGGTGACATGGGATATGGCCTACACTTAATCGGTGAAGCTTCGCCTGTGTTTATTGTGTGCTCGGGACTATTCCCACCTCTCGTTCCCACCACTGCAACTCCTGTGAAGCCAGGATCTACAGCTTGACCGCCACAAAAACCCAACCAATGAAGGTCAAGTTTGTCCCGGGGGAAAGTTAAACTGTCATTGGACCCGCAACGAAATTAATCAGAAGAACATAGGAGGAGTTCGAAATTAAGGTTCGACTTCCCTCCATTGCAAAGCGGATGACAGGTGACAAACAAAGGTTTAAAACCTTTAAGAAAAGATTATGCACCACGGACAACAAATTAAATTAAGGGGGCCTATCTTATGAGCAATTAGCAACTACCTGCCAATAATATTTTTCACAAAATCGCTTAAAAGCACGGAATTTTTTCCTTGTCGCGACAAGATCGGTGTAATAAATTGCGGAAACAGATGTATGTTGTATTGAATTAAGCATTATATCACGTTCATGTTTCCAAAGATCACACTCCCACAAGATATGATGGGCAGACTGCTCATGACTGACATCATCAGTGGAACACTCGCAAAAAGGAGACGGAACTAGTTTGAATTCGTGAAGTTTATGTTTAAAGTTGCCATGTCCCGTGAGGAACTGCGACGATCAATGGTCGATTTCTAACCATCGCCTAGTTAGACGTTCGCGTACATTCGGGAAGAATTTATATAAGTGACGTCCTTTGACTGACATATCCCATCTTTTTTGCCATTCATTAAGTAAATCTTCTTCAACGACTTCTCGGGAATCAAATAATCGACTTATTTTAGAACGATCGCGGCTATTTAAGAAATCGGAGGTTATATTTTCCCTTGATGCGAAGTACATAGCCGCACGCTTTTGTACCTCTAAGTCGACCGGCAGTACACCAGCCAGGACTGGCAGAGCCTCCGTGCTCACAGTTCTGTAAGCTTTGCAAAGAAAAATCAATGCAAGGCGTTGACTTTGGAGTAGTTTCCGTCGAGCGGCTCCTATAGTAGCTCTGTCAGCCCAAACTGGTGCACCATAGCAAATGGAGCTTAAATAAGTGGCCGAATATATTACTCGGAGGATTTTAAACGTTAGACCCCACGTCGAGGTTGAAATGTGACTTAAGGCATAAGAGTTCTTTTTAGCTTTTTCACCGATCTGTTTAATGTGCTCGACAAAACTAAAGTTTTTCTCTAAAATTAGTCCGAGATAGCAAACAGATTCCCGTTTTTTAACAGTTATTTCATTGAATTTAATGCGAGGCAAAACTTTAAGATTACCTTTTAATAGAAGCTGATAAGTTTTGTGAGGGGCAAACTGCAAACGATTCCTGTCTCCCCATTGAGATATTAAATTCAAGCATGTATCCGCTAGATTTTCAAGCTTTGATCTAGTGTCAGCCTCTATTAAAAGGAGACCGTCATCAGCGTACCCGGTTAACGAACAGCCTTCGGGTAATGGTAATGCTAGAAAATCATCGAAACCCAAATTCCAAAGGTAGGTAGGGCCCTAGGACCGATCCTTGGGGACAGCCGCGCGTGAGCACCTTTGATTCAGCATGATGGCCGAGTTTTAATTTAGTTGTACCGTTACAAAAGTACGAGTGCAGTAGTGAATATATATTACTATAGCATCCACGAACTTTCAGTTTTAAGAGCAGGATCGGCCACCAAGCGTTGTCGAAGGCACCTGAAATATCGAGGAATATTCCTACAACGTACTTTGCCACCGATGACGTCACTTTTTGTCTAACAGATATTACTGCATCTGCAGTAGACTTCCCGGCGGTGAAGCCAAACTGCTGCTCGTGAAAAATTGGACCACCCGGTAGCAAACGCGGCACTACTAATCGCTCTAACAGTTTACCTAATGAGGGAAGTAATGTAATAGGTCGGTACGATTTAGGATCAAATTTATTGTGTGCTCAATAAGATCAGTCCTACCTAAGCCCTTGCTGTCAAAAGAAACACTATGAAACTGTTTGATCATCCTGTCTGCCAATTCACGTTGTTCCAAGTTTAAGTTTTCAAAAGACTGAATAAAATTAATAGGCTTGTCAATGTTAGCTGAAGTTCTAAGAAAAATTTTAGGTGTCTCTACGTAACAAATATTTTGAAAAATCTCTGGCATTAATTTAAAATTTTTCCAAAAATCTACTCCTAAAATGACATCAGGGACAATTGTAGGAATGACATAAAATGTAATTACCTTTGTGACGTCCTTAAATGTAATAGGTAATGTGATGGTTCCTATAGTGCTACAGAAAGACCCATCAGCAACAGTAACCGTTGATGCACACGACTCATCCAAAGAGTAACCCAGATCAATGAAACGTTGGTGTGCTCCGTTACCAATAATTGAAATCGCAGCTCCAGAATCCAATAATCCGCAAACAGTCATGTCTAAAATGTTCACGTTCAAATATGGCCGAACATCTTCTTCTAAATATAGGGTCCTTCTAAATCAGCTACGTTCCGTTTAATGGGAGCATGTATACGTCACACTGAATACGTTCCCAAAGTTTGAGCCAAAAATTCAGGCTAGTTTCCGAGATAATTAAGGAAACAACTTCATTTCTTATCAACCCAATACAACACCCTGTTCAGCTGATTCACTACTACACTGACAAAAATCCGCACGCACACGAGCTTACGTAATGGCCGCCATTGCGCTTGTGCTGCCGTTGGGCCACTGGCCGCGAACACAAGAGTGCCGCCGGACGACGGACCGGGCGCCACACAAGCTATTCTAGGGCTACTACTAGTTATTTAAGGAATTAAATTAAGCAGAAAATTAAAGTTTATTTATTTTTGGTAACATAAAAAAATCTTATGTGGTAAGTACTTATTTAGTGGCCTTAATGGAATGATGTTTATTCAAAAGTTCGTTAAAATACTTTTGCGCTTGTAAAAATCTTTTATTTCAAACGTAGCAACGAAACGAAGCAAAAAAGTTAGTTGCCGAAATCAATGACTTATTTTTATGCCATACACAAATGGGATAGTTACCATGACTATGAAATTTAGAATTACGGTTATTATTACGATAAAGCAGGCACATTTTTCATGTTAATTTTAATCGCTTAATATCCCCTTAGCAAATTAAAAATGTGATTCGTAATTGACTCGATCATAGCAGAAACTAAACGCTATCGAATTATCTACCTGTGATTATCGGCAGTCTTTAGTATTCCGAAGTAAATAAGTAAATAATTGTTCCCAACTATCAATTTTAAACTGAAATAATAATCATTAAAATCATCGTAGAAACAAAAAATAATTATAAAAGTAAATAATGATAGTTTTATTATTGTTAAGATTAGAAAGAATTTTGGAGTTGACATCCTTATTTATGCGTGGCGGAGTCGGTGGTATCAAAGACAGCCGTCCCCCACAATAGCCACAATAGCCGACCGCGCTAGTGTTGTAAGAACCTCGAGTCTTTAAAGTCTTTATTTTGAGACTTAAGTTTATTTTTAAGACTAGGACTCGTTAGTCACATGAATAAGGGAATAATTGAGTCTTCCGAGTCCTTTCGAGTATTTTAAGTTCTTTGAGCTAGACTGAATCATGACATGAACTTGAGTTGGTGTATACTAATAGGCAATAATGAGTGATTTCATATCATCATCCGTATGTTATATCCTAATTGAAAATAAAATAAATCGCACAATACAAATGTAATATCAATAAAATTGCATTAAACGCAAATAATCGAATCAGAAGTATCCATCTAAAGACTGACGATTTTCGTAATCAAAAAGTTAAAACGGTCCAATAAAATAATAAACACACAGTCTTAATTCATAGCTATTTTATTTTCTTCAAACTTTTAATAAGTAAGATTCCAAGACTCGAGTGTCGTATCGTACAACACTAGCCGGCGCGCAGCAAACGAACTTTTAGACACGTGCCGCCGCCTTTAGACACGTGCCGCCGGCCGCCGGCTAGCGCAATGTACACTCACCAAAATAAAATTAAGAAATGCAACAAACTTTTTTTTACTATTCAAATTAAAATTGTGTTTATTGTTAAATCACAGGTACATAAGATAGGTCATAAATAAATACCAAGTTGGAACGGAAATGATTCGGAAATTTTATTTAACTAATTAGGTACCTACCTACCTCATATACTTTTCTATTGTAATAGAAATGATGACATTAACGATTAATTTAAGAATGGACTTTGATTTAGGATAAATGGAATATCAATACAAACAAATTGAAGAGTTTTATTTGCTTCAATAGTCTAATTTAATGTTTCTAAATAATTGACTAGGCCATTGAATTACCTTCACAAAACAATAAGTTCGATTAATTTTTAATTATTATCTGTTATAGGATAGGATATTTTACCATGAAATACTCAACACCACAATTTAGATTCGAATGCAAGCTCGAACGAAAGCAAGCAGATAAAATAATAAACAAATAAGTTTCTTTGTGGTCGACTGTACGCCTAAGCCAACTTTTCGGCTCTTGCTTTGGCGGCGTCGGCGTCTTTGTGTCAACAAAGGGCGGGTGGCTTGTCGGCATTTGTCGGCGCGTGCGCTTTGATTTAATTCAGTTTTTGACTAGCTTTCTTGTGTGAAGGTGCGTTTTGTAGTGCTCGTGAAGTGAACTATGACGCACTGGTGCACAAATGCAAATAAATTTACTAAGACGCGCCTTAAAAATCATGGCCTTTGCTGATTGATTTTTCGATGGTATCGTGAATACGTTTTACTGTGATTAACATAAGATAATAAGGATAGACAACGATATGAGAGTAGGCCTGCAACATTGAAGTGATAGCTCGCCCAATCAGTCGATCAGCTAATCGGCTATCAGCTGTGACGACTGCTGTGAGTTGTTATGACGTGATTGAGTGTAAACAACAAAAAAGTGTGCAGTGGTAGTGAGCGTTGTGTGTGTTGTGTCTCGTATTCCTGTGCAGAATGAATACACTACAGCTTTGTTGTGTGAGTAAAAAATACAGCATGTTCCATTATGTAAGACGAAATGAATTTTTATTTTTGTTAGAAAATGTAACTTTGTAAAATCATTATAAAACACATACTCAAATTTGGTGAACTTGTTCAGTGTACCGTATAGATGCCCCCATTAAAAGGAATGTAGCTAGTTTAGAAGGACCCTGTATACAGTGTGTCCGGGCATGTAGTGATCAAACTTTAAGAGCGTAATCTATGGACAATTTTATCAATGAAAATACTTCAAATTTGGGGCCTGACCCATTTCTCGAAAAATTACATAGATTTAAGTTTTTAATTTTTAGTTTACACCTCTTTTTTAAAAAACAAGTGAAAGCGTGGGTAGCTTAACATTAATAGACAAATATTTTATATCATGCGATAGCCAATAAAATTATCTATTAGTAGAAGAAGAAAGCAGACACAAGTTTCATACATTTTATGGGAGTAAGAATGGATTTAATTAGAAAAATACATTACTTTTTTCACTTCTTTTTCAGTTATTTTCCACCACAAGAAAAACCAGGTCGTTAAGGTATGTTTTATTTGCATTGTATTATTAGTATTTGAGCTATTCTACAAAATGAATGTAAATTTATTAGTCTACGTCTATTAGTTTCGACGTAATTGTTGAACAAAGATACCCCTTCCCAGCGGTTTCCATAGTAATCGGAATAGGTTGTGTGATTCTTTCAGGCAGTGCATTTTCGCATGTCGCGTGCGCTATGGAAACCGCTGGGAAGGGGTATCTTTGTTCAATAATTACGTCGAAACTAATAGACGTAGACTAATAAATTTACATTCGTTTTGTAATAAATACTAATAATACAATGCAAATAAAACATACCTTAACGACCTGGTTTTTCTTGTGTTGGAAAATAACTGAAAAAGAAGTGAAAAAAGTAATGTATTTTTCTAATTAAATCCATTCTTACTCCCATAAAATGTATGAAACTTGTGTCTGCTTTCTTCTTCTACTAATAGATAATTTTATTGGCTATCGCATGATATAAAATATTTGCCTATTAATGTTAAGCTACCCACGCTTCACTTGTTTTTTAAAGAAGAGGTGTAAACTAAAAATTAAAAACTTAAATCTATGTAATTTTTCGAGAAATGGGTCAGGCCCCAAATTTGAAGTATTTTCATCGATAAAATTGTCCGTAGATTACGCCTTTAAAGTTTGATCACTACATGCCCGGACACACTGTATAAAAGGAGAAACTGACTGACTGACTGACAGATCAACGCACAGCCTAAACGGCTAAACGTTGGCACTTGAAATTTGGAAGGGACATAGCTTAGGTACCGTAGAGGTGCACTAAGAAAGGAATTTCCGGAATTCCCACGGGAACGGGAATTAGCGGGAAAAACGGGATTCACGCGTACGAAGTCGCGGGCGGCCGCTAGTCATTTATATTAGGTTTAAACAAAACCGAAGTAACGTTGTTGTTTTTAACCGACTTCAAAAAAGGAGGAGGTTATATGTTCGACTGTTTTTTTTTTTTTTCTATGTATGTTCACCGATTACTCCGTCAATTGTGGACCGATTTTCAAAATTCTTTTTTTGTTCGATAGGGTACACTTCTGAGGTGGTCCCATTGTCACCAAGTTAGGATCTGATGATGGGATCCTAGGGAAATCGAGGGCAACCCTCAAATTTTATAGGCACGTATATCGTTTTTCAAACTTTTTCTTAAGTTATTGAAGTATTTGCTCCTGGAAATCATCATTTCATATTGATGAGCTGATGATAGAAGGTAAAACTCCTTAATGTTTAGGAGTTGGAAGATAATTCTTTTAAATAGATAAGTATAGTTTCTAAAGTTATTCAAGTGTAGATATATTCCTACTTATTACCAAATATTTAGATATTTTAAAAATAGTCCTTTTTTACCTTTCATACAAAAACCTGTTTGCCACCCTAGCTTTTTCATGTATTTTTGTTTCATAAAATGCGATACGTAACTAAATTATTGTAAATTTCTTTGTATTATCGTTCTACAGTAATCGCAGTTTCTGTATCAAATTGATTTTCTATGGGGTGTCATAATGAATTGGCAATTTAAAGCAAAAAAACAAAATGAGTCGCTCTCATTTACTATTTCGTTATTTACTCTTTAGTTACGATTTATTTCTACTTTCCCATGGTTTCTGAACAATACCGTATTTATTTTACACGGACAACAATAGCTGCACTCTGAATGGCTGTTGGCCTGACGTCTCCGCCATTACATCTATCGCGAAAATTAGTGAAAACGTGTGTGTTTTGTGGGATTACTTTTTCGTAACAGGAAGTAAAATCAGCGATTTTATATAGAACGGTAAGTCTTCATTTAACCATTTTTTGTAATACGTGTGGTACGAACATTTAGTAAGCTTTTATATTTGCTGTAACAGCTTTTATCAAAAAAATACTTGTGTCTGATCTCATTTTGTCGAATATTTCGTTACGTTTTTTACGAATTTCGTTACGTTACGAAAAAGTACAACATAATGCTGAGTGTATACTGTTATTACCTGACTAAGCATAGTAATATTCACTACTTAATTTATTTCAAAAAATATAGAGCGTCAATAACAAAAGGATTGGATACTATCTGCTTTACAGAAGTGCCACCAGCAAAAAATAATCAAATCATTTAGATTACGTTTTTATGTGATTACTTCTTTTGTTTTTTTAGGAATGCCGCCAAAAACTAATGCCGAAAGGCAAAAAGCTTACAGAGAATGACTCAAAATGGATAAACATGATGGAACAAAAATAATTTTATTAAAATAGTATGAATGATTACTCCCTTATTTTATTTCTAACCCCTTAATATTAACCCCGTATTTGGGTGCATACTTACAAATATCTCGAATTGAATAAATGAAGAGCATTCACAATATTTCGCCAATGTATAACAAGCCTTATGGCCTTACTATTTCGTTACTACCGTTTCGTTACGTACATTTTTTTTGAGAAATACTCAGTTACAAATAGACCAACAGTTGTATTCTTTCATGTTTTTAAGGTGGGCTGACGGTTTAAGGTCTTTTTAGGTTTCCTATATGGTAACCTGTATTTTGTAGGGAATATTATTTTACAGTAGACATGAAGAATATGGTCTCAATGTACTGCCTACCTTCAGTGGTAACATCAAGGTAATAATTAGTTAACTAAAAAGCAAGAAATAAGTAAAATTTTATAAAAAAAAATAAAACCGACTCCAAAAAACCTACACTGAAAAATAGAAAAATAATTACTAATTACCTACTTATTTATTAGGACGAATTAATATTTATGTAGGTATACCATGATTGATGCTTTTGGAGTCGGTGCAGGCAAACTTTACATGTTTCATAATCTTGGCACCGACTCCAGAAGTATCACTCATGGTATACCTACATAAATATTAATTCGTCCTAATAAATAAGTAGGTAATTAGTAATTATTTTTCTATTTTTCAGTGTAGGTTTTTTGGAGTCGGTTTTTTTTTTTTTTTTGAAATAAGAATCAACAATGTCTAACCATTGTTTATTTTCAGAAGGTTCGACCTCTTCTGAAATAACATTACTTCGGTTACCTGCTAGTTTTTTTGAATTGGTAGCACTTTTACACTTGGCACAATTTTTAGTAGTGTACCCTACTTCACCACACTTAAAACATAACAACCGTTTATCCGTACAGTATTTTGTACTATGTGTATTTGCCTTACACTTCAAACACAAGAGTTCTTTGTTAGAAGTTGGTTTACTGTCAGAAAAGGGTGGTTGTGTGACAGCAGTAATAGGCTTTGGTGATTTACCCTTGTAAGTGTACTCCGGATTCATACACGGCTGTTTAGGTGGTTCATTGAAGGTACTAGTTTGCTGACGTCTTACTTCAATTTTACGACATTTATCTTTGAGGTCAGCAACAGTGTCGAAGTCGTGTAAAGCTAAAAATTCAGCATAGATAGGCCTCATATTATGTAACAAGATCTCAATCTTATCTTGTTCAGAAAACGGCCGTTTCAAACGCGAAAACATTCCATTCATGATAGCAAAATAAATGTGGGTAGGTTCATCCTGACTTTGTGTACGAGAACGAATTTCTCCTATCAACCTATAGTCATAATCTGCAGGTGCAAACTCCTCAACCAATAATTCACTTAGTTCCTTCCACGACGAGACCATAAATAAGTTCGTCGCGTAATAGTGAATAATAGTAAACCGTTTTGGTATCCATTGTAAAAAAACTATGTGTTGAAGTATGTAAATTGCTTATTTTACAAATAGCATCCAATTCCCGTAAACCGGTCACGCGCACGTATCGTTCTGCTGACTTAAGGGTTTCAGCAAGCTACGAACATTGTAATCATGTGAATTTTAAACATTCAATATAGAGACACCGTACATCAAACATGTGTTTCACTTAATTTCTACTGCCGTCTTCAACACCCTAAACCTAACACTACATGGCGACCCTGCCACACCTGGCCAATTTTATATTTGCTGGAGAAGAAAAGAAAAACAGAAATTAAATTTTAAATGAAGAATTAAGCCGAATTATCAAGAATCAACATCAACAACAACATGGAAAAATCATACTCAAAAGAAGAAGTCGTCGTCGCACAAAACGCCAATGGAGCAGCTTCGGCCGACACGAAATTGAACCAAGGACAAAGCGACCACGTCACTCAAACCCTCCTAATCGTGGCTCTCGTCCTAATTATCGGCGCAATCGTCGTCTACATCTTCAAAAAGTGCCGCAAGAGCGCCGTGAAGACTTTGAGGAAAGAATTAAATGCCATTTTCATTGAAAACCTCGCGTCACGCAACTAAGTTAGAAGAAAGAAGAGTGGAGTCCAGGGAAAGCCCGGCCCACTTCAAGAGGAGTCCAGGGATATCCCGGCCCACATCAAGCAGATGACCAGTTCCTGCTGCCGCCGCGCGCCGTGCCCAGCCCCGGCCTTAAAATTAAATATTAAAGAATAAGAGTAATTGTAAATGGGTGTGTAATGTATGATATAACTACATATCATATAATACTTAGAGGATATAACATCAAATTATATAAAATCATTTAATATAATAATTATTTACTATAATAAACGAATAATATAATTTTAAAACGAATAATTTTAAGACAAATAACTATTAACTGATATAAAATGGTTTGATATAATGAATATTTTCTATAAAACTTACAATGTATAAAATTTAAAACAAATAATATTCAAATCATATAAAAATAAAGTGTCGAACAATCAAATGAGATAAAATTCTTTTCCTATAAAACTTAAATCATATAACAATAATAATTTTATATAAAGTTCAATTGTTATAATAAGCATTGCATGCAGCAAGCAAGCAAGCAAACAAGCAAGCTAGCAAACGAGCAAGCAAGCAAGCGAGCAAGCAAGCTAGCATGCAGGCAAGCAAGCAGGCAAGCAAGCTAGCAAGCAAGCAAGCAAGCAAGCTAGCAAGCAGGCAAGCAAGCAGGCAAGCAAGCAAGCAGGCATGCAGCATGCAAATTTGACTAAAAACTTGAGACTTCTGTCACGGCTCCGGCACTGCGGGGCTCTGGCGGTCCCTGCCTACGCGCTTCTAAATTACACTCTAGGGGTAGGGCAGACAAGACTACGTGGAGTCGGTTTTACGGCGATTCGTTTTTGTCACTAAAGTCATTTATAAGTCAAGCTAAAGAAGAACATACTAAAAGTTATATCTATCAGAAATTATATCAATTAAAGAGTATACCAAATAGTCGTTATAACAAATAATATTTATTTTATGTAATGGTTATATGAAATATTATTTATATTAAACAAAATTACATCAAATGAGTCTTAGATTAAGTAAGGTTTATATCAAATGTCTTTATGCGTTTTGATTGGTATCTGAAATGACATTATTAGAAATGATTTATTATATGAAGTAAACATTATATCGCACCCTTAATAATGAATGGGCACAACTCCAAAATTCAGTTTTTTGGGAAAAGCCAAAAAACCAATCGGCGGATCGCGGTTTTTTACATAATTGGCTCTAAAATCTTTATTTTATCAGCTACAACTTTCAAATTAAGCATACTTCATCACTGGTATCTGTTATATAATTTGACATAAGACATTTTTGAAAATATTGATTATGAGTATTTAAAAAAATTGTTTCAAAAAATATTTCAAAGTTAGGCCTTTATTTTACTATTTCTGTTGTTGTGATTTTGGGTATTACTTGTACTTGTGCCCATCTAATCCTTAGGCTGAATTGTTTTATATGGCATATTCCCTAATATTGCTCTCTTATATTTAAAAATAAGTGTATAATTCGATTTTTATATTGATTTACGCCCAATTGGGGACAGTTATTGTGCGGTATAGTAGCTTATAGCCAATTCAGTATAAGAGTAGGGTGCTTAATACTAGAAAATTATTAGATATGTCTAATTAGATTAAAATAAAGACTATTAGCTATTTCCCTGAGAAAACCGACATGAAAATGCTAATTTTATGCATTCAAAATATTTTTACTTAGATAGATAGGGACTCTTACCCTATAAAAAATATGCTTTTCATCAAATAAAGAAAAAACCTACAAAAACTTTTTCTGTAAGGTTTTCTGTTATGGATTTGTTCAGGATAATCACTTATTAAAGTCCAACAGCCAGTACCTTGGTATCTTTTTTCCACTATCCTGCTGTCCTGGTGGAAGGAACCGTTCTCCTTGTCCCTTACTATAATCACCCACATTATGTGGGAATCAGTTCAAATGGCTATTGTAAAAAATACAATTTAATACTCAAATTGGCGTGTGTAATTTTTGAAGGATTTTAGCAACCAATTTTGAACACAAGAATATCCATTTTGGTGTTCTAACATTCCCCAAAAAATATTTTACTACTAAAGCACCTTAGCCATGCTTCAGATTCAATTTGTGTTATATGGTTTACAAATACAGTCTGTTATAAGAGCACGGATTTGCAGTCCATCGAAGATAGCTGCTTTTAATTTTTCCGTACTCATCATCATTTTGCTTTTGATCATTTTAGTGATTAGAAAGCTCAATACATATCTTTGGCCCTCCAAATAGAAGCCCTTTACGTCCTGCTTGACTTCAGTATTGCAAAGAGTCTAGGTACACAAGGTTTACGACGATATTGGACACCCAATATTTATTATTTTGTACAATTTTTATCCCAAAGTATGCTTGGTTTGTTATCACAAACTCCGTGATCTTTTTTCTTTGCTTTTGTGTACAATATTTGCCACATATTAATAAAAACTGTTAGTGGTGTTAACACAAGATTTCATTACGAACTCATATTTTTTAAGACAAAAAGCACTTTAGAACTTAAATTTAGACAAACTGAAAATTTCAAGGTCTAATAGCTGATCAGTAAAATTGTAGTAACTTAATACGTGAAAAGATAATTTTAAAATAAATTCGATGTATCCTCAGTCCTCAGAATCTGAGTGATTAATTAGCATCAATTTATGTGACCGTAATAAATTAATGAATAATATAATTAAAAATTATAACACTATCATATTAAAGTAATTCACCTTTTGGCTGACTAGTGCGTTTATTCATAAAATAAACAAAGAAAAAAGCCAACCCGAGCCCCGAGCGAACGTTAACACTGCAGTACACGCGCCCCTTTTTTTTACACGAATACACGCGCGGCCTACTCTGGTAAGCCAATTTAAAATCACTGTAAATCAGTTTATAAGCAATTTATGAATAGAATTACTATGTAAATGATAAAAGTGTTTATTATAGTTATTTTATAATCAAAATTTCTTTATATAACTATTTCGGATCAAACATTATAAACAGATTTAAAAGTTGTACATTTTTTGGACCAAAATTGCACTCTGTGACCAATGTTAACAAAAAAAAAATTACTGAAAAAATATGATTAGTTTTTTATCTGTCATAGTATTCACGACTTTCTACTGCCTGGTACACGGTGTAAATCCATTTGTTACAAGTCTTTCATAATTTTTTTGTCGAGTGATTTCGGGCTTTTGAGTAGACCCGCAGTTTTGACGGCCAATTTTAGAAAAGTGAGCAGACTCCAGCGACCCAAGCTTTACTGGCTTACTGACAAATTTAGTAAACGAGGCTTTCCTGGAATGCCAGCTCTCTGGCGCAAGTTTTCAATAAGTTATAGCGTAAAATGTTACCCTGGTCTACTATAGTAGTCCGCGCGTGTACTCTAGTGTTAATAGCCTTAACACGTAGGTATGTCTCTTATTTTATTAATCATTAGTTTATTTGTCGGGAAGTATTTCATAACCATCGCTTTATTTCTTAGCATCGCGATAAAACATTCTATAGGCTCCTAATCAACCAATAGGTATGAAAATTAATACCAAGAAGCAAATAACTTTTATAGGAGAGTTGTAAATTTAACTACAAACACCCATCCATGGTCCGCCTAACTAAAGTTAAAGTTATATTTTATAATTTTCTACGATTAACGGGACTTTATCAATGTAATAAAAATGAAAATGTAACATATTATCTATACTTATAATAAATCTGTAGAGAGGTCAATTCTGTACATGAAATATATTTTCAAAATAACTATCAGGGGGTGATTAGTGATCGATACTGATGCCAAAAATGCAATCAGTAAAATTTTTGTCTGTCTGTCTGTCTGTCTGTCTGTCTGTATGTTCCTTATAGAAACAAAAAATACTCGACGGATTTTGACGAAACTTGGTGCAATTATTCTTCATACTCCTGGGCAGGTTATAGGATACTTAGGAATTCCCACGGGAACGGGAATTAGCGGGAAAATCCTTTTGTATGAAAAATCTAAACCGCTTAAGTTAGACGCTTGAAATTTGGCATGCAGGTACCTTAGTAAACAAAGCTTAGTTACAACAGGATATTGCAAAACTCTTACGGGAACGGGAGTTAGCGGGAAAAAACATTTGTATGAAAAATCTAAACCACTTAAGTTAGACGCTTGAAATTTGGCATGCAGGTACCTTAGTAAACTTAAAGCTTAGTTACAACAGGATATTGCAAAATTCCCACGGGAACGGGTGTTAGTGGGAAAAAACATTTGTATGAAAAAATCTAAACCGCGTAAGATAGACGCTTGAAACTTGGCATGCAGGTACCTTAGTAAACTTAAAGCTTAGTTACAACAGGATATTGCAAAATTCCCACGGGAACGGGAGTTAGCGGGAAAAAACATTTGTATGAAAAATCTAAACCGCTTAAGTTAGACACTTGAAATTTGGCATGCAGGTACCTTAGTAAACTTAAAGCTTAGTTACAACAGGATATTGCAAAATTCCCACGGGAACGGGAGTTATTGGGAAAAAACATTTGTATGAAAAAATCTAAACCGCGTAAGATAGACGCTTGAAATTTGGCATGCAGGTACCTTAGTAAACTTAAAGCTTAGTTACAATAGGATATTGCAAAATTCCCACGGGAACGGGAGTTAGCGGGAAAAAACATTTGTATGAAAAAATCTAAACCGCGTAAGATAGACGCTTGAAATTTGGCATGCAGGTACCTTAATAAACTTAAAGCTTAGTTACAACAGGATATTGCAAAATTCCCATGGAAACGGGAGTTAGCGGGGAAAAAAATTGTATGAAAAAATCTGAACCGCGTAAGATAGATGAAGGGGGGGGGGGGGGGTAAAACGAGATCCACGCGTACGAAGTCGCGGGCGGCCGCTAGTTAGAAATATAAGTAATTAATAAGTCTTAGCTCACTAACACTTACTTAAAAGTTTGTCACACAAAGGCACAACTCCAAATTGGACCACAGTCGCGGGGGCCGGATTCGACAAATATCGGCATGTCTCTGATTCAGCCCTTCTAGCGGGAAGATAGACGAAAGTATGGAAGGGGCACAAAATGCAGAACTCTTTTATCTGATCATTGTTTTCGATTTCTGTGAAAGCCATCTTGTAGAACTTACGAAAATGTGCCTCTCTAGTACAAAAAGTAAAAAAACAAAAATTTTGAGTTGTGCCCCTATATTATTAAGGGTGCGATATGTTAAAAAATTATATCGAGTGTTATTATAACATACGTTTATTATACAATATGAACGTTATTGAAATGAATTTATATCATATAAACTTATATAAACTGTCACGCACCCATTGTAAATACATTACATATTTGCTGCGCAGCATAAATAAATGTAAAATAACGTCACCAAGATTTTTAATTATCAAAGACTTAAAAAGAATAAATGATAAAGATGAAATTATTACGATTTTAAATGACTTTCACCTCTTGCCCACAAGTGGACATGCAGGAATAAATAGGATGATAAATAATATCAAAAAATACTTACTTCTGGCCAGGAATGTCCAATGACGTCATGAAGTATATAAAGCGTTGTAAAAGTTGTCAAATACAAAAGTCTTCGAATAGACATTTTAAAGAGCCTTTGACGATAACGTCAACTGCTAACTCAGCATTCGAACGTGTTAGTTTAGATATAATGGGCCCACTAGATATAGATAACTTTATTAACAAATATATTTTAACTATCCAATGCGATTTAAGCAAATTCGTTGAGGCTTATCCTCTGCCAAGGAAAGATAGTGAAACAGTAGCTAGGAGTTTTGTAAACAACTTTATATTACGCTATGGAGTACCGAAACAGTTTATTAGTGATAAGGGAACTGAATTTACATCTTCCGTTATGTCTGAAGTTTGCAAATTACTAAATATAGAAAAAATCCATTCAACCCCGTATCATCATGAGACTATAGGTGGTTTAGAAAACACACACAAGCATCTTGGTGCGTATCTCAGAATTCAATGCGAAAATAATAAGTCTGATTGGAGTGATTGGATTCCATTTTGGTACCGTGTTTTTCTTTTAACACTAGTGTACATTCACAAACAAAATATACTCCATATGAACTTGTTTTTGGCAAACTTTGTAATTTACCAAGTAACTTATCAGAGCAAATAGATCCATTGTACAATTTTGATGACTATCCCAAGGAACTTAAATATCGTTTACAAAAAAGCTCAACAAGACGCTAGGCAAAATTTGTTACATTGTAAAGATATTAGAAAAATTAAATATGATCAAAACAGTTGTAATTTTAAATATAAACCAGGAGACTTATTATTAGTAAAAAATCAAGTAGGCAATAAATTAGATTGTGTTTATAAAGGTCCTTACAAAGTAATACAAGACATTTCGCCAAATGTAAAAATAATTAAAGATAATAAGGAAATTGTTATTCATAAGAATAATACTAAGTTGTTTAATAACTAAAAAAAAGTTTGTTTTATTATTATGATGTATTATGTGTTATGTATTGTGATTATAACATTGCACATACGTAGATTTCAACGATTTAGGCGGCCAAAACCCAGTTTTCCAAAATCAATCTATTGAAAAATAAACCATGTACGCGGGTAGTACACACTTCCAGGAATACCATGGTACCTTTTTCAATGTTCAACGAGCGCAAATCTACCCTCTAGAGTAGTCTGAATGCGATAGTTCGCTTAACGTGTATGTATTTGTTTTCGGGCGCTCTTAAACTTACAACTACTGTAAATTGCATATTTATTTTCAAAACCATTGTTTTCGAGTAACAGGATACTTAAGGGTAGAGCCTATGTTTTTCAACAGTAATTTACTTAGTTTTTGTTTTCCTAAATATATTTAAAAGTTGTCAAAGATAGCTGTATCAGAAATGAGTTTTTTATTTTATTTTTTATTTTAAAGTGGTCGTTTAACTAACTTCAGGGTCCGTCCGAGCAATAATTTCTTTATTTTTTAATAGTTTACATATTGTCCTTTAAATCTGCAAAAAATTTTGCCGCGGAAACCCGCGCTTTTTTAAATTAACAGCATTTGAAGATTTGGAGAAAAAATTGAGCAAAATATCATTTTATTGCTACTTTGTATTAAATCCATTTACTTTTTATTTTAGGCCTGTCTAGTGCCTCGGGTACTAAAGTAGTTACTCGGAATTACTTATTTGACCAGATACAAAGGCAAAATTTACCAAGTTTCAGTGATAAACTTGATTTTTATGAAGATTTTCTTTTGAGTCGTTATGGAGACACAGAAAATGCTGAAGAGTTTGAAGCAAAGTTCTTCTTATGTGAAAAGCTAATTCAAGAAGAGGTGGATGAAAGCCAATAAACATGAAGAAGTGTTTTTTAAAAACAAGCCGCAGAAGCCCCGAACAAGCATTTCCGGTCTTATCGGCTTAACTTTGCTAGAAAGTTTTCTAGAAAGGAACGCAATGTAGATAGGCTTTTATAAACATCAGACCCCTTGATCAGCTCCAGGAGACACAATAAGACCTTCTTGCAAAGCATTCCTTCCTGAAACAATGGAAATGTTGATGTCTGCCAAGCCAAGTAGCAAGTAGTGACCCAATGAGGAATGCTCTCAAAGTGAGATTGATATACCTACCTACTTATTGTTATTTTATAAAAATACAAAAATTTGCCAAGTGCGTGTCGTTCCAAGCGCAGTGTAGGGTTCCGTAGTTGTCAGTCGTTACCATAATATATTTCATAAGCAAGCAATTACTTCATCTAAAGTCACTTTTAATATTTTCTTCTAAGGATTTTTTATTAAGTATGAAATTTTACACGAGTTAAACGACTATTACTCTTGAACTAATTGATCTATCTTAACCGTCATAGTTTTCCTTAAAAGTTCATGAAAAGCACTATTATTATGAATTTTTCCAGATTTTTCAAACCAACACTTTAGGTTTTAGAGGGGGGGACGCCATTTTCGAAAAAAAAAATATCACTTTAAACTTTAATATTTTGCAAACGGATCACTAAATCAAAAAATAGTCTTAGAAACCCCTAAGTCAATTTTTAAATGACCTATCCAACGATACCACACACGATGGGGTATCAATGATAACAATGAAACTTTTTAATATATATTTTTTTTTAATTTCTATATTTAAGTGAAAAAATGTTTTATTATCATTAATAATAAAAGAAATCAGTCAGAAATGGTTTAGTTTCATTTAATTTTGTACTTATAACTAATTTCAAGCAAAAAATATTTTTGGCCGCCTAACGGCCGAATACTGAAACGCCATTTAAATATTTGACGGCTTCTCAAATAGTTAAGCAGCTCCTAAACTTACATTTCGCATACTCAAAACAATATCTGAGCAGTTCTCAATTTTTAAGCACCTCTCAAATTAAGTTGCACTCAAACGCCACTTAAATGAATTTTCGCATACTGAAACGCCATTCAACGCTAAGCATTACTCAAACAACTGTCAAATCGTCTTAAGCAGCTGTTAAATTTGAGAGTGCTTGCGCGGTATCTTAAATCCTATTCTTATACCTAAATCGACCTATTATTATTACTAATAGTGGTAAATAATGTGTGTCATCGTTATCATTTCTACGGACACAATAAGGCTGAACGCTGTTGAAAAATATTATTAAAATGACATGCAATTCCGAGCGAGGTTCCGCGTCTCTAAAGAAACAGTGTTGTTTCTGGATTCATAATTTGGAAGCTCTTTGAAACCCCTCACCAAATGCCATACAACCAGTGGACCAAATACTTATTATAACCCTACTGTTCTACGCAACGGGAAGTTATGAACGTGTACTAAGGTGATATCTTCCACATCTAACAGCCCACTGTGCATCGTATAGTGCACGAAGTAACAACCAAAATAGCTGCTATGAAATCGCTTTACATAAACATGCCTATTTCTGAGGATTAAGGGGACATCGCATAGCAGCATTTCCAAGAGTTGTTGATTTGTCCTGTGGATTTGTCAATTTGATGCTCTGTCAATCAACAATGATAAATGTCAATTGTGGTTACGTTTCGGTCCACGATCGCCATTTAATAGATTTCAACAATAAAAAGTATCACATTTAAAATTATTTTTTTAATTAAATAAAAATGCAAGCATTAATTTTATTATATGATAAAACGAGATTTATATAGGGTCCTTCTAAATCAGCTACGTTCCGTTTAATGGGAGCATGTATACGTCACACTGAATACGTTCCCAAAGTTTGAGCCAAAAATTCAGGCTAGTTTCCGAGATAATTAAGGAAACAACTTCATTTCTTATCAACCCAATACAACACCCTGTTCAGCTGATTCACTACTACACTGACAAAAATCCGCACGCACACGAGCTTACGTAATGGCCGCCATTGCGCTTGTGCTGCCGTTGCCGTTGGGCCACTGGCCGCGAACACAAGAGTGCCGCCGGACGACGGACCGGCGCACAGTAGTTTGATATTAAAAATAGGTGGACATACGATCGAAAGTCATAATTTCACCGAAACAAAAATTGTTTTGGATAGCATTTTGAATGCTGATCAACATTTGTCATTATGCATTTTTCGATAAAACGAGCCTTTCATGCTTAAAAAAAATATGACAAGAAAATTTGTATGGAGAAAAATCTTTTTTATTTTTTTTCTGGCTACTGTTGCAAACTGTAGCGGTCAAACCTTATGTAGTCGTAAGTACTTATGGTGCCTAACATTACTACATAAATACTTTTTGCGGGCACGCGCGGCCAAGCGAGTAATGGACATGCAAAATTTGAAATATTTTTATTTATTCATTTTTTATTTTAATGCACTTAAAGCAATTATTGATAGATAAATATACTTAGTCTAACTTACTACCTCATTTCACGCTAAAACCTTTCAAACTAGAACCTAAGTTTGTAGGTACTAGGTAGTCTAAGTTGTTTTTATTGTCATTATAATATTCACTACTGGTCTACTGGTTATCGTGTAAAATAGATTAGGTAGATATCAACCCTTTACCTAGGTATATACCTACTTCTTGGCACTTATAATACCGACATACATGATTAAAAAAGTCTTCCAGCAAGAACCCTTGACTTCAATGGTTATGAAAGATTTTTTAACTTTCTAGAGTAGTCCTGAATAGATCCTTAAATCATTTTGACTGTCATAATCGATTACCGTAGGTAGTGGGATAGTTTCAATTTTGATAGAACTGTAATTTCCAGTTCTTCTGTTGAATAGTCTTATTAGTCCAGTAGAATTAGCTTTTAAATCGGAAATAATTCCTACAAAAGATTTTATTGTTTTAATGGCTTCATTGGTTGCCCATTAAGACTCTCCTAAGTTTTCGACTTCGACGGAGTTGTGCTTAAGTGGTGGGGGCCCCCGAAAGAGGCATTTTTTCGGTTTTCCGGTTATACCGCGTAAAGGACTTACCCTATCAAAAAGTGGTCTTCATGACGGTTAGAGGGCACTTAATCCTGCATTGAATAAGACCAAATTCATATGTTTTGGACAAACCGTTCTCGCGCTAATGTTCGGCAAAGTAGAAAATATACGTATAATTAATGACCCTCTCCACATCCAATGGTTTGTTACCCACAGGCTTCCAAGTCTTGAAAAGGGCCACCTCAACCAGTGTAACCCTATCAAGGCTTACGAGCTTGATGCGCCTATCCTTGTTCGTCCCAGCCGTTCCTTAACTGCGGTTGCTGCACCTCTTCCTGGCACTCACCTGAACGACTCTGTGTTACCTACTGTGGCTGCCCCTCTTCCTTGTATCCTCCTGCATGACTACGTTGCCTAGCCGTATGCCTGGTCTAAGGTTTGACGCCAAAAATAAACAACAACAAGTTCATATTAAAACGCTGACGAGTTTTTTGTTTGTTTGTTTGAACGCGCTAATCTTAAGAATTACTAGTTTGATTGAAATCATTATTTTTGTGTTGAATAGCTCATACATTGAGGAAGGCTATAGGATATATACAATCACTCTACGACTAATAGAGGCGAAGCAGTAAAGAAAAATGTTGCAAGCACGGAAAATAGTATTTAAACTATTTTCACGCGTACAAAGTTGATTTTGTGGCGTCGAACCTTGGACCAGGCATATAGCTAAGCAATGCAATCGTACAGGAGGGTACAAGGAAGAGAGGCAGCCACATTAGGTAACACAGAGTCGTTCAGGAGAGTGTCAGGAAGAGGTGCAGCAACCGCAGTTAAGGAACGGCTGGGACGAACAAGGATAAGCGAGTCAAACTCGTGAGCCTTGTTAGGGTTACACTGATTAAGGCGACCCTTTACAAGGCTTGGAAGCATGTGGGTAACAAGCCATTGGACGTGGAGAGGGTCATTAATTATACGTATATTTTCTACTTTGCCGAACTTTAGCGCGAAAACGGTTTGTCCAAAACATATGAATTTGGTCTTATTCAATGCAGGATTAAGTGCCCTTTAACCGTCATGAAGACCACTTTTCGATAGGGTAAGTCCTTTACGCGGTATAACCGGAAAACCGAAAATACGCCGCTTTCGGGGGCCCCCACCACTTAAGCACAACTCCGTCGAAGTCGAAAACTTAGGAGAGTCTTAATGGGCAACCAATGAAGCCATTAAAGCAAAAAAATCTTTTGTAGGAATTATTTCCGATTTAATCAATTTTTGTGTTTAATTCTACTGGCCTATATACTTTCGCAAAAATATTCTTTTTTTTGGCTCCTTTAAAAAGGTGTAAGTTTCTTTCCCTTCGTCTAAAAAGATAACGTACATAACACCTTTATAAATAGCCTCAAACATAAAGCATACCTTTACCCAATCATCGAACTGAGAAAAATCTGAAATTCGACATTTATCACCTTCTTCCATTTATGTCTTCAATTATTATCCTCGTTCGAAAAACAATCAAAAAAAGATATTTTAGCCTATTCACTTATCTTGATCAGTGTCCAAAATAATCAAAGTCACTCACATACTAACTTTTTCCGAAAGAATCCAATAGGCAGGTTTGCAGTAGGTAGGTACACCAAAATGTTATCACATTATCTGCACCATGTATCAGCAGTTTTTGTGTACGTTAGCTGGCATATAAAACTATAGGTAGAGGCGTACATAATGGATCTGCAATAATGTGTGTATTGTAATGTGTGCAATACGGCTCAGAAACGTGGCCTCTCAATATAGGCCTTATAAAATATAAGCTCAAAATTGCACAACGTGCTATGGAGAGGGCTATGCTCGGTGTTTCTTTACAAGATCGAATCAGAAATGAGGAGGAGATCCGTAAACGAACCAAAGTCGTTGACATAGCCCAACGGACTAGCAAGCTAGCAAGCTAAAGTGACAATGGGCAGGGCACATAGTACGCAGAACTAATGGCCGATGGGGCAGCAAGGTTCTGGAATGGAGGCCACGTACCGGAAAGCGCAGCGTAGGACGTCCACCCACAAGGTGGACCGACGACCTCATAAAGGTAGCAGGAAGGCGCTGGATGCAGGGCACCACCAAGCGGCCATTGTGGAAATCATTGGGGGAGGTCTATGTTCAGCAGTGGACGTTCTATAGTTGAAATGATGATGGATGATGAATAATGGATGATGAATAATGAATAATGTGTAGAAGAGGGTTACGGATATTTCCATTTATGATGAAATTATTTGACTAACTGAATGGAGAGTCATAAAAATGTATTGTTTACTATATGGGTTGCAACCCTTACTGAACCCACTGCCTACTGTAATCGATTATGACAGTCAAAATGATTTAAGGATCTATTCAGGACTACTCTAGAAAGTTAAAAAATCTTTCATAACCATTGAAGTCAAGGGTTCTTGCTGGAAGACTTTTTTTAATCATGTATGTCGGTATTATAAGTGCCAAGAAGTAGGTATATACCTAGGTAAAGGGTTGATATCTACCTAATCTATCTTACACGATAACCAGTAGACCAGTAGTGAATATTATAATGACAATAAAAACAACTTAGACTACCTAGTACCTACAAACTTAGGTTCTAGTTTGAAAGGTTTTAGCGTGAAATGAGGTAATAGGGGGCTGTAGTAAGTTAGACTAAGTATATTTATCTATTAATAATTGCTTTAAGTGCATTAAAATCAATAATGAATAAATAAAAATATTTCAAATTTTGCATGTCCATTACTCGTTTGGCCGCGCGTGCCCGCAAAAAGTATTTATGTAGTAATGTTAGGCACCATAGGTACTTACGACTACATAAGGTTTGACCGCTACAGTTTGCAACAGTAGCCAGAAAAAAAATAAAAAAGATTTTTCTCCATACAAATTTTCTTGTCATATTTTTTTTAAGCATGAAAGGCTGTTTTTATCGAAAAATGCATAATGACAAATGTTGATCAGCATTCAAAATGCTATCCAAAACAATTTTTGTTTCGGTGAAATTATGACTTTCGATCGTATGTCCACCTTTTTTTAAAATCAAACTACTGTGCGGCGGGCGGCGCCACACAAGCTATTCTAGGGCTACTACTAGTTATTTAAGGAATTAAATTAAGCAGAAAATTAAAGTTTATTTATTTTTGGTAACATAAAAAAATCTTATGTGGTAAGTACTTATTTAGTTATTTATTTATGGAATGATGTTTATTCAAAAGTTCGTTAAAATACCTTTGCGCTTGCAAAAATCTTTTATTTCAAACGTAGCAACGAAACGAAGCAAAAAAGTTAGTTGCCGAAATCAATGACTTATTTTTATGCCATACACAAATGGGATAGTTACCATGACTATGAAATTTAGAATTACGGTTATTATTACGTTAATGCAGGCACATTTTTCATGTTAATTTTAATCGCTTAATATCCACTTAGCAAATTAAAAATGTGATTCGTAATTGACTCGATCATAGCAGAAACTAAACGCTATCGAATTATCTACCTGTGATTATCGGCAGTCTTTAGTATTCCGAAGTAAATAATTGTTCCCAACTATCAATTTTAAACTGAAATAATAATAATTAAAATCATCGTAGAAACAAAAAAATAAATTTATAAAAGTAAATAATGATAGTTTTATTATTGTTAAGATTAGAAAGAATTTTGGAGTTGACATCCTTAGTTATGCGTGGCGGAGTCGGCGGTATCAAAGACAGCCGTCCCTCACAATAGCCGACCGCGCTAGTGTTGTAAGAACCTCGAGTCTTAAAAGTCTTTATTTCGAGACTTGAGTTTATTTTTATGACTAGGACTCGTTAGTCACTTGAATCATTGAGCCTTCCGAGTCCTTTCGAGTATTTTAAGTTCTTTAAGCTAGACTGAATCACGACATGAACTTGAGTTGGTGTATACTAATAGGCAATAATGAGTGATTTCATATCATCATCCGTATGTTATATCCTGATTGAAAATAAAATAAATCGCACAATACAAATGTAATATCAATAAAATTGCATTAAACGCAAATAATCGAATCAGAAGTATCCATCTAAAGACTGACGATTTTCGTAATCAAAAAGTTAAAACGGTCCAATAAAATAATAAACACAAAGTCTTAATTCATTGCTATTTTATTTTCTTCAAACTTTTAATAAGTACGATTCCAAGACTCGAGTGTCGTATCGTACAACACTAGCCGGCGCAGCAAATAAACTTGCCGCCGCCTTTAGACACGTGCCGCCGGCCGCCGGCTAGCGCAATGTACAGTCAGCAAAATAAAATTAAGAAATGCAACAAACTTTTTTTTACTATTCAAATTAAAATTGTGTTTATTGTTAAATCACAGGTACATAAGAGGTCATAAATAAATACCAAGTTGGAACGGAAATGATTCGGAAATTTTATTTAACTAATTAGGTACCTACCTCATCTACTTTTCTATTGTAATAGAAATGATGACATTAACGATTAATTTAAGAATGGACTTTGATTTAGGATAAATGGAATATCAATACAAACAAATTGAAGAGTTTTATTTGCTTCAATAGTCTAATTTAATGTTTCTAAATAATTGACTACGCCATTGAATTACCTTCACAAAACAATAAGTTTGATTATTTTTTAATTATTATTTGTTATAGGATATTTTACCATGAAATACTCAACACCACAATTTAGATTCGAATCAATTGAAATCGAAAGCAAGCAGATAAAATAATAAACAAATAAGTTTCTTTGTGGTCGACTGTACGCCTAAGCCAACTTTTCGGCTCTTGCTTTGGCGGCGTCGGCGTCTTTGTGTCAACAAAGGGCGGGTGGCTTGTCGGCATTTGTCGGCGCGTGCGCTTTGATTTAATTCAGTTTTTGACTAGCTTTCTTGTGTGAAGGTGCGTTTTGTAGTGCTCGTGAAGTGAACTATGACGCACTGGTGCACAAATGCAAATAAATTTACTAAGACGCGCCTTAAAAATCATGGCCTTTGCTGGTTGATTTTTCGATGGTATCGTGAATACGTTTTACTGTGATTAACATAAGATAATAAGGATAGACAACGATATGAGAGTAGGCCTGCAACATTGAAGTGATAGCTCGCCCAATCAGTCGATCAGCTAATCGGCTATCAGCTGTGACGACTGCTGTGAGTTGTTATGACGTGAGTGTAAACAAAAAAAAGTGTGCAGTGGTAGTGAGCGTTGTGTGTGTTGTGTCTCGTGTTCCTGTGCAGAATGAATACACTATAGCTTTGTTGTGTGAGTAAAAAATACAGCATGTTCCATTATGTAAGACGAAATGAATTTTTATTTTTGTTAGAAAATGTAACTTTGTAAAATCATTATAAAACACATACTCAAATTTGGTGAACTTGTTCAGTGTACCGTATAGATGCCCCCATTAAACGGAATGTAGCTAGTTTAGAAGGACCCTGTATATAATAGAAACTAAAAATAAACTGTTCTATGTTAAGTTGATTGAGTATATTTCCATAAAAGACAATACATAACCAAACGATGCTGCGTGTAATGGATAAAACACGTAAAGTTATCATTTGTGTAAATGAAAACATACTTTTTTTTGGTAAATGTTGCCATTATGTAAACATTTGAGAGCTGCTTAGCTGATCACGGCTTCAAATCCGTTGAGTAGCGTTTGAGAATACCATTTAAAATTGAAGGATACTTAAATTTAGGAGCCCGTCAGCTGAGTGACAGATTTGAGTAGTGTTTCAGTATTCGGGCGTAAATCATTGAAATCTACCTATGTGCATTGTCATGTATAATTTTAATAAATAGTTATTGTACTTACTTATTAATAGACTACTTATGTATGTAAAGCTCAATGATACGTGGCCAAACTTTTTTTTTCTTGCAAAGGGGAGGCACCTACCCTTTACTTTTCGGGGGAGGTGAAGTATGTAAATTGCTTATTTTACAAATAGCATCCAATTCCCGTAAACCGGTCACGCGCACGTATCGTTCTGCTGACTTAAGGGTTTCAGCAAGCTACGAACATTGTAATCATGTGAATTTTAAACATTCAATATAGAGACACCGTACATCAAACATGTGTTTCACTTAATTTCTACTGCCGTCTGCAACACCCTAAACCTAACACTACAGTGTAAACTAAACTAAGTGGCAAAAATATTATTTAAAAATTTTAGAATGAAAATGAATTTAAATTGTCAAATTTGTTGAGAATGGCACCTTACAAGATTGGATAAAACCTCTCACTTATGTTCTAAAACACACAATGACAACAATAATGTTATTGTTATAAAAAAAATACAAGTAATAAACA
Organism: Ostrinia nubilalis; assembly: GCF_963855985.1. NCBI lineage: Eukaryota > Metazoa > Arthropoda > Insecta > Lepidoptera > Crambidae > Ostrinia > Ostrinia nubilalis. Next base: position 755,746 of record NC_087118.1, on the reverse strand, counting down.
AGTATGTAAATAATTACCAAAAAAAACAATGTACTAGGTAACTTCAAATTAATGTTATATGTCCGCAGTGACATAAAAGAAAATTGTTACCTTAGTACAAAATAACAAGTAAATGGTACTTAGTTATCCTATTACATGAACTAATTTTAAATTTCAACAAATGTTTGTCTTTGAAAAATTAATTAAAATTAAAGTAAGTAACGGGTTATATGTTTACATAAAGAAAAACAAAAGCAGTGTAGGTATACTAAATTGATAACCTAACAATAAAAATGTTACTTACTTGTCCCAACTATAAAACAAGTTTCAACTCAACAAAATAACCAAACATTATGTAGTTCCTCATAAATAAGAGTAAGTACGCTCTGTTATAAATAGGTTATAAGTTTATGTTGTTAACAAAATGTGGGCCACAAAAATAAAATACAGGACAAACACAACACACAACATGAGAAATTCCCTAATTACAATAATAAAATAACTAAACAAAAGTGTATGAGAGGATAGTCAGCAAACAATGTAGCTTCTTTTATTAACCATCCACCCATAAACCTTTTACAAAAAGGGTGGCAATAATAAACACCAAAGAGGGGCGCCACACTGTGTATAAACTGGGTCAAAAAATCTGTCCTTTTTACCTTTAATTAGTTTTTTTAGTTGTTACATTTTAGGAGAATGACTGTATAAATAATAAAGTACATTTAGACTTGAATCAGTTTTGTCTGGACATTTTGAGATTTGAGTTCTCCTTTTCCACTCTCAAAATGTTTATATTGTGCCATTGATTCCGATTTTCGTCTAAAACCAAATTAGTTGCCCACATTTTTTGCAAGATTTTAGTGTCATAAAACTTTTCAAATGTCATCTCTTCCACGTTCTTTGGTCCTCTGTATTTCAAAATTTCAAGATGTGGCTGAGTCCTCTTACTGCACTATTAAAGTGGTTTTCATTGAATGATTCGATATCCTTTATCATCAATTTAGGAATTGTTTGAGAAAACAGTTCTTTTTGAACACGATTTGGATCAGCATGAGAGATATAAATGAAGATTTCATGACATGGTGAACATGATAGGTGTTTGAGTTTCTTCAACCACTTTTTCTTAGCATCAGCCGATTGATATTATTATGTTTATTTATTATTTATTTACTTATTATAGACCTTTTTTCTACATTACTTTTTATTTCTACATTATAAAGAAGGTTTTATCTCTTGTGCAGACAACAGCATATCAGACTATACACTTGTATTACAACTACATTAGTTACTATAGTGTTTAACTTGAAGTGCCGTCGTCAGTACATTGCCATTTTAACTATCTTTACACTGTTCTCTCAAAATATTTACAAGAAAACGACCTAGCATATTTTTTTCGGAAAATAAAAAAAATATCCTCTGTAATTTTACTTATCCAACAATAGTAAGTTAACTAAAAACACTCTTCTCAAACACAACAGTTGAACAGTTTGTATAAAACTAACTTTATTTAGAAACAGGGACTATCATACTGTACCTGATTTTAGGTGAAACATGCAAAACTACGCGTTTTGTATAGAAAAACATTGAATTGAAATTTGTTCCAACAAAACTACGCCAACTAGAAATTCACAAGTTGATTCATCAAAACAAACTGAACTCAAAATAGTAACAAAATATAAGTTACTTTATCAAACAAAATTGGAACAAGTCAAAATTATCTGGTTGACTATTGCAGAACAATTCATCAATACTGTTACTACTCAAATTAACTCTGTAGGTGTACTATAAATACTACCTACTTATTCCGACCATACCACAAAACGACACTCATAAAACCTAGATTGGTGCGACTGCATAACTTCAAACAGTCTACTACACAACATCGGCGCTGGATGCGCAAGCCGCGCGCGGTGTGGCTGGACGCTCCGAACCGGTTTCATCGATGCCCTCGCGCCGCCATCAATCCGCTACCGCTCGGTCGCAGCGCCCAGTCAGGCCTGGCTCACTCCGCGCGGTACATCCGATAATTACCTACAGCGAAGCGCCCCGCCGGCGGGTATTATATCAGTCGAGTGTCACGCGCGCACTCGTCAGGACGCTGGCGTGCGTTGTAGTATGATTATAATTCTATGATCGAAGTATTATTTAAATATGGACATAAAGAGAAAGAAATATTGTGCGGCGTTCGGGTGTTTAAATTCGAAAAGTAATCTACCGGATTTATCTTTTTTTTTCCGCTTCCCAAAGATGCTGAAAGGTATGTTGGCCATGTAGGTAATCAATAATTCTTAGGATAGTATAGGAACCTAACCTACTATGACTACTGCTCAGAATGCGTTCGTTCGTTTCAGCCAAATGACGTCCACTGCTGGACAAAGGCCTCTCCCAAGGTTTTCCATAATGAATGCATACTTACCTACATACGTACCTCATTACAAATAAGTAGATTAATTATTTTTTCACTAGACAGCAACCCTAACAGCGTAAGAAGAGTTCAGAGGCACGCGATAGAAAGAGACAAAACTTGTAGGTGAATAAAATTGTAGGTACGTAGTGCTGTGCGAGCTGAATTCCACTGTATCGCGTCGTAGCAAGACTCGCATTTATTTAAATCGTCTTGCGGAGTAATCCTTCTGTACCTGTACTATTACTTATTCTGTGGCCCAGTCGCGACACCACTCTGACGGCGAATGCACGCCCGTTTAGCTAGCCCCTTTTCCGCTCGGAACGTCTCGATCTTTGATTTGTGATTTTAACTTTCTTTCTTACTATCTATCATTCTTAATATTTTCTTATTTCGATAACTCAGTGCTTGTAACTTTCAATTCTACTCTTCTGTACCGTAAACTAATTATTAGTGTCGAATTAAACGCAGTGTAAAATCTTCAACGGTTTTATTTAAACTTCAAATACACAGTAGGTCCCCTATTAGCTAGGTACTCACCACATCTACACACACTCGCTACAGCAATAGGAGAAACCTACAACTCATTATACAGGGTGGAAACGATAAGTGATCTCACTCGATTATTTCTAAACTATACAAGATATCACAAAACTAGTTTCTGATCCTGAAAGTACTTCATGAGCTCTATCAAACGGTATTAATAATAGGTTACATAATAAACTGGATCTATCCGAAAATTCAATGTTTTCAGCTCCCATACATTTGGTAGTCACATTATTTTAAAAACTACACATGATATCGTAAAACAGATTACTGATTCTAAAAGTGCTTCACTAGCTCTATCCAATGGTATCAATAATAGGTTACAGAATAAACTGGATCTATCCAAAAATTAAATGTTTCCTTCTTCCATACATTTAGTACTACCACAGTCATGTCACTCATCTCTTGACAATATTATAGCAAGTAAAGCCTAAAACCAATGTTTTCCATGAATAATTTTAAATAAGAATACAATTTACGATTTTATTTTAAGTTTATTATTTAAAAAAAAAAATTACACTTCTAATAATTGTGTGTCTGGCATACATTTAGTATGGAAGCTGGAAACATTGAATTTTCAGATAGATCCCGTTTATTCTGTAACCTATTATTGGTACCGTTTGAAAGAGCTCATGAAGCACTTTCAGGATCAGTAACCAGTATTTCAATATCTTGTATAGTTTAGAAATAATCGAGTGAGATCACTTAACGTTTCCACCCTGTATATTTTCTGCTTAACTGTAATAAATCTAAATATCCGTGTTTTCATTTATTTTAATACGTGCACTCTCTGATACTAGCGAAGGTCAACTGACAAAACGCTTGTTTAGGTGGAAGGGGTTGACAAGCGTTGATTCAACAAAAGTAAGTTATCGCCATTAGGGCATGCATTATTCGTTCGATATTGGTATTCGAATATTTCGAATACTAAAATTTATAGTATTCGAATACTTCGAATAAAACGATTTTTTCGAATACTGCTATTTTCAATATAATGTAAATTAAAAAAAAACACTTTTTTGTCTATAATCATTTTAATAAGGATCAATTTGCTTAATACAATCATCTAACTTCAATAACTAGGTACTTGAAAAAAAAACGCTGCTATCGAATGTATTCGAAAAAATACTGTTCAAACGAATGAAGCCCCACATCGGTGAACTGATACCTGAACACCAATTTGGTTTCCGGGAAAGACACTCCACAACTGAACAGGTCCACAGAACCATAAACATCATCTCAGAAGCACTTGAAAAGAAACGTTACTGCTCAGCTGCGTTCTTGGACATAAGTCAAGCCTTCGACGAGGTCTGGCATAAAGGGCTCTTGTACAAACTGAAACAGAACCTCCCATGTCCGTTCTACGACATACTTAGGTCGTATTTGAAAGACAGATGCTTTGAAGTGAGATCTGGAGACTCTTGCACTTGGACCGCAGTCTAACCTGGAGAAAGCATATATGGACAAAGAATAAACACCTAGATACCAAACTAAGAAACATGATGTGGCTGCGGAGTCCAGTCACAGCTGAACACCAGTAGCAAAATGATGGTCTACAAAACTATCCTCAAACTTATCTGGACCTACGGGATACAGATGTGGGGAACAGCTGCCAACTCCAATCTCGACATAATCGAGCGCTTCCAGATAAAAGCCATACGTTTGATTTACCAAATCCCGTGGTATATCAGCAACAGGCTCATCTATCAGGACTTGCCATTGCCCCCATAGTCAGAGAGGAAATAAAGAGCCACACACTCCGCTACAAGGATAAACTTTCAAATCATAAAAACTCATCAGTCCAACAACTCATGACCATTGAAGGCTTCCTATTCAGCAGACTGCAAAGAGTGTCAGGAGTCTCCTTAGTAGATTCCAGGATAGTTGAGAGACCATGACCACTGACGGCAACTGAGTCACTGGACTCCTGCTGATTTACTACAAACAAAAAATCTCATTACAACAGGAGATAACTACACCATAACACTAGCACCATCGGAAACCATATGCCTGGCACTTTAACCTTTTTCGCGAATATTGGTTGGCACTTGAATGGATATCTGCGATTGCGCGCACTTGTCCATTCATCTAACCTTCCCGCGAACTTCTTGCCTGCAGTTTTAAGTTTTATTAAGTAGTTTGCGGTCAGATATTTTTACAAGTTTTTAATAGGAAAGGCGTATTCGTATTGTTCGAAAAGACCGAATAATTCTAAAGATGCTATTCGAATAATAAATGTGGCGAATATTCGAATAATATGGATATCCGGATATCCGAATTGCATGCCCTAATCGCCATCTAGCGGCAAATGGATCAAGGCTTTATTAAACCCAGGGCTTTGAATACCGTTAAAATTCAGGTATCGTTACCTTTGCCAGACGACGATAACGTTAATAGCAAAGGTAACGTTATAACCGGTAACGATACTTTGCATGGCCTTTACCGTTAAGCTGACATACCGTTATCGATAATTTTACCGGTAAGTGATAATGTTACCATGGTCTGGTATTGGTAACGATACCAAATTACATACTAGAAGTATCGTTAAGTAACATTATTTTATTCTATCTCTTTCTTTCAGATTTTTGAGTCAGTAGTTACATTATAGATTCATGGTATTAGTTATTAGTGTCATCAATTAATAATTGGAATATTATGTATCTAGTTCCTAGATGGTGTAAAGTTTTTTTTAGCAAGCACATTGCGCGCATTATTAAAGAAAAAACCGGCCAAGTGCGTGTCGGAGTCACGCACAAAGGGTTCCGTACCATTGATTTATGAAATTAAAATTATTATTTTTTAATTTAAGTTGTTTGTAAGAAAGATTACGCGGTAATAAGCGGTTTACGATTTACGAGGTATTAAAAAAAAACTACTTACTAGATCTCGTTCAAAGCAATTTTCGTTGGTAGTTTTTATAGTAATGTACATCATATGTTTTTTTAGATTTTTCATTTTCTTATTTTAGAAGTTAGAGTGGGGGGGACCAACTTTTTTCCACTTTGGAAGCGTCTGTCACGCAAACTATTCGGTTTAGAAAAAAAGTATTTTAGAAACCTCGATATCGATGCCTCCTAAGTAAATAATCGTAAGCCACAAAATATCAATTTTGATTTTATAAGCATTTTATAATTACTAAAATACGTATTATCGAACCCGCGAACAAAAATTGCAATATCATTTAAAATAAAAGATTTTTCACACGTATTCAATCGTATGTAATCCACGATCGCAACGTATACTATCGTAATGTCCTGTGCGATCGTCTACAGGGGAGAAGCGGTTTGGTTCACCGCTAGCGAGCGCATACTATTAGGTAAGTAGTAATTACAGTTTTCCTTTTGGTGTTGAAAATTGCCTTATATTTTGTTACTAGCTATTCAAAACTATAGTAATTAACACATAAGATTCTTTACGTTCCTTTTTTAAGCTAACAAAGTATCGTATGTTTTACATACCATGATAAACGTTGTCAATTAAATTTATTTTTTATCGTATGTAATACATACGATTATTAACGTGGTTTGTTTTCGTACGTTTGATATTGTATGTGCAATTTAATATTGTTTACGTTGGTAAATTGAGTATTTATTCCTATTGTAACGTTTAATTACGATTTTTTCGTCTTCGTTGTGAAGTTAAATTATATTTTATGTTTGTGTTTTTTTAATATTTTCAGATTCGCCATTGCCTGAAGGAGCTGATTTAATAGAAATCCAAGCATTTTCTAATTTGATCTCCAGTGATTTACTTAGTGATGAAGGTACTTCGATCCTACTAATATTATAAATGCGAAAGTTAGGATGTCTGGATATCAGGATGTCTGGAAATTTGTAACTCTTTCGCGCAAAAACTACCGAACAGATTTTGATGAAACTTTACAGTATTTTTGTTTATAACCCAGAATAACATAACATTAGGCTATAATTTATGACGATCTGTGACAAACTAAATTTCTTTAATTAGTGACATTTTTATGTATTTTTATAAGTACCTAATCAATAATAGGTAAAAAGCTTTATAACTAGAGATGAAACGGATATCCGGTAACTATCCGGTAGGCCCTCAGATCATAGAAAGAGAATAGATATGAAGTCGCGCGTAACTACAACGAGAACCAGTGTCCCCACATTTCCCCCACCACAGCTCCCACACACACATTCAACTGTGTAAAAACAAAGCGACTGAGAGTCTACGACAACATGTGCAACCGGCTTAAAAGTGCTGTGATTGGCCAGAAGGCGTGCCTTATGGCCAATCAATGGCCGCGTGACGTGACGCACACTTTGAAAAAAGCAATTAGAGAGAAGAAAGATAAAATGGAGTCGATAAGATATCGATACTTTAAATCCTGGGGGCAAGGCTCGAAATTGGTTTAAAAAATGCTTGTATGAAAACCTTTTTATTATTATACGTTATTATTATGTTCTTTAACGATTTTTGCATAAAGGAGTCAGTTCCATTTTGTATGGACGAAAAACTCAGAATCAATTATTGGGACTAAATGAAGTTACCTTATATTAATTTACCCCAACCAAAGCTCAATGTCGTTATCGATGGAGTATAGAAGTTATAGACTGACAAAGTTTGTAGGAAAAGTCATGGGTTAAGTAGGTACTTGCGATTTTTACCAGTATTTACAATATTGGTAATATATTATTATTTACTTTAATAATAATAACAGGATCACTGTAATTATTATTAACTACTATCGCGCATTAACTTTTTAATTATGGCGAAATTCGTACCGCCTATGTTTATCAAAAATAATGCCTATATTAGGCTTTCAACTAGCTCTTATAGTAATTACATAGTTGACAGTTACTAATCCCTTCTACTATTGTTATTGTTTTTGTAAAAACTTAAAAATCGCAAGCAACTCATGATTTTTTCATTCAAAATTAGAAAATAGAAAATAATAATTTACTTCTATTTATCGATAATAGGAAACCGTATTAGAACACGAGCCCTGCACTATGTTACGACCGGCACATGCGGCCGTACTGTGTATTTTCACGCGTCAGTGGATATCGGAAGAAATAAAATACATTGCGCAGTAGTTACGCATGACATAAAGTGGTTTCTAACTAAATCGTCAATGTACAACGTGTTTGAATTTTTATCACCACTAATTTCGATATCGCAGTAAATGTCACGGCACTGAATTCGTTCGTAAAAATGTTTAGTTTTTTTTATTTATAAGCAAAATACCAATGGATTTGCAATACTTACATGTGGTAAATGACTTCATTGTTCCTGTAGTTCTTCGTTTCACTTATGTTATTGCACGTTACGACGCATTATCCAACAATATCGGAGAACATTTCCTCAGTACGACTGAATCGCGACTAACCTGGCGTCGCGGGCGATGTTCGTTTCTGGGCATATCGCGGAGACACGCGCCACGCCCCCGTTTCACATCTATTCCCTTCTATGATCTGAGGGTAGGCCGGATATCCGGCCTAAATTTACTATCCGGCCGGATACCGGATAGTAACTCACTATCCGGCCGGATACCGGATATTAAAAAACTACGACAATTTCCTATTAATAAAATAAAATACATTAATCTTTAAGGTAAACGTCAATAAAATGGCTTATAATAATGACGGCTTTTATTTTAAGTCCAAAAAGTTACAAAAAGTCATATTAAGACCTTTAAAAAAACTAATTTCTTTTTCTGGGCTATTCACTCTAATGACGAATACATAAATAGTAAATATCTGTTATTAAATCGAAATATTGCGAAATAAAATAGGCGATTTTTTTTCACTGAATGGTCTGATGGACTAATTTAATTTTCGCTATTCAATCACACACTCAAGATGGGAAACCATATACTGTAATCGAGTTGCATCATACCAAATTTTTGGATTTTGAGTCAATCTTAGGCTGTAAAAATTGGACTAAGAACTTGAACGGTGATGTTGTGTTCAAATAAACTCCATTATTAATATCATTTGGATGAGTCTCAATATATGACTGTTGTTACTAAAAAACTAACACGAGACGACGACAGCAAGATTACTCTGATGTTTGCCTGCTTTTTAACCATGTGCTACTATAACCAAAGTTAAAAAAAATACTTGGTAAGCCTTTGTACTAGTGGTGTCATTCCAGCGGTGCATCACCAATTCTATCACAATCTTCTTGTAGATTCTTCTAATCATAATGCTGAGACTGATTCAGATTAACTTTTTTTGGTTATAAAGTTTTTTACCTATTATTGATTACTTATAAAAATACATAAAAATGTAACTAAATAAAATAAATATCTTTAAAAGTCCAGTAGAAAAAAATAACTCATAACTTAAACTTAATTGATTTCAGAAAAAAAAAACACAATTTACTGAATTATCATTAATTATTATTCATGTTTCCTATTATATAGATTCCTTATGTACAATTTTTGAATAATATTAGAGGCTCTAATAAGATTAAATACTATTTTTTTTTAAAGTAAGAACAATAACGATGTAACTTTGTTAATTGATTTTATCAATTAAGAATAGATTTTGCTTATTTTAAGGTTAATAAAGAAGATAAATATTCCTTTTATCACTTTATAAATAAAACTTTTTAATTTAATCGTAATTGCTATGTTTAAAAAATAATCAATGTTTATTAGAAAACAAAAAAAAAAAAAAATTATTTGATCTCGTCAGTTAATTACTTTTGATTTAATTATTTGTAATAACTTCACATTCTATGTTAATTTAAAACTATTTTAATTATATTTTCATAAGAAAGAAAGACTGTTATAACGTGATTCTTTGGTACAAATTAATAAATATGGTATTTAAAACAGAGGTTTCATTTCAAGACTTTCATTGTGTTCAAATTGATTTTGTGAATCCTTTTGTCCAAAATAGATGAGTACCTAATTGAATAATTTAGTTTTAGCATGAATTTACAATGAAAAATTAATAAATATGTAACATACCTTCGACAGTATAAATGATTATGTTCCCGTACAATGGAGTATGTGGCTCTTACTATATATTTTACCTACAGCTAGACAAAGTAAATAATTGTATAGTTATGTTACGATTTCTATGACTAATTTTATCCGCCGTAAAACACCGTAACAACAATATCTCCAAAACTACAATATATTTACAAATAAATGTTATTGTATGAGAATACACCTTAAATTGACTATAAGTTTTGAAAAAATCGTATCCCTAGCTCAAAAGATGGGAAAACTGCACACATAAATATCTTTAAATGGCTCTACTGTAAAGTTTGGTTTTAAGACATACGATAGTTTACTTAGGAGGCATCGATATCATTTTTGAAGACCTATCCATAAATACCCCAGACGTATGTGTTTGATGAAAAAAATATTTTTGAGTTTCAGTTCTATCTAAGTATGGTAACATTTTTTTTTTTTGCATCAAAATCTTAATGCGGTTCACAGAATACATCTACTTACCAAGTTTCAACAGTATATAGATGACCCACGCTGAACTGTCCCACCAAACTCAATAACAGGGGGGCGCTACCATCGTTCAACTACATGGTTTCCAACATGACAAAAATCTGAACCAGCGATCCGGTATTGACGGTGGCGCCCCACTGTCAATGTCATCGACAGGACAGTCCAGTATTTTGGAACTATAGCTCTTATAGTTTCGGAAAAAATGGCTGTGACATACGGTCGGACAGACGGACGGACGGACGGACAGACAGACAGACATGACGAATATTTTGTTGCAATTTCATACAAAACTTGCGCGCAAAGCAAATCTAGTATTTAAAATCATCAAAATTCTAATGCTCGTAACTCAGTTCAGACTGAGTTTAGAGGCATACATGTCATAGTAAGTTTGGTTTATTACACTATTTTGTAATCAAAAAACAAGGTTTGGTCGATGGCCGCGCGAAAAAAAAAAGACGCCAATTTCCGGCATTGTCTTTTGGCATGCAGGTGTCTTAGTGAACTTAAAGCTTAGTTACCACAGGATATTACAAAATACCCACGGGAACGGGAATTAGCGGGATAATCCTTTTGTATGAATAAATCTAAACCGCGTGATAGATGAATGGGGTAAAACGGGATCCACGCGTACGAAGTCGTGGGCGGCCGCTAGTTTACTTATAAATAAATCTGTAGAGAAGTCAATTCTGTACATGAAATATATTTTCAAAATAACTATCAGGGGGTGATAAGTGATCGATACTGATGCCAAAAATGCAATCAGTAAAATTTTTGTCTGTCTGTCTGTCCGTCTGTATGTTACTTATAGAAACAAAAACTACTCTACGGATTTTAACGAAACTTGGTACAATTATTCTTCATACTCCTGGACAGGTTATAGTATACTTAGGGATTCCCACGGGAATGGGAATTACCGGCAAAATCCTTTGTATGAAAAATCTAAACCGCTTATGTTAGACGCTTGGTCATGCAGGTATCTTAGAAAAGTTAAAGCTTACTTACAACAGGATATTGCAAAATTCCCACGGGAACGGGAGTTAGCGGGAAAAACATTTATTTTGTATGGAAAAATCTAAACCGCTTAAGATAGACTCTTGAAATTTGGCATGCAGGTATCTTAGTAAACTTAAAGCTTAGTTACAACAGGATATTGCAAAATTCCCACGGGAACTGGAGTTAGCGGGAAAAAAAAATTGTATGAAAAAATCTAAACCGCTTAAGTTAGACGCTTGAAATTTGGCATGCAAGTATCTTAGTAAACTTCAAGCTTAGATACAACAGGATATTGCAGAATTCCCACGGAAACTGGAATTAGCGGGAAAATCCTTTTGTATGAAAAATATAAACTGCTTAAGTTAGACGCTTGGCATGCAGGTATCTTAGTATACTTAACGCTTATTTACGACAGGATATTGCAAAATTCCCACGGAAACGGGAGTTAGCGGGAAAAAACATTTATATGAAAAAATCTAAACCGCGTAAGATAGATGAAAGGGGTAAAACGGATCCAGTCATTCCAGTCCTGAGGCAGTCGCTTTTTTGAGAAGGGGCGAAAGCAGGCAGCCTTGCCGGACGCCCGTATGCACCTCGATGTCTTCGGAGATGAGGCCGTCGTGAGTCACCGTACAAGAATATTTCCTATAGATGGCCTTCAGTAGGTCGATGATTTTCGGCGGGACACCAAATGTCAGCGAGTCACGACCATATACTTGCCTACTTCAGCGTATCAAAGGCTTTTTCAAAGTCTTCAAAGGTTGATAGACTTCCCTTTGCCATTGTGATGCCTGCTCCAAAATGATATGCAAAGTATTGATCTTGTCGATCGGTGCACGAGCGATTCGGGCGGAAGCCGCCTGTTCCCTACGCAAAAGAGGTTGAACGGCCCCCGATAACCTCTCCAAGATAATCTTGCAGAAAACCTTTGACGGTATCGAGAGCAAAGTGATACCTTTCCAATTCCAGTGATACCTTTCTTTGGCACAGTAATTAAAAGTTAGTTCCGATTATGCGATGCTTCAATTGGGAAGCCTAGGCCTTATTTGCCACCTGAATTTTCGCCCCTATAAGGCGCGTTTTTTGAAGCTTCATGGTTTAAGTCATCCTGGTTTAAGGGCATCTACACGTCTAATGGCTGAACGTTACATGTGGCCTGGTATGAAGAAGAATATCCAATCTTGTATGGGCTGATTTCCGAGATATCTTCTTCTATTTTGTGGCGTCGAACCTTTGACCAGGCATACGGCTAAGCAATGTAGTAGTACAGGAGGGTGAAGAAGGGCAGCCATAGTAGATAACACAGAGTCATTCAGGAGAGTGCAAATAAGAGTTGCAGCAACCGTAATTAAGGATCGGCTGGGACGAACAAGGATAGGCGAATCCAATTTGCGAGGCTTGACAGGGATGCGTTGGTTAAGGTGGCCCTTTATAAGGCTTGGGAGCTTGCTGGTAACGAGCTATTGGACGTAGAGAGGGTTATTAATTATACGTACATTTTCTACTTTGTCTAAGATAAGCACGAGAACGATTTGTCCAAAACATATGAATGTGGTCATATTCAATGCAGGATTAAGTGCCCTTCAACCTTACTGAAGACCACTTTTCGATAGGGTAAGTCCTTCACTCGGTATAAGTGGAAAACCGAAAAAACGCCCCTTTCGGGGGCCCCCATCACTTAAGCACAAGCACAACCCCGTCGAAGTCTAAAACCTAGGAGAGTCTTTATGGGCAACAAATGAAGCCATTAAAAACGTAATAAAATCTTTTGTAGGAATTATTTCAGATTTGATTCATTTTTGTGTTTAACTCTACTGGCCTATTATTAGTAACTAGCGGCCGCCCGCGACTTCGTACGCGTGGCTCCCAAAATCAAAATCAAAATCAAAATCAAAAAATATTTATTCAGTTTAGACCACAAGTGGCACTTATGAACGTCAATAGAAAATAATAAAAAAAGAAAAGGTAGCCCTTATGGGGCACTTTACATGTCTCCTTATCTTTTGGGCCCTACCAGCGCTTCGAGACAAACATATGGCAAGTGCTGAGAAGAAACGCCGGAACAAACTCAGTCACCACTTATTGCCAGGAATTATCTAACGGTAAGAATAGTCAAATTTAAGTACATCAAATATGTGCAGACTGAACTGACCACGCATCCTTGTCATCAATATAGTCTCGAACCTTGTAGTACCCTTTGGACATAAGGGTATTTTTTATATGTATCTTAAATTTGTTTATTGGCAATTCGACAAGGTTGTGTGGTATTTTGTTAAATATGGTAATACATTTCCCCAAGAATGAATTACCTATCTTATGCAACCTAAATGATGGAACAGCAAGTTTATTCTTATGTCTCGTGTTAAATGAGTGGACGTCACTTTTCTTAGTAAATAAATGTATATGTTTACGGACATACATAATGTTATCAAATATGTATTGCGAAGCCACAGTCAATATATTGATTTCTTTAAAAACTTCTCTAAGCGAGTCACGTGGTTTAAGACCGTATATTGCCCGAACAGCTCTTTTCTGTAAAATGAAAATTGATTCTATGTCTGCTGCTGAGCCCCACAGTAAAAGACCATAAGACATAATACTATGAAAATAACTAAAATATACAAGCCTTGCTGTTTCAACATCAGTCAAGTTTCTGATCTTTCTCACCGCAAAGGCAGCTGAACTAAGTCTTCCCGCCAAGGCAGCAATATGGGGGCCCCATTGTAATTTACAGTCTAGGGTAATACCTAGAAAGACAGTAGAGTTTATCAGTTCAATGCGTTCATTATTTACTGTAATATTAGTATTAACTTGTTTGACATTAGGCATAGTGAATTTTAAACATTTAGTTTTTTTTGCGTTTAATAGCAAATTATTAGTTGTAAACCAGTCTAATACTTTGGAAAGAGCATTATTCACGTCGTCAAATATTTCCTGACGCCTGTCAGTTTTAAAAATTAAAGAAGTGTCATCAGCAAATAATACTATCTCACAAAGGTCCTTTGAATAAAAAGGTAGATCATTTATATAAATCAGAAAGAGCAATGGTCCCAGTATTGAGCCTTGGGGCACTCCCATTTTTAGGGGGGCGCCTGAAGAGTTAGTTCCGTGAATATTTACTTTTTGTAATCTGTCTGAGAGGTAAGAGTGTAATAGGCTTAAGGCCTTGCCTGATACGCCATAATGTTCTAGCTTAAATAACAGAGTTTGATGATCAACACAGTCAAACGCCTTCGATAAGTCACAAAATACACCAATAGCATCCTTTTTCTCCTGCCAAGCATCGAAAATGTGTTTGATAAGAGCAACCCCTGCATCGGTCGTACTTTTCCCTTTTGTGAACCCATATTGTTTTTCATGAAACAGTTTATTTAAGTTAAAATGAGACAGTAGTTGATTGAAAATAATTTTTTCAAATATTTTACTGAGCGCAGGTAGTATCGATATAGGTCTAAAGTTGGATGGGTCACTTTTGTCTCCTGCTTTAAATAATGGTATGATTTTACTATGTTTCATCAGGGTAGGGAACTGACCTTCGTTAATACATTCATTAAAGATATGAGCTAAATGGGGAGCTATAAGAGGAATGATGGGTTTTATTATGTCTGTTGATATGCCCCATATATCCTCTGTCTTTTTTATATTTAGTTCTTTGAAAGTTTTTATAATAACTATGGGGTCTATTTGTCTAAATTTTAATGGGCTATTGCAAACATCAACACAACCCTCGAGAAGAGACATTGCCTGATATGAACATGAATTAAGATTGCTTGTTGTTATGATTGGTACATTTGAGAAGTAACCTTCGAATGCGTTTGCTACCTTATCATTGCATTTAATATACTTATTATCAATTTTTAATGCGAATGTGTCATCCCGAGATATAATTCTACAAGTTTCTTTATTAATACAATTCCAAGTAGCTTTAATTTTGTTGCCAGAGTTTTTAATTTTGTCACGTATGTAAATAGATTTTGCCATGGTACAAACTTGTTTAAAAACTTTTGAGTATTTTTTTACATATTCTATAAAGTCCGGGTCGCTACTATAGGCTTTTCTACCATATAATTCAAACATTTTTTTCCTACTAATATAAATACCTACTGTAGCCCAGTCACTGAATTTAGTTTTATTGTTTTTAATAATAATTGTTTTCTTAGGAAAAGTTTTATTGAACTCATTTTTAATTAATTCAAATAATTGCTCATATAAAATATTTATACTACAGTTAAAATAATGCAAAAGTGGGACCTTATTAGATATTTGAGATTTAAATTTGTCTTTCTGGGATGCAGTGACTGGTCTATATTCTATTTCCTTGCTCGATGGCACAAAATGGTGTTGAAATGACACTATTTGACCGCAATGATCAGAATTAACAAAATTTATTATTGATTTCTCTAGCACTAAGCAGTTACAGAATATATTGTCTAAGCAAGTAGCTGATGTTGGAGTCACCCTAGTTGGTTCAGAGAAAAGATTTAACAAGTTAAAAGATTTGAATAAATTTAAAAACCGTATTGAAAGAGAGGAATCTTCTATTATATTAATATTAAAGTCTCCACATACAACTACTTTCTTTGAACTATTACACACTCTTCTAAGTACCTCTTCCATTGTGGTTTCAAATAATTCATAGTTACTAGATGGGGGTCTATATACACATACAATAACATAGTCGTCCAGTTCTGCACATGACAGCTCAATAGTTCGCTCGACAGAGAGAGATACAATATCTTTACGCTCTTTACATTTTAATTTATCATTGATTAATATTAGTGACCCTCCACGAATAGCTAACTCTCTAGTGAATGAACTAATAAGCTTATAATTATTAATGCTCAGCATTAGTTCATATTGCCTGAGCCAATGTTCCGTTAAACATAAGACATGAATATTCAATTCTTGGATAAATAACTCAATTTCCAAGTCTTTGCCGGAGAAGCCTTGTACATTTTGATGCACTAAATTAAAACCGTTAAATTTCTTTGTACCCGAATTTTGTATGCCAGAGTTATCCTCTATTGTCTTACGATGTAATTTAAATTATGATTTGGAACAGATTCCAAGGGTCGAACATCCATGTTCTGCTCAATAAAAGCAGTTTGGCTAGCCAAATTAATGGCTAAATATTTAATAAAATATGATAGCGAATTCGCTATTCGTCTTTTACAATATTTATTTAGATAATTATATTTATCTATTGTCAATAAACATTTATTTTTTAAATAATTGTTAATGTCAATTACATGGAATTTGCATTGATTATATGTCAGTGTATTCAATGTCAAATTCAATTTATATCTTAAATTATTTTCCTCCTGTGGCAAGCTTCTACTGTAGGGGAATGTGAACAAAATTATTTTATCTACATTAAGTAAACATAAGCTATCAAAAATATTTAGTAGGTCTTTTTTGCCTACATTGCCCCTATTTCCTATTAAAATTACTAATGTGGTATTTATTGAGAACGAATAATTTGTTATTTTTCTCATAATTTGTAAATAGGAAGCACCCGGTAAACAATGGTTGATTACACTTTGTCCCAAGTAACTATTAATAAGTTGGCCCATATTTTTGCCTAACTCATCACTGAACATTACTATGTTGGTTTTTTCAATATTTTTAGTTGGGGAGCCGCTGGTAAATGTGTGTGATATCCTAGGACAGTAGTCTTTGTTTAGGGTGTTTAGAGTAGGTGGTGACTCACAACCAGACTGAAAACTATCTGTACAAGATTCATCCAATAGGATAGAATTTTGACAGTTGCAATTAGATATAAATTTTTTCAAAGCCTGGAAATGTTCATCACACTCTTTTTTTGTACATTGATACCGTTCAGACATTGTGTTCAAAGATTTCTTAAGATTACATAATTTATATTCTAGGTTTTCGACATCATGTTCATATTTCAGTACACTATTCTCTAACATTGTGGAACATATGTCAAGCTCATTCTTTAGACGCTGTCTCTCATTTATATAGTTTACTTTGTTGTATAAGCATTTTTGTTTTTTAATCAACTTATTTGTTTTTTTAATATAATTACTAATTTTTACATACTTTTTAAATTTATTTTTACTGCATCTGACAATCTTACCACATACAGGAGTATTGTTTAAAGTATTATCACAAGTTAGGTCTATGGTAATTAATTGTTTGTCAGATGCAGTTTGGGTCAGGCTGGGCGCACTACCGACTAACTCGTCAAACATGATTTGGGTTTTGGTGGCTGTGCAGGCTTCTCTTTCAGCTTCCATTAATTCGATATGGCTGTGAGCATCATAAAGGTCTTGTTTCATGATGGTCATACGTCTGAGGTTGTGTACGTACTCTTCATTGCACTCACCAAACCCGTCAATGATTAATTGGACCCATTTATGCAAACAAGAACCAACCCACAGCAGGGTGCTTTCGAGAAAATGAGACTTTTGTAAAAAGAGTGCGCAAAATGCATACATAATATATAAATGAATGATTACTTGTTAATCTTATGTGGGATACTGCAGCCTATCTAGGAATATCAGATTTATAAATTTTGTAAAGTTAAAGTTAAAGTAAATCGTTAAAAACCGGTTGGTTCTTTCTTGCAAAAACATTTTTTGTTGCTTAGTTCCTTCTTGCAAAATGGATGTAAGACTTCATTGTTGTGATATATCTAAAATTAAAAGTCATTCTATATAAAATATAGATTTTAATGCCTTTTATTAGATAGTGAATTGGAATCACGAACCCTTCAAACTAAAATCACTATTATTATCGTCTTCTACCTCAAAATCGATAGGCCCGGTCATACTGTCGATATGATCTTCTATGTTGCTGCTTTTCAGGGTTTTGTAGAAATTGTGTGTGTCGTTTTGGTATTAGATGCAGAATACTTTTAATATTCTGTTAGTTTAGCCTCAGATATAGCTTTTCCTGTAAGCTAAAGTAAGTCCATGTCATTTTTTGTCTGTTGTGTATATGTATTAACTGTTGTGTATGTTCTGTATATTAACTTCTTTGTGCCGTGTGGGAACGGTAGTACATAAAGAATAAGTACTCTTCCCTACCAGGAACAGCGTGTCATGAATGGCGTGTCATGAATGGCGTGTCGTAAGAGGCGACAAAAACTCCTGCAGCACCGGACGGATCTCTAGCCCTGGCAATCTTTAACACTCGCATACTGCGGACTGACATGAGGCTCGCCGAACTCGAGGAAGAACTGAGCAGGTTGCGGTGGGATATCGTAGGATTATATGAAGTCCGAAGAGAGTGGGAGGACACCATAATCCTCAAATCCGGAAATCTGCTCTATTTCCGGGAGGGCGACCAGCAGTCCTAGGGTGGTGTCTGGTTTATCGTCCACAAGTCCCTTGTCAACAACGTGGTCCAGATCGAGAGTGTTTCGGCGTAGCGTAACTTATACTCAGAATCACATACGCACCGACCACGGAACACCCCAACGACGAAGTAGATACTATGTATGAGGATATTTTCAGAGCCATTCATACCTCCCGGTCCCATTTTACTGTTATTATGGGGGACTTCAACGCGAAGCTGGGTAAACGAAGCGATAGTGAGCTGAAAGTGGGGCAATTTGGGTACGGCGAGAAGAACGCAGGTGGCCGACTGCTGGCTGGCTTTATGGAGAGGGAGAGCCTCTTTATGATGTACTCCTTCTTCAGGAAGCCAAAGCAGAGAAAGTGGATATGGCTGCATCCCAATGGCGCTATAAAAAATGAGATCAACTTCATCTTGTCGACGAAGAAGCATATATTAAATGATGTATCTGTGATCAACTCGGTCAAAACAGGAAGTGATCAACGAATGGTAAGAGGCACATTGAATATCAGACCCAAGCTCGAGAGGTATCGACTGATGAATTCTACGCTCCGCGCAGCGTCCATCCAACTAAAACCCCGAAAGCTTTCAGCTCGAGTTGCAAAATCGTTTCGAATGCCTAGGAGATTGAGAAAATGTGGACGAATACAATGACAGATTCGTGGAAATTGTTCAAACGACCAGTAGTGTGGACAATTGGGTCTAAGATCTTTAAAAACCGTCGTTCAAAAGGAACCAAAAAGATCTCTGACTTCACCAATAAACTTATGGAAGAGTGACGAAACTTGGTTCTGCAGTCCTCTGAAGATGCTGCTCGGTATTGGGGTCTTAACAGACAGATTTCCAAGTCTTTGACTCGCGACCTACCCCAATATAATACAGACCGTATAAAAGAGGCGAATGAGCGTAATAAGGGCTCTAACTAAAGTGTTCGAATGAGATCTGTCTGTTGGCCAAAGCCTACTGACCAAGCTGAAGACCGAGGATGGCAGAGACATCTCGTCGGGGCTTGAGTTATTGAAAGAGGTTGAGAAGTTCTACGGATAATTATACACGAGTGTACATACACCTGTCACAAATCTAGCTAAGCCAAGAGCTAGATTGACCCGACACTATACCAAAGATATCCCGGACGTCAACCTGTACGAGATTAGAATGGCTCTCAAACAGCTGAAAAATAACAAGGCACCGAGTGATTATGGAATCACGGCTGAGCTTCTGAAAGCAGAGGACGCCGGTACTAAAGATTCTTCAGAAGCTGTTTGATTCTGTCATCCTTGAGCAAAAAAACGCCTACGGCATGGCACAGTAATGTGGTGATACTCTTCTTCAAAAAAGGCGACAAAACCTTGTTGAAGAATTATAGACCCATCTCACTTCTGAGCCATGTCTACAAGCTGTTTTCGAGTCATCGAGAATCGTCTCATTCATGAGCTGTCAACGTCGTTATTTCGTTTTGAAGAACAGGCTAAGGTCATAGATCATACTATTCATACTGCTTCGTTTCATCTTTTTCGAGTAGTTTTTCAATGCATAAATTTATTCATCAAATTTTGTTATTATTAAGACATTTTTTATGATAAAGGTACAAACGCAACGATAAGAACGGATTTTTTATTTTTAAATAGCTTAATTTTAACACTATCAAGAACTATGCTACATGGTTCCTTCAAGATTGACCTGATTTCCACTAAGCAAACAATCTTTGGTTCTGTTTAGTTATAAAAATTTTGTAACAATTCTTGCTAAATGGAACCAACCAACATTGGTTCTAGTTTGCATAATTAGTTTATATAAGTGCTTAGGGACCATGCTGTATAGTTCTTTATAGTTTTTAAAAGTTGGCCAAAGCGGGTTGGTTCCGCAAGTGACAGTGCTGTATCTCTGTTGTTAGTCGTTAAAAATGTACCATAATTTTTTTGAAGATAGAATGCGTTATTTGAGCGCCATCTATGTACTTAACTCAATTTCACTCAAAGTGTGGGTTGGTTCCTGTTTGCATAAATGGGTCCAATTGTAGCCTATTCCGTTCCTCTACAATTGTCTCATAGTTGGTGTGCAGCTCAGCCATCTCTTTCTTTAAATGCTTGTTTTTATCCCACACATCCATCAGCTCCCTCTCATTGTCCTCTCTTTCCCTATTTAATTGCTCAATCAAGTCTTTGGCTGCCTTCAAATCTCTCAAAGCCAGTTGGAGTTGGGACTCCTCCCGGCGAGCAAAGGCTTTACGTGTAAGCATTGTTTCTTTTGGTAAATAATAAAGTATTAAAATGTAAATGCCAAAGGATCAATTGATCAATAATAAAATTGGAGGTTGACAAAAATGTAGGTAAATATAACCTCTTACGCGGGTGACAGTATAAGGTCACAATAATAGTATTTCGTTTCTAAAATATGCACTACTGTTGTAAATATAAAACAAATAGGTACCTGTTTCGAAAGATAGAACAATGTTAACAAAATCCAACGTAATATTTTCGTAATTGCACTGTCAAATCGGTCCTAAGTATTTGCACAATTTGCACCATAAACACAATGCAATACACAGATTTAAACGTTATTTCACTTATAATTACATAAAACAGTAACAGTGATGAGTTTAGAGACCTTTTATGATATTAAATTAAATAAAAATCAGTAAATAAATTGGGACAAGTTCAAATCAGCTTTAACAATCCCGTTTTACCCCCTTCAGCTATCTAACGCGGTTTAGATTTTTTCATACAAAAGTTTTTTAAGAGTTTTTTTCAAACTTACTATGATTGTATACCTCTAAGTCTGAACTGAGTTACGAGCATTAGAAGTTGATAATTTTACATACTAGATTTGCTTTCTTCGCTCAAGTTTTGTAAGAAATTGCAACAAAATAGTGACATTGTATATGTAAACAAACAATACCATCCATTATAGGCTCCAACCATCAGTGTGAAGCAGAATCAGCGCAATAAAAAAGACGCCAATTTCCGGCATTGTCTTTTCTTACAAAACTTGTGCGCAGAAAGCAAATCTAGTATGTAAAATCATCAAATTCTAATGCTCGTAACTCAGTTCAGACTGAGTATAGAGGTATACATGTCATAGTAAGTTTGGTTTATTACACTATTTTGTAACCAAAAAACATAGTTTGGTCGATGGCCGCGCGAAAAAAAAAGACGCCAATTTCCGGCATTGTCTTTTACTAAGGTACCTGCATGCCAAATGTCAAGCGTCTAACTTAAGCGGTTTAGATTTTTCACACAAAAGGATTTTCCCGATAATTCCCGGTCCCTTGTGAATTTCGGGAATTCCATGCTGTAACTGAGCTTTAAGTTTATTAAGGTACTTACATGCCAAATTTCAAGCATCTAACTTAAGCGGTTTAGATTTTTCATACAAAATGATTTTCCGCGAATTCCCGTTCTCGTGGGAATTTCGGGAATTGCATGTTGTAACTAAGCTTTAAGTTTACTAAGGTACCTACACACCAAATTCCAAGCGTCTAACTTATGCGGTTTAGATTTTTCATACAAATGTTTTTCCCGCTAACTCCCTTTCCCGTGGGAATTTTGCAATATCCTGTTGTAACTAAGGTACCTACATGCCAAATTTCAAGCGTCAAACTTAAGCAGTTTAGATTTTTCATACTAATTCTTGTTCCCGGTATACTATCACCTGCCCAGAAGTATCCGTCGAGTAGTTTTTGTTTCTTTATGGAATATACAGACGGACAGACAGACCGACACACAAACAGACAGGCAAAAATTTTACTGATTGCATTTTTGGCATCAGTATCGATCACTAATCACCCCCTGATAGTTATTTTGAAAATATGTATATTTCATGTACAGAATTGACCTCTCTACAGATTTATTAAAAGTAGGTATAGACATAAAGTTTCGAATACATGCCTCAAAAACTTCCTTATTTAAGGACCTATTTTAAAAACTTAAAATAATTTATGAAAAATTTCAATGCACGCGCACGCGTTTGCGAAACCAAAACCATTTGTTTGTTATTGACTGACGATGTTGCCCATATCTGTGATGTTGCCATTCCGCCGGCTGGCTCGCGTGGCGCGCCGCAGCGCCCGGCGCGCGCTGGCAACAACGCTTTAAGTAACGAAAAAAGTATCGATACTTTTAACGTTAATTTGTTAACGTTATTAAACTGGATTCGATACCACACTACCGTTACCTGTGTTACCGTTAAAATTTTACCTTTATGAAAATACCTTTATTTAACGATTAATAAAGTTAAATTTGGTATCGTTAACAAGTGTTAACAAGCCCTGATTCCGAGTTAAAAAATCTTGATTCCGAAATATTCGGAAATAAAAGCAAACAAAATTATGTGCCGTGTGGGGACGGCCGTAAAGAATACAATTCCCCACCGCCAACAGGAGGCGTGTCGTAAGAGGCGACAAAATCCTGTAGCACGAGATGGGCAGCAGCGTTTGCGTGCGAAATTTATAAAAAACTGCGCTCGCCAACCCGCCTGCCAAGCGTGGCGAGTATCGGCAATGATCCCCCCAATGAGGAACACAACAGCGACCAGGCCCCCAGTCTCCGGTAGCCCCGCAGTTCCTGGCTACGGTAGCGGTCAGGGTAGCAGCGGGGCGGGGGGTGCTAAGAATCTCCGGAGGCGGACTGGCTACCCACACCAACGACGACTGGCCCTGGTAACGCATAATATACGCACATTGAGGACTGACGAAAGGATCACAGAGTTGGAAGACGAACTGAGTAGGTTGCGATGGAGTATAATGGGACTATCGGAAGTCCGACGAGAGGGCGAGGACACGATCATCCTAAAATCCGGCAACCTACTCTACTACCGGGAGGGCGAACAACTGTCCCAAGGTGGTGTCGGGTTTCTCGTCCACAAGTCCCTCATTAACAACATCATCACCATCGGAAGTGTGTCGAGCAGGGTTGCTTACCTGATACTCAGAGTATCCAAAAGATACTTGCTGAAGGTAATTCAGGTATACGCACCGACCTCTACACACCCAGATGAGGAAGTAGAGGCTATGTATGAGGACATAAGTAGGGCCATACATACTACTAAAACCTACTTCAATGTTGTTATGGGGGACTTCAACGCGAAGCTGGGCATGCGAAGTGATGATGAGCTGAGAGTGGGGCAATTTGGATGTGGGCAACGGAACCCCAGGGGGCAGAGGCTGGCCGAATTTCTGGAGAAGGAAGACCTCTTTGCGATGAACTCCTTCTTCCAGAAGCCGCCTCATAGGAAGTGGACATGGATGAGTCCCGATGGTTCTACGAAAAATGAGATTGACTTCATCATGACCACAAAGCGACGAATATTTAGTGATGTCTCCGTGATCAACAGGGTGAAAACCGGTAGTGATCACCGAATGGTCAGAGGCATACTAAATATTAACGTCAAGCTAGAAAGGTCCC
Source organism: Ostrinia nubilalis (assembly GCF_963855985.1). Lineage (NCBI taxonomy): Eukaryota > Metazoa > Arthropoda > Insecta > Lepidoptera > Crambidae > Ostrinia > Ostrinia nubilalis. Next base: position 731,658 of record NC_087118.1, on the reverse strand, counting down.
GTCTGATGAAGTCTACGCTCCGACCCTACAATTCCCATATCCACTGCCCCGAGAGCTTTCAGCTCGAGTTGACAAATCGCTTTGCATGCCTGGAAAACTGCGAGTCAGTGGATGAGATCAATAACGGGTTCGTAGAAACTGTCCAGGCGGCTGGGCTTAAATTCTTTAGACCTCGTCGTAAAGACAAGCCGCAAAAGCTCACCGACCACACCCTCAACCTCATGGCAGAACGACGTGCAATGACGCTGCAGTCCTCCGTTGACGCTACGGCATATAGGCAGCTCAATAGACAGATAAGGAAGTCCTTGCGACATGATATTCGCAACTTTAATACTAACAGTATTAAAGAGGCGATAGAGCGGAACCAAGGCTCCAAAGTGTTCGCAAGAGACAACTCTATTGGGCAAAGCCAGCTGACGAAGCTAACGACGGCGGACGGTAGTGTAACGTCAACAACAGCCGAGGTTCTGGGTGAGATCGAGAGGTTTTATGGACAGCTATATACCTCGGTCACCAAACCCGTTGATAGCTCAACTTCAGATCCAAGAGCTAAGCTAACTCGACACTATACCGAAGATATCCCGGACATCAGCCTATACGAGATTAGGATGGCTCTCAAACAGCTAAAGAACAACAAGGCACCGGGTGATGACGGAATAACATCGGAGCTTCTGAATGCGGGTGGAACACCGATACTGAAAGTCCTTCAGAGACTCTTTAACTCCGTCCTACTCCAGGGAACTACGCCAGAGGCATGGAACAGAAGCGTGGTGGTGCTCTTCTTCAAGAAAGGTGATAAGACCTTGCTGAAGAATTACAGACCCATCTCGCTTCTGAGTCATGTCTACAAACTGTTTTCGAGAGTCATCACGAACCGTCTCGCGCGTAGGTTCGATGACTTCCAGCCTCCCGAACAAGCCGGATTCCGAAAAGGTTATAGTACCATAGACCACATCCATACGCTGCGGCAGGTTATACAGAAGACTGAGGAGTATAACTTGCCACTATGCTTGGCGTTCGTGGACTATGAGAAGGCCTTCGATTCGATTGAGACTTGGGCAGTGTTACAATCTCTCCAGCGGTGCCGTATTGACTATCGGTATATCGAGGTGCTGAAGTGCTTGTACAAAAACGCCACCATGTCGGTCCGAGTACAGGAGCAGAGCACGAGGGCGATTCCACTGCAGCGAGGCGTTAGGCAGGGAGATGTTATATCTCCGAAACTGTTCACCGCTGCATTGGAAGACGCTCTCAAACTCCTGGAATGGAAAGGATTCGGCATAAACATTAATGGCGAGTACATCACTCACCTTCGGTTTGCCGACGATATTGTGGTCATGGCAGAATCGTTGGAAGATCTTGGCACAATGCTCGAAGACCTTAATCGAGTTTCCCAACAGGTAGGCCTGAGGATGAACATGGACAAAACGAAGCTTATGTCGAATGTCCATGTTACGCCCTACCCAGTTTCAGTTGGGAGCTCAATTCTCGAGATTGTCGACAAGTATGTCTACCTCGGACAAACGATTCAGCTAGGTAGGTCCAATTTCGAGAAGGAGGTCAATCGTCGAATCCAACTCGGCTGGGCAGCGTTCGGGAAACTACGCAACATCTTTTCGTCCAAATTACCTCAATGCCTGAAGACTAGAGTGTATAACCAATGTGTGTTACCAGTGATAACTTATGGCTCGGAAACGTGGCCTCTCACTATAGGCCTTATACAGAAGCTCAAAGTTGCACAGCGTGCTATGGAGAGGGCTATGCTTGGTGTTTCTTTGCGAGATCGAATCGAAATGAGGAGATCCGTAAACGAACCAAAGTCGCTGACATAGCCCGACGTATTAGCAAGCTGAAGTGGCAATGGGCAGGGCACATAGTACGCAGAACTGACGGCCGATGGGGCAGAAAGGTTCTGGAATGGAGGCCGCGTACCGGAAAACGCAGCGTGGGACGTCCACCTACAAGGTGGACCGACGACATCGTAAAGGTAGCAGGGAAGCGCTGGACGCAGGCCGCTACCAATCGATCAACATGGAAAGCATTGGGGGAGGCCTATGTTCAGCAGTGGACGTCCTGTGGCTGAAATGATGATGATGAAAAGCAAACAAAAAAGCAATTTTCATTACTCATAATGGTCATTTTACCGTATTTACATTGTTTACCGTGTAAACAAGATTGTTTCATATTACGTATACGATACCAAATGCATCGTGACCGGTTGCTCGTCCACCAAGTCCAGGGTTTTTTCTCTGGCACGTGATGAAGCATTGCAGGCTCTAAGGATACAGTAACTCCTGCTTGCAAATCCTTTATCAGGAACTATGACAAAGGAGCAACTTCGTCAAAGAAAGGCAAGTGATTTTAGGTTATTAAACAACCTTCCAAATTGCTATAAAATTTGCCGCAATTTCCCTAGGACTGAACTGACTGATTTTTGTTTCAGGTCTGCCAATCGCATTTTGAGGATAAATAAATCTAAAACAATCTATTGATTATGATGAATGGATGTCCTATTTTTTTATCCATGAAGAAAATAATAACATCTCGGCGACCATCCAAGCTGTTGCTGATCGACCTGATCCAGTGAGTTAAAGTAAGTATATACCTAGATTAAACCATAAAGTGTTTTGCAAGTACTAATTTAATTAGTCTATACGAATAAAGATATTTTAATTTTTTGATTTGACTAAAAAAGTAAACAATGTTCTTAATAAGTATTACTTTTATTTTAAGATCAATCTACTTAGTCAATAAAACCAAAATAGAAAGAGATATTTTACTACATTTCAATAAAACAAATTATCTTTATTCTATTTGTTTGGATTAGGCACCCTACATAAATTATATTATTAACACAGTAACTTACCACTGCTTACCACTAAAAATTGAAACACTAATTTTAACATTTAAGATTTCAATACAGGATGTTGCAATAGATGATTGTTTATATTTTTTTTCTTTCTAGCTGCTAATAGAGATAACTTCAATTCAATGTTGTTGCCAGATAATGCTGTGAGTGAAGGTATGTTCAACTCAGTTGTAAATAATACCTAAGTACTTTTAAATTGATGAGTCACCTACAATATTCTTCGAACATAATTTATAATTTCAATATGTAAAATAAACTGATCTTAAGGATCAGAGGTGAGAGTGCTTTTTAAAAGTAATGTACCTACGGCATCAGCAGATATCGATTTATTACATAACCGAAATCAAAAATTCCACAAATCAAATTAACGTAATAAAGAAATATGCCTATGGCAGAAATAATGATCTAGGTCACAAATATCACAGTCCCTGAACCGAGAGAACGTCCGTCACAGCCAAGCGCTCGAGTAAAGTGTGGCGGCGCGCGGGGCGGCCGGTTTCTCGTGCCTTCCCTCTCTAAGACAGAGACAACAGGATCGAACGATATGACGTCACGCGGACGTATCGGGTGTTATTTCTAAGACGGCCGTTCCTGATCGTGCGGCGTCCTCGACCGCTGCCTGCTCCCCATCAGCCACGGCTTCTTCAGCGCGCAGCATAACCTCGCCGACGTTTGAAAACTGGTCTGCGCAGCTCGAACCCGCCAAAGGCTGGTCATCGCAGCCCTGGTCCGCAGGAAGCTGATGCTCGGAGTCCTGAGGTGCAGCTTGAGGCTGACCCTCACCAGGTTGGTTCACCCATGTTCGGTTCCATGGTTATCATCTGGAATGTCAGTGGTGTATGTTCAATGTATGACAGTTACAAGGAACCGAAGTGAAACCGTCGTTTCTTGAAGTTAAAATTCACAAATATTAGGAAGATCACAGCCTTTTAGCACAATCCCATGCGTGCACTCATGTGATTGCGATAAGAGATCCAAAATTGATGTTAAAAATAACTAAACTCAGACGGTGAATAATAAAAAATCAATTAGTGAAAATAAAATTACAAATGTGGGAAATAAATGACTAGTCCTACGAATAATATTTAGCTCTAGAATGCTATTTTCCGTAGACAAGTTAGAACAGTAAGCACAAAAAGAGGCCCAAAGTTTGCATAATGTGCTTACTACCCCGTTGCCGTCAGCAGAGGCCATATTTGCATGCCAACACTACGCCTTGGGTATTAAAAACCCGCGGCGTCTGCCTGGACAGAGCCAGAAACTGACAGAGGCCGTATTTGCATGTGAAAACCAACACTACGCTTCAGGTATTAAACACCATCAACGTCTGCCTGTCGGACAGAGCCAGAAACTGACAGAGGCCCTATTTGCATGTCAAAATCAAAACTACGCATCAGGTATTAAAAACCATCAACGTCTGCCTGGACAGAGCCAGAAACTGACAGAGGCCATATTTGCATGTCAAAATCAAAACTACGCATCAGGTATTAAAAACCATGAACGTCTGCCTGGACAGAGCCAGAAACTGACAGAGGCCGTATTTGCATGTCAAAGTCAACACTAGGCTTCAGGTATTAAAAACCAGTCAGCATCTACCTGGACAAAGCCAGAAACTGACAGAGGCCGTATTTGCATGTCAAAGTCAACACTACGCTTCAGGTATTAAAAACCAGTCAGCGTCTGCCTGGACAAAGCCAGAAACTGACAGAGGCCGTATTTGCATGTCAAAGTCAACACTACGCTTCAGGTATTAAAAACCAGTCAGCGTCTGCCTGGACAAAGCCAGAAACTGACAGAGGCCGTATTTGCATGTCAAAGTCAACACTACGCTTCAGGTATTAAAAACCAGTCAGCGTCTGCCTGGACAAAGCCAGAAACTGACAGAGGCCGTATTTGCATGTCAAAGTTAACACTACGCTTCAGGTATTAAAAACCAGTCAGCGTCTGCCTGGACAAAGCCAGAAACTGACAGAGGCCGTATTTGCATGTCAAGTGAAGATTCGCCATCCTCCAAGAATGCTCCGCAAGCCCCTGGAGTCCACTCGCCGCGCCACGAGCCCATGTGCTCGGCGGCCTCCTGGGTTTTTCGATGCAGGACCCAGCCAGCAACTCCAAGTCATAGTGGTGATGCGCCAGCGCCCGTTCAAACTTGTATGGGCAGCACGTTTACTTCAAAACACACGCTCGGCCTTCCTCTGCACATCAAATATCAAAAATTATGCACATATTCATCAGGATCGTCTTCTTCGATGTCCCCTCGCGAACCGAACATTGCTCGTTCGTTCGCCGAACGCTCGCCGCTCCCTCCGGTCACGCCACCCGCGGGCAATGTCCGTGAGTATACAAGGGTAGATAAGAAAAGAAAGACAAAAGTTACAGGACCTTGTTTGTAGCAAACTAGACAAAGCACCAATATTCCTGTTCACTACGTCCTCCCTGGTAGTTGCGCGAGTCGCGCTGCTGCTCCTGCTCCATGCCCCCAGGGCCACCGCATCCACAGGAATGCGCCTCTCGGAATCCAGCAAAAGCAGCGCACGACACTCAGGGTCAGCAGGGCGCGATATTGTAGTCGACGGCAGTACTACTGACGAAGACGTGGGAAGGTTACCCACTAGGTACATAATTATTTCGTTTGGTCAAACCAAAATGTTTACTAAGACATCGTCTTGTGATTCATCACGAAAACCACAAGAACCATCTCGTTGCTTACAAGATTTTGAAAAGTCGTCACGTACGAAGTTGATTCGACCTCCTGACTTCCGATTCCTTGCATTCTATGGATATGCGGGATTCTATTAAAATAAAATTAAAACGCTTCAAAACTGATTAGGACATTAACGAAATGTCCGACCCGCTGTCAATCAAAATATTAACGGGTACTTTTTACACTAATATTGCGGGTATTATGCCACTGAGCTGGGATTCGACTCTAAGCAAAAACACACTTGAAGACCGCCACCCACTCGAATCCCCCAACGCTGCTTTTGAAAGCGAGAATCGACAAAATGACCAATACAAAACGTGCAATATTTATTACTAAGCTTGTTCTTACTCGGACACTGAACGGATCGCTCCGAACTAGTACCTACAATTGGTCAAAAATGTAGTTAGGTAGTTCATTTTAGTACACTGATTTTTTTTTAATCAGATCGGACGAAAAACGTCTTTATTACTATCACCTTTAAGTGCAATGTCGCAAAATACTCGCAACACACTCACAGAGCCGAATCCATCTCGCACGCGCGCGCTTGTCACCAATTTAACGTCTCGTTCACACCTATTTATTCGTGATCAGCTGTACTAAAGTGAACTAAAGGAATTGCTTCCTATTAGTACATGGTACATGTACTACACAAGCCTATTTATTACTACTCCTCCCATCATCCGGTGTCGACGGGTGACGGTTCCGCAGTCGCGTCGCGCTATAGGACCGCACTCTCCGTATTTAGTTTCCTTTGGGCAGCGCCACCCTTTTTATGGCCCATACTGCCGCAAATGAGACACGTAACGATTCCATCACAAACAAGCTCCAGAAAAACATTGGACGGTGTCACTTACAGTTGCAATCCACCCTCAAACGAGTCAATTCGCGACGAAATTTTCCCAAACACATCGTCGCGCGAGCTATGGCGGCGGCCGTACGAACTGTCACAGCGCCTACAAAAATCACTATGAGGGCTACGTGAATATTCACGATTCCCAATAGGATTACGACGCGGAGTGCGTACACATCGCCTAGGTGACCTACCTCGATACTCAATACTCAATCGATGCACACACACGATTTCATTTAACGGCGGCATTCGATATTCGAACAAACCCGACGTTTAACCACGGGTTTAACTAACTTTTATCACGACACTATCTACGAGAATAATCACGTTCTTTTTTTAATCTAGACGAACGCCTGGTCATCTTAACTTTTAACACTGCACTGATAATCACAAACTAAGGCAAAAATAGATGGCAAAAACGGTTAGAACGCGTGGTCAATCCCACTTCTGATCTTAAGGATCAGAGGTGAGAGTGCTTTTTAAAAGTAATGTACCTACGGCATCAGCAGATATCGATTTATTACATAACTGAAATCAAAAATTCCACAAATCAAATTAACGTAATAAAGAAATATGCCTATGGCAGAAATAATGATCTAGGTCACAAATATCACAGTCCCTGAACCGAGAGAACGTCCGTCACAGCCAAGCGCTCGAGTAAAGTGTGGCGGCGCGCGGGGCGGCCGGTTTCTCGTGCCTTCCCTCTCTAAGACAGAGACAACAGGATCGAACGATATGACGTCACGCGGACGTAGCGGGTGTTATTTCTAAGACTGATTTTTTGTGATAGTAATTTTTCTTTTGTAATGTTTTGTAATCAGTACCTATTTATTATGATGAACATTTAATTTTTTTCTGAAAAGAAAACTCTTTCTTGAGTTATTTAAATTATATTGTTATGTTTGATAATTAATTATACATTAAGTTTTACTGGATTTTGCCAATATACTTATATTTAGTAAAGGTTGCAGTATTCTATCTTATAAAACTATCTTTTTAAATTAATTTTACATAGTTATACCACAGGTTATACCATCATACTTAATTAATTTTATAGGTTTATTTTATGCTATTTTTTTAATTATGTAATAAATTTTAATTATGTTTTATTAAATATTTCAGAAACTGTATCCTGCCATCTACATCAGAGCCACATCTGTCATTATGGATAATATTATTGCTGCGTCCTAAGGTATCATAATAATGTATTTAATTTATTAAAATTCCCACGGGAACGGGAGTAAGCGGGAAAAAACATTTGTATGAAAAAATCTAAACCGCGTAAGATAGATCAACGCACAGCCGAAACGGCTAAACATAGCAGGGATTTTCCGGTTTGGGTTAATAACATAAATATATCTGTTATTAACCCTATAGAAAATGGGTTAATCGTACAGGAATATACCGTATAATTTCGGTTTTCTTATCAATCGGTTAATGTTAACATTGATCACAAAATTAAATATGTTAACAGAAAAAATATGTTACAGTTTTACATGCGGTTAACCCTAACCGAATTATAAAGGTAGGTAGGTACCTTCATTTGCCTTTCCACCGCGCGAAATGTACTATGCGCTCTACGGCCATACAAGCTACAACTACAACCGATCGACGCGCGGGCGGCGCGTCTCGTTTGATCATCGCACGTGTCTCTTTCACTTCTATGAGGCGTAATGAAACAAATATACTTTTTACATTTGCCGCTTATTTTATTATTTGTTTGTTTACTCATGCCAATCATCATTGTGCTCGCCTCGGCGCTTCAGCGTGGATTGATTGAAGTGTGAAAAAAACATTACGAAAAGAAACTGTGAATGTGAAATAGTTAACTAATAAATTATTATACTGGAACATTAGTGTTATATTGTATAATTATGCCGCGTAAGGCAACAAATGCTGTCCACAGACATTTTGAGTGGCGGAGCATTCAAGTATTACGTAACGCAATTTGGGGGGGAGGGGGGTCTCGTAAAACGTTACGATGCGTTACAGGGGCGGGAGGGGACTTTCTTACAAGACATTACCACAGTATATATTGATTTATCTACTGTGACATTACGTAACATTCTTTCTTTTTTTAAACAAAAATTTAGGGAATTAAAACTCCCAAATTGGCAACCCTTTTCGTTTACGTTTTACGGGGAATCCTTCGTTTGTATTATAGTCTGAGCCCCGATTACGGTAATTTTTAACGTCAACAATCCAGACACGCTTCTCGATTCTGCGATACGATTGGTCGTTCAACAGCGTACGTCAGCTGTTTTGACCAATCGTATTGCAGAATCAGAAACGCGTCTGGATTTCAAAAGCAATTAAAACTATACCAAGGACAAAAACTATAACATAACTTTTAGCGCCTTTAGGGTAAAAACCGGCCAAGTGCGTGTCGGACTCACGCACAAAGGGTTCCGTACCATTTATTTATGAAATTAAAATATTTTTGTTTAATTTAAGTTATTTGTATGAAAGATTACGCGGTAATAAGCGGTTTACGATTTACGAAGTATTAAAAAAAAACTACTTACTAGATCTCGTTCAAAATAATTTTCGTTGGTAGTTTTTATAGTAATGTACATCATATTTTATGTTTTTTTAGATTTTTCATTTTCTTATTTTCAACTTTTTTCCACTTTGGAAGCGTCTGTCACGCAAACTATTCGGTTTAGAAAAAAAGTATTTTTGAAACCTCGATATCATTTCTGAAGACCTATCTATAGATACCCCACACGTATGTGTTTGATGAAAAAAAATTTTTTGAGTTTCAGTTCTACTAAGTATGGGGTGGGGAGTGGGGAGCCCCATATTTATTATTATTTTTTTATTTTTGCATCAAAATCTTAATGCGGTTCACAGAATACATCTACTTACTAAGTTTCAACAGTATAGCTCTTATAGTTTCGGAAAAAAATGGCTGTGACATACAGACCGTTTTTTGCCATTTGGCTACGGAACCCTAAAAATGGTCACTTGAGTGTTACGTAACGTTTAGAGAGGGGGGGGGGGGATTACAGAAAAATGTTACGGTGCGTTACAAGGGGGGGAGGGGGAGTCTAAAATCTTCAAAAATTGCGTTACGTAATACTTGAATGCTCCCTGGGGTGAAGATTCATATAGCACTTGCAAAATAATGTGGGAATAAATTAAAGGTAAGTTATGCGATTTACTTACTAACCTAAATACGTGTAATAAAATAAAAAATTATAATATCGCTCATGGAATTTATTCCTCTTTTTTTCTGTTTGCGCTACAAGCTTTCGAAATTTTTTGAACCAAGCATATAATTATTTTTTTCGTTTTAGTACTTGACAACTGCATTTCAGGATAAAGCTTGTTTTTAAAAAAGTTAGTATAATTTTATTTTACACTTTTTGTTGTATCTCAATCTCTGGATGATTATTTAGCACCAAAGTGCTCCAGAAATCGAATCCAACGAACCCAAACTTGATAAGATTCCGCCGTTTCGTTTAGGAGCTTAGATTAATAAAACCTAGATAGATAGTCAGTGCACGAAAGGTGAGGCAGATTTTAGTGAGCCAGAATGGCTTACTCGTAAACGTCACATGAACTGTCAAAGTGAAAAATTGGTAAACACGTCCGACGACTTTTAATTAATTAAGACGGTTTGTGCTGTGAAAGGGTGTCTAAATACATCAGAAAAACTAAAGAAAGTGACCAGTGTTACATTTCATAAGTAAGTACTACGATTCGACGCGTATTTTGCTTGAATTTGGCTTTCAAAAATTAAATACGGGAATGATACCAGTAACAAGAAAATTTATTTCCCAATTGTTCGCCGTACAAATTATACACTTCCTTTTTTATGAAATCGAGACTTTTAAGTCGATTTATCTTATTGTAATTAGGTAGGTACTTTGAATTCAATAAATAAGTAAGTACATGATGCGTTTTGTTTTTGTTAGTTATAAAATAATTAAAAACGTATTAAAAATTTCCCTACTTTCGGGAAAATCGCCTTCACTGTCTACACTCCCCAACAAAATTGACACTAATGACATAAGATTTTTGCCTCACTCTTGACGAAGCGTTTGTATGAAGACTATCCATCTAGGTTTTATTAATCTAAGTTTAGGAGTTCCTATGGCCACCTCCGGACTCCATCAGCAGGACCCTGGACATCATCTAGCACCCATTCTTTTTTCATTGTACGTCAATGATATCCCCAAATATCCGAATACTGATTTAGCCCTCTTTGCGGACGACACCGCACTCTACAAGTCCGGACGTAATCGGAATTACGTCATCTTGGCGCTCCAACGCGCAGTCACACAATTAGGCCAATGGTTCAGGTAGTGGCGTATCGAGGTAAATCCCGAAAAGAGTGCAGCAGTGTCGTCAAACGTCGTCGTTGCAAACGTCCTCCGGTTCGCACTCGTCCTAATGTCCCCACCCATCTCACCTTATTTGACCAAACTATTCCTTGGAAGAGTGAGGCCAAGTACTTAGGTGTCACCCTCGACCAGAGATTATCGTTCGCTCCGCACCTCAGCTTTTCATTTTGGACGGTACAGACATGTACCGTGCCTGTTCTCCCCAATCCGTCCCCCGGACACGGCCTGAGCCGAGGTCCGAGCCTACCGTGGCGCCCTCAGGCCGCGTCCGTAGTCCCCCTCGATCGGGCCCACTAAAGTGAGCCCACCGCAGGCTGGACTTTGGTCCAACACCGCGGTGGGCGACTCTCTAGTTGGGTTCGCCATTGATCGGGCGCCTTATGCGCTCGATACGGCCCGATCGCAAACGTCGGTCTGCGACCGACGCGGACGAGCCTGCCACACTCGGCCTCGTCGACACACGCACCGACGATGGGTGTGTAATGTATGATATAACTACATATCATATAATACTTAGAGGATATAACATCAAATTATATAAAATCATTTAATATAATAATCATTTACTATAATAAACGAATAATATAATTTTAAAACGAATAATTTTAAGACAAATAACTAACAACTGATATAAAATGGTTTGATATAATGAATGTTTTCTATAAAACTTACAATGTATACTATTTAAAACAAATAACATTCAAATCATATAAAAATAAAATGTCGAACAATCAAATGAGATAAAATTCTTTTCCTATAAAACTTAAATCATATAACAATAATTTTATATAAAGTTCAATTGTTATAATAAGCATTGCATGCAGCAAGCAAGCAAGCAAACAAGCAAGCTAGCAAACGAGCAAGCAAGCAAGCGAGCAAGCAAGCAACCTGGCAAGCAAGCAGGCAAGCAAGCTAGCAAGCTAGCTAGCAAGCAAGCTAGCAAGCAGGCAAGCAAGCAGGCAAGCAAGCAAGCAGGCAAGCAAGCAGGCAAGCAAGCAGGCAAGCAAGCAAGCAAGCAGGCATGCAGGCATGCAGCATGCAAATTTGACTAAAAACGTGAGACTTCTGTCACGGCTCCGGCACTGCGGGGCTCTGGCGGTCCCTCGCGTGCTAATCGTCGCAGATGGCTTTCGCTCGACACCGCGTCTTCGGCTTGCTGGCCGGCTTCGCCGGCCAGCCTCAGCCGCGGCGCCTCGCTTCCAGCCACCTGCTCCTCAGCCCGCGGGCCACCTCGCCCCTCCGTGCCTACGCGCTTCTAAATTACACTCTAGGGGTAGGGCAGACAAGACTACGTGGAGTCGGTTTCACGGCGATTCGTTTTTGTCACTAAAGTCATTTATAAGTCAAGCTAAAGAAGAACACTAAAAGTTATATCTAACAGAAATTATATCAATTAAAGAGTATACCAAATAGTCGTTATAACAAATAATATTTATTTTATGTAATGGTTATATGAAATATTATTTATATTAAACAAAATTACATCAAATGAGTCTTAGATTAAGTAAGGTTTATACCAAATGTCTTTATACGTTATGATTGGTATCTGAAATGACATTATTAGAAATGATTTATTATATGAAGTAAACATTATATGTTAAAAAATTATATCAAGTGTTATTATAACATACGTTTATTATACAATATGAACGTTATTGAAATTAATTTATATCATATAAACTTATATAAACTGTCACGCACCCCCAAATAGCGATGTACCTTGGTCACTGATTTTCATTACGTTTTAATGAGAATTTTATTGTAATAAAAAAAACATATTATACTGTTATAGATACAATGCCCCGAAGACCTCAAAATAGCAATTTAAAGTCTGTTTTTGATAATATATTTTTTTAATTTCTAATGTTTTTTAAATTTACGTTTAATGTATCTTCATATGACTTTTTTTAAGATTATTTTTGTTGATAAAGCGGTTTTAATGGATGTCGAATTTATGTTAAATGATAAGAAATAAAAAAAACTAGATTGCAAGTTAAAGCCACTCCAGCGCGTATTTTGTCCTACACGACATAACATATCAACATTCAACAAAATTTTCTAGAAAAAATGTTGAATATTGTCATATTTTTGTTGATTGTGTAAGGCTAAACATGGACTGGAGAGCCGGCTTAAACTTAAGTGATTTGTTGCCAAAAAATTGTGAAAAATAATTAGTACAAAAAATATGGACGAGGATCTTTTTAAAAAAATACTTTTACTTAGATATTGTTGCTAATAACTGTAATAATTGGTATTTCAAATAATAATTTAACAGAAAATTAACAAATTGAAGCGAATATAAGCATTTATTTAAATTTAAATAGGTACAACGTACACGGTCCAAGGTACATCTGGTTTGTTGTACGAGGACAGTTTTCCCTTTTTTTTTCTAGCAGCTAGTATGCCCAAATTCTTAAAATTATACACAATTTTATGAATGAATTATGTAGTTAATTAAATGATCTTTAAATATAACTACACTAGACAAGTTTAACTATCTATACTTATAATAAATCTGTAGAGAGGTCAATTCTGTACATTAAATATATTTTCAAAATAACTATCAGGGGGTGATTAGTGATCGATACTGATGCCAAAAATGCAATCAGTAAAATTTTTGTCTGTCTGTCTGTCTGTCTGTCTGTCTGTCTGTATGTTCCTTATAGAAACAAAAACTACTCGACGGATTTTAACGAAACTTGGTACAATTATTCTTCATACTCCTGGGCATGTTATAGGATACTTAGGAATTCCCACGGGAATGGGAATTAGCGGGAAAATCGTTTTGTATGAAAAATCTGAACCGCTTAAGTTAGACGCTTGAAATTCGGCATGCAGGTACCTTAGTAAACTTAAAGCTTAGTTACAACAGGATATTGCAAAATTCCCACGGGAACGGGAGTTAGCGGGAAAAAACATTTGTATGAAAAATCTAAACCGCTTAAGTTAGACGCTTGAAATTTGGCATGCAGGTACCTTAGTAAACTTGAAGCTTAGTTACAAAAGGATATTGCAAAATTCCCACGGGAACGGGAGTTAGCGGAAAAAAACATTTGTATGAAAAAATCTAAACCGCGTAAGATAGATGAAGGGGGTAAAACGGGATCCACGCGTACGAAGTCGCGGGCGGCCGCTAGTCACCATTATTTTTCAAAAAATCAAAATTCGAAAAACTGGCCTAAGTACAACAGGTTCCCCTACCTAGATTATAAATAAATATGTTTAGATATAAAAATTAAAAATGTGTATACGCCTGAAAGGGTAGGATCAAGTGATACTCTGTAATTAATTTAAGATCTTTCTGTAACCTTGTTTCTATACACAATAAAGAACTTACTTACTTACTTACTTATTTACTTACTAGAACGCGTGGACGTATCAAGCTGAAATTCACATGAAATACTCAGGTCTATTGTCCCTTTAAGCTGTGAAAATATCAAACTTCTAAGCCAAGCCAATCAAAAGATACAGCCGATTATGTCGATATTTTCAACAAATTTTCGACACTCGCAAAGGAATCAAAACCTACAGGATACTTCCCGTAAACTCAGAATCTTGAAATTTGGCATGAAGCATTCTCATATAATGCAAATATAGGGAAAATTGCGAAAATCACATTTTTTTAGTTATATAATAAAATAAAAATATTTTAATAAAATGAAACTTACTACCTTATTTCTCACGAACCAATAAAGGTATCAAATTGAAATTTATACCAAATACCTAGGTCTATTGTCCCTTTAAGCAGTGAAAAAATCAAACTTCTAAGTTAACGCCATCAAAAGATACAGCAGTTTATACCGACACCTTAGACGAATTTCCGTCACACGCTAGGGAATCAAAACCTACAAGGTACTTCCCGTGAACTCAGAATCTTGAAATTCGGCACGAAGCAACTGTTAGATTCATACACATACTCACTCATAAATTGGGTATTAAATACAAATAGTCTGAAACCAACTTATTCACCAATAATAAAAAAAAAAAAAAAAAAAAAAAAATACCATAATTTACCAAATCAAGCCATCAATCATCGGTACACAACACACTGATATTTTAGAAGGCTCTCGGGTCATGGCGTTCTATCTCGCGGCCAACGTTCGAATGCCACAAGGAATATCTTTTTGTTATCCCGTACGACTCCCCGCGTTCCTCAGGTGTAATTTGATAGCCAAATCAGCGTTAATTCTTTCGTTGCTAACAGACGGCCGTCCTGATGCCGGAATGTCCCCATTCCGCTTCGGCCATTCGAACGTTATGATGTATGTCCCCATACATGTATGCTATCTATATCGTTTAATTACTTGAGAATCAATTATCATCTGCAACACCTTAATCAACAGTTGAATCAATCATCCAGCTGAAATTCGATTCGCATTTGACAACATCAGTGTAGTGTCAACACCTTCCTTGTGAATAGTTTCACCCGAGGACCTTAAATTAAACATTCTATTTTACATCTTCCGTCTTCGTTACATTTTCTTTTTCTCTGTTATTGCAATCATTCTGTCTGAGCGATATTCAGTACCATTTTCATAATAATAATTCTGGCGGTCTTCGAGGCCAGTGTCATAAATCAATCTTCTTTCAGTAAGTCCTGAGGTACTTTCTTCTTTAGTCTACGAACGAATACTTGAAAATATATCGTCCACAAATAAACTGTTATGTAGCTCCAGTTTTCATTATGATATGTTTAGCTTTATTATTTATTTCTTCTTTCACTGTTTTGATACCGAATTTTCGGTAAAGTCTCTCGTGACGTACCACGGTGCTTCTACAATATCTCAATACTCCATCGTATACTGCTGCTTTACCACATTAGTGCATTCACATAAAGATTTACAATTCAGGTAGCATCTTCGACAGTATCCATTGAAACTTCATTATACACTTATACTATAACAAGACCTTATTTTCCACTGCAGGTTGACCATTTCTTATGACTTTTTGCGTTATTGTTGTCCTATTGCTGGACGTTTGGTAAAAATATGCTTTTTCCACGTTACGTTTCATCCAAGTACATGCCAAGATGTAAATCTCTTCATCGAAACTAATTTTGTCACGTTCGCTTTGACGTTCGTTATTTCATTTCATTTCATTTCATTTCATTTCATTTCATTTCATTTCATTTCATTTCATTTCATTTCATTTCATTTCATTTCATTTCATTTCATTTCATTTCATTTCATTTCATTTCATTTCATTTCATTTCATTTCATTTCATTTCATTTCATTTCATTTCATTTCATTTCATTTCATTTCATTTCATTTCATTTCATTTCATTTCATTTCATTTCATTTCATTTCATTTCATTTCATTTCATTTCATTTCATTTCATTTCATTTCATTTCATTTCATTTCATTTCATTTCATTTCATTTCATTTCATTTCATTTCATTTCATTTCATTTCATTTCATTTCATTTCATTTCATTTCATTTCATTTCATTTCATTTCATTTCATTTCATTTCATTTCATTTCATTTCATTTCATTTCATTTCATTTCATTTCATTTCATTTCATTTCATTTCATTTCATTTCATTTCATTTCATTTCATTTCATTTCATTTCATTTCATTTCATTTCATTTCATTTCATTTCATTTCATTTCATTTCATTTCATTTCATTTCATTTCATTTCATTTCATTTCATTTCATTTCATTTCATTTCATTTCATTTCATTTCATTTCATTTCATTTCATTTCATTTCATTTCATTTCATTTCATTTCATTTCATTTCATTTCATTTCATTTCATTTCATTTCATTTCATTTCATTTCATTTCATTTCATTTCATTTCATTTCATTTCATTTCATTTCATTTCATTTCATTTCATTTCATTTCATTTCATTTCATTTCATTTCATTTCATTTCATTTCATTTCATTTCATTTCATTTCATTTCATTTCATTTCATTTCATTTCATTTCATTTCATTTCATTTCATTTCATTTCATTTCATTTCATTTCATTTCATTTCATTTCATTTCATTTCATTTCATTTCATTTCATTTCATTTCATTTCATTTCATTTCATTTCATTTCATTTCATTTCATTTCATTTCATTTCATTTCATTTCATTTCATTTCATTTCATTTCATTTCATTTCATTTCATTTCCTTATTAACAGGTTTAGGCGGCATAGATACAGTGTAGGTTCCATGACACTACCTTGTGGAACTCCTGCTTTCACTTTACCAATTTCCTAATTATAATATGCATTTAATATTCTCATACACATCTTTACTGCTTCTATGTATAATAGTAGGTACTTTAAAATTTACATATTTTACTTTTATTTTGTTTTTAAATGAACAGTTAAACCAAACTGAATACAATCATAATTTCTCTCTAATAATGACATAATATCAAGTTCTCATGTTGTATAATGCCTGTAACAAATCTCCATCGAACCGGCTTCTTTACCAATCCTTTTAAGATTCTACTCGTTCAAAAACTGAGTAAGCATCGCTTGTGCATCGGCATTCTTTTCACTCATAATAATATGTATATTCATAATATTTATTTATTCATTATTTGCAAGTCATATTTCATCACATACATCATACTTAATATTAACTTGGGTACTGAGTGAGCGCAGCTTGTGCTTCAACATCCCTTTCACATTTTTGAGTGAGCACCGCTTACACTTCTGCCCCCTTTTCACTCACAATATGTATACATATTCTTAATAATTCAGGTACTGAGTGACTACCGCTTGTGCTTCGACATCCCTTTCACAATTAAAGTGAGCACCGCTTGCACTTCGGCCTCCTGTTCACTCATAATAATATAAGATTTATAAACTTTAGCGTTCCATTTCAATTCAGTAACTCGTATAAAAATGTCGCATTGAGACCAGCGTTTCTTTATTTTACTCATAATGTAGTTTTAAAATAATTCAGCTATCTACTGAGTGAGCACCGCTTAAGCTTCAGCATCCATTTCACGATTAAGTGAGCACTGCTTGCTCTTCGGCATACTTTTCACTCCTTTGTCTAATAAATAATATTAAATCATTAACCTCGATTGGTGCCAGCATTGCTACCAAAATAATATTCTTAATCACCATTTTTTTTTCACTTGCTTTCCTTTTAAGTAGTTTGGTCCCGTTACAGTAACATAATAAACATTCTGAAGTAAGGAATTCAACCATTGCTTTAACAGTAACATTATAATTTACATTACATTTCATTCTCAATATAGTCAACCAATATGTAAATGTTCACAAATAGGACCCAGTAATCATTACTTGTAGCACACATGATTAAAATAGTTGCCTGCAAATTATGTCACGTACATATCCCAAAATGAGTAGTAATTAGATGGTCCACATGTCTAGTCTTAACTCTCAATGCATTATATCCTAAAGTAGGATCCATTGGTAACAACTATTAATTTCACATTGTCAAATCCATTGGTAACAACTATTTATTTCACATTGTCAAATCTCTAGTTCTAGTAGACTCTAGTCTCAACTTTCAATGTATTATAAAGTAAGTATCCATTGGTGATGTGACTATTTCACATTTCAAATCTCTAATTTTAAATTCACTTTAGTCTCAATTCTAGTATTCGCTAGAATCAGCCTTTGTCATTACTGCACTGCTGTCCAGGGTCTGTTTGTAATTATAAATGCTTGATAACTTTAGTGCTGCCCATTTAATCAAGGCAATACTGGTGAGTCTGGATGTACTACTCACATCTCGCATACACGGTATGGTGGATTAGATCACTATCATAAGTTTCATTAATGCTTTTCAAGTGTGACAAACTAATGAAGCAACACTTAAATTCGTCAAATGTCTACTACTTCATGAAACAAGACATGTTTATTCAAATTAAAATTATTTATTTCTCATTATTAGATAAAGATAAAGATTAGTAGATAAAGATTTTACCACGTGTTAATCGTACCTATGTTTTTACAAGTGTATCCCATTTATAAAAATTCACTGTTTTCTATAAGTTGGAACACATTATCATGTATCTGTATACATACATCTTGGATTATTTCACTGAGATGGCAGTAAATATACTTTTCTTTGTTGTCACGTCCACTAAATGTACAGAACTAAATGTATACATATAAGTACTTTCACCAACGTATAGGTAATATATAAAACAATGACACAATCACTTTGACTTTATCATTCATCATTATCGTTCAGTTTCATAAAGTCCAGCATTAAAACTCTTCTCATTTAAATGAATTACGACTTGTTGTATCCTTTGCAACTTAATTATTTATGTATGAATTTCATATACATAATGTTCCGATAATGTTCTATCACAATAACTACCCTGGAGCCTGGAGTCGGTCATTTGAAATGTTCGTAAACATCTGTGTCCACAGTTCCACACTTGTATCGACTTCCATGGACAAATTTTTCATATGTGGCCAATTAATTATTACATTATCAACATTATCATCTTCAACTTTTCATTATCTTATGCTATTAAATTCAGTTACGGTCTCATTACATTAGATTTTCGGTATAATGTCATTATCTTCAGATTTTAAAAGAGGGAATCAAATAAGTATGCGTTATAACCCTTGTGAACTGGGTCGATCGTTGCAGAATTCAGTAAATACTTACTAACTCTTCCACCAATGAACTTGAATCATTATAAAGAAGTTTAGTACCAAGTAAATACATGTAATGTACTAAAATAATGTCTTATTTTAACACTGGAACAGTCAGTTCGAGAATCGCCAAGATAAACGTAAACTTTTACTGTTTGCAATTATTGCTCTATTTTATTAATATTTCATTTAATCTAGTGATCGGGTTTTCAATAAAATTTTGTCCTCCATCAAAAGCCTGCTTAAGGTATCTTTTGCTACTCGTATTATATCCATTATCAATAAGCAACTTTTTTTTTTTCATTTTCTTAACTTTCCATTTATTAACCTTTTACTTTTATCTCCATCCCTAGAGTATCATTCTGATGTTAACTCAATCACCAAATAAGTACATTACTTATTTTAAATTTTCGTATACAATATTTTAAGTGCATCTTGAAATGTGATTAAATTTTATTTCTGTATAATAACATCTGCCGTGCCGTGTGGGGACGGCCGTAAAAGAATACTTTTCCCCACCGCCCACAGGAGGCGTGTCGTAAGAGGCGACAAACTCCTGTAGCACCGGACGGGCAGCAGCGTCTGCGTGCGAAACCAAGTAAAAAACTGCGATCGCCAACCCGCCTGCCAAGCGTGGCGATTAGGGCAAAACCCTCCAAATGGTGGCACAAACAAAAAAACGGCCCCTAGTCCCCGGCGGCCCCACTATCCCGGACCACGGTAGCGGTCACGGTAACGGTGGGGCAAGGGGTGCGAGGAATCCCCGGGGGATGCCAAGCTACCAACACCGACGACCTCTGGCCCTGGCAACCTATAACGCTCGCACACTGCGTACAGACGTGAAGCTAATGGAACTCGAGGAAGAATTGAGCAGGTTACGGTGGGATATCGTAGGATTATGTGAAGTCCGAAGAGAGGGAGAGGACACCATAATTCTCAAATCCGGAAACCTGCTCTATAACCGGGAGGGCGACCAGCAGTCCCAGGGTGGTGTCGGGTTTATCGTCCACAAGTCCCTTGTCAACAACGTGGTCCAGATCGAGAGTGTTTCGGCGAGGGTAGCGTACCTGATACTCAGAATCACCAAACGGTATTCGCTGAAGGTCATACAGGTATACGCACCGACCACGGAACACCCCGACGACGAAGTGGAGACTATGTATGAGGATATTTCCAGAGCCATACATAGCTCCCGGTCCCATTTTACCGTTGTGATGGGGGACTTCAACGCGAGGCTAGGTAAACGAAGCGATAATGAGCCGAAAGTGGGGCAATTTGGGTATGGAGAGAGGAACGCACGTGGCCAACTGCTGGCTGGCTTTATGGAGAAGGAGGGCCTCTTTATGATGAACTCCTTCTTCAGAAAGCCAAAACAGCGAAAGTGGACATGGCTGCATCCCAATGGCGCTACAAAAAATGAGATAGACTTCATCTTGTCGACGAAGAAGCATATATTCAATGATGTCTCTGTGATCAATTCGGTCAAAACAGGAAGCGATCACCGAATGGTAAGAGGCACATTGAATATCAGACCCAAGCTCGAGAGATGTCGACTGATGAAGTCTACGCTCCGCCCAGCGCCCATCCAACTCCAAAACCCCGAAAGCTTTCAGCTCGAGTTGCAAAATCGTTTCGAATGCCTAGGAGACTGCGAAAGAAAATGTGGACGAATACAATGACAGGTTCGTGGAAATTGTCCAAACGACTGGGTCTAAGTTCTTTAAAACCCGTCGTTCAAAAGGAACCAAAAAGATCTCTGACCTCACCAATCAACTCATGGAAGAGAGACGGAACTTGGTTTTGCAGTCCTCTGAAGATGCTGCTCAGTATCGGCGCCTTAACAGACAGATCTCCAAGTCTTTGACTCGCGACCTACGCCAATGGCAATGCCAGATTTTGTATGGAAGGTGGCGTCTTTTTTTTTCGCGCGGCCATCGACCAAACTTTGTTTTTTGATTACAAAATAGTGTAATAAACCAAACTTACTATGACATGTACCTATACCTCTAAACTCAGTCTGAACTGAGTTACGAGCGTTAAAAGTTTGATAATTTACATACTAGATTTGCTTTTTGCGCGCAAGTTTTGTAAGAAATTGCAACAAAATATTGCGCTAATTTTTATTGTGCTGATTCTGCTCCATACTGATGTCTGGAGCCTTTAATGGATGGTATTGTTTGTTCACACATACAATGTCACTATTTTGTTGCAATTTCTTACAAAACTTGCGCGCAAAAAGCAAATCTAGTATGTAAATCATCAAACTTCTAATGCTCGTAACTCAGTTCAGACTGAGTTTAGATGTATACATGTCATAGTAAGTTTGGTTTATTACACTATTTTGTATCTAAAAAACATGATTTGGTCGATGGCCGCGCGAAAAAAAAAAGACGCCAATTTCCGGCATTGTCTTTTAATACAGACCGTATTAAAGAGGCGATTGAGCGAAACAAAGGCTCTAAAGTGTTCGCAAGAGATCTGTCTGTTGGCCAAAGTCAACTGACCAAGCTGAAGACAGAGGATGGCAGAGCCATTTCGTCGGGGCCGGAGATATTGGAAGAGGTTGAGAAGTTCTACGGACAATTATACACGACTGTACGCGCACC
Source organism: Ostrinia nubilalis (assembly GCF_963855985.1). Lineage (NCBI taxonomy): Eukaryota > Metazoa > Arthropoda > Insecta > Lepidoptera > Crambidae > Ostrinia > Ostrinia nubilalis. The sequence goes on along the minus strand of NC_087118.1, from coordinate 709,690 downwards.
TGTCACAAATCTAGCCGAAGACCCAAGAGCTAGACTGACCCGACACTATACCGAAGATATCCCGGACGTCAGTCTGTACGAGATTAGAATGGCTCTCAAACAGCTGAAGAACAACAAGGCACCGGGTGATGATGGAATCACGGCTGAGCTTTTGAAGGCAGGCGGAACGCCGGTACTAAGGGCTCTTCAGAAGCTGTTCAATTCCGTCATCCTCGAAGGAAAAACGCCTACGACATGGCACAGAAGTGTGGTGGTACTCTTCTTCAAAAAAGGTGACAAAACCTTGTTGAAGAATTATAGACCCATCTCACTTCTGAGCCATGTCTACAAGCTGTTTTCGAGAGTCATTACGAATCGTCTCGCTCGCAGGCTCGACGACTTCCAGCCTCCCGAACAAGCCGGTTTCCGAAAAGGCTTTAGTACCATAGACCACATACATACGCTAAGGCAGATTATACAGAAGACCGAGGAGTATAATCAACCACTTTGCCTGGCGTTTGTGGATTATGAAAAAGCCTTCGATTCGGTCGAGACCTGGGCAGTGCTACAGTCTCTCCAAAGGTGCCAAATTGACTATCGATATATCGAAGTGTTGAGGGGTTTGTACAAAAACGCCACAATGTCGGTCCGCCTCCAGGATCGGGACTCGAAACCTATCCAGTTGCAGCGAGGGGTAAGACAGGGAGACGTCATATCTCCAAAACTGTTTACCACCGCCCTGGAAGATGTCTTCAAGCTTCTGGACTGGAACGGATTTGGCATAAATATCAACGGCGAGTACATCACCCACCTTCGATTCGCGGACGATATCGTAGTCATGGCTGAGACCTTGGAGGATCTAGGCACAATGCTCGATGGCCTCAGTAGAGCCTCTCAACAAGTGGGCCTCAGAATGAACATGGACAAGACAAAAATCATGTCTAATGTCCGTGTTGCACCCACTCCTCTGAAGGTTGGAGACTCTACACTCGAAGTTGTTGACAATTATGTATACCTGGGACAAACAGTCCAGTTAGGTAGGTCCAACTTCGAGAAAGAGGTCAATCGTCGAATCCAACTCGGATGGGCAGCGTTTGGGAAGCTTCGCCATATACTCACGTCCGAAATACCGCAGTGTCTTAAGTCGAAAGTATTTGACCAATGCGTGTTGCCAGTGATGGTATACGGATCTGAGACGTGGTCGCTTACTATGGGCCTCATAAGAAGGCTCAAGGTCACCCAAAGGGCGATGGAGCGGGCTATGCTCGGAGTTTCCCTGCGTGATCGAATCAGAAATGAGGAGATCCGCAGGAGAACCAAAGTAACCGACATAGCTCGCAGAATTGCTAAAATCAAGTGGCAGTGGGCGGGGCACATAGCTCGTAGAGACGATGGCCGTTGGGGCAGGAAAGTTCTCGAGTGGCGACCACGGGCTGGAAGACGTAGCGTGGGCAGGCCTCCTACTAGGTGGACCGACGATCTGGTAAAGGTCGCGGGAAGAGCCTGGATGCGGGCAGCGCAGGACCGTTCATTGTGGAAAACCTTGGGGGAGGCCTTTGTCCAGCAGTGGACGTCATTTGGCTGAAAAGAAAGAAAGAATAATAACATCTATCCATGCGAGGATTTTATATATCTACTCAATTGAGTACATTGTTTTCACCGTATGACACTCGTAGAAGCTGCTCTTAATTAACAAAATGCTCTAAGATCTGTCTGTCAGGCACATGCCTCCTCGTCATTAGACCAGGTAGTCCTGTTTTGAATTTACATAGTTGTATTCTCCAATTTACACACCTCTAGTTTTTCGTCTTCAGTGTTGTGGGTCTCGCATATACGTAACAACAGCTAAATTGAGTCTCATAAATCATTAGTATTGTGATATCAATTCATTATCAGGCAGGTCCACTAGTACACTGCTCGAAAATGGTAGGTAAACATTAAACTCTACATAAATTACAGAGAATGTGACCATGTAATATGAACTTCAGAACGACGAGTCTGTTTCGATTCCTCGTCTCGCAAATAAGCAGGTTGCTTCTTTTATTTTTTAACTCGGATAACATTTGTCACGGATATTTTGAAAGATTTTCAATAAACATACATTCTTTTCACATAGTGCCACTCGTATATTATATTAGTCTCTTCTTCATAACAACTGTGATTCAGGTCTATAGCTTACTTATTTGTTAGCTCATTCATCACTATTTATCTAAATATATAAAAGGAGAAACTGACTGACTGACTGACAGATCAACGCACAGCCTAAACGGCTAAACGTAGGCACTTGAAATTTGGAAGGGACGTAGTTTAGGTACCGTAGAGGTGCACTAAGAAAGGAATTCCCGAAATTACCACGGGAACGGGAATTAGCGGAAAAATCCTTTTGTATGAAAAATCTAAACCACATAAGTTAGATGCTTGAAATTTGGTGTGCAGGTACCTTAGTAAACTTAAAGCTTAGGTACAACAGGATATCGTAAAATTCCCACGGGAACGGGAGTTAGCGGGAAAAAACATATGTATGAAAAAATCTAAACTGCGTAAGATAGACGCTTGAAATGTGGCATGCAGGTACCTTAGTAAACTTAAAGCTTAGTTACAACAGGATATTGCAAAATTCCTACGGGAAGGGGAGTTAACCGCTGAAGATAGATGAAGGGGGTAAAACGGGATCCACGCGTACGAAGTCGCGGGCGGCCGCTAGCTATCATCTATCTATCTATAAAATTAATTGATGTTCGTTAGTCTGATTATAACTCGAGAACGACTGGGCCGATTGAGCTGATTTTGGTTTTAAAATGTTTGTCGTAGTCCAGGTCTAAACGGTGAGTAAATACGCGCGCGATATTGTTTTTCTGTGACAGACAAAATTCCACGCGGGCGAAGCCGCGGGCGGAAAGCTAGTTCACTATAAAATATAGGGTATTCGACACAATTTGTGTTACTAGACTCAAATAGTTCGATTTGCATCAATTATTATGCGTAATTTGTCTATTTATAAGAATAATCTCTGGCACTCTCGTACTTGTTCTCATATAGCATTTCCCTTACTAAATAATTCAGGTATCTATCTACCTACTGAGTGAGCACCGCTTAGCTTCAGCATCCATTTCACAATTATGTGAGCGCTGCTTGCTATTCGGCCTACCTTTCATACTCAGTCATCGAATAATAATAATAATTACAGCATTAACACACCATAACTTTCCCAATGGGATAGTTACACTCGAACTGATATAAAGTAATTTCAATGATGCGTCTATTTTCACCGCTAGTTGGTTATACCTACTACCAATCACAATAAACTGTCTCTTGGTAAATCATTGTAGGTATGCCTTAAAACAACCTGTTACCCATATGGTACACAGTTTATCTAGCTCTAATTTCGCTACATCCGCTTCAACAAACGTAAACTTTAAACCACTCTAAATAACTATTGTAAAAACAAGTAATTTGATTAAAATCATATTCATCGATACTACATGATATCGCTCACTACACATGGCTGTATAAGCTGCACTGGATTTATTATACATCAGTTATGTATCAATTACCTTGTTCCGGTTAACAAAACATCATTTAATTGAAATCTTTCAATCAGTATCTGTAAACATTACCTGTAAAATCACTGTTATCATCACAACATCACCGGACTTTCGTGAACTTTACACTTAGGTATCAAACCATTATTAACTCAAGTTCAATTTTTCATAGTGATGCAATAACCAATACGTTACTCATATAATATCACAAATATTCTAGCACAACGGCTACCAAATCTGAGCTCATATCATTGGTCAAGGGCTGAAAGCCCAACTGTTAAATCCCACATTAATGGTTGAAAACAAATTACTTATCACTTCATTTACCTCAGATACGATTTTATTTTCAAATATATTGCGTGTGGTAACATAAATGTAACGCAGACACATTTAGGCAATCACGTAGGTGTCGCTTTTCAACTTGTAAACTTTGACCAATCTTTAACCACTCTGACAGTGTTAATTACTTATCTTCAAAACAACTCCGTTCACTGGGGTAATGAAATAATTACCGAATCTTATTTATTTTTCAACGTCAAAATCAAAATTGTTATCTTATCATTTATGTTCACATCTCTACGACAATTAGGTAGTCTTACCTACTTATTATCGATTTGTTAATTACCAACTTTCATCGTCCATGTGTTCAGTCATCGAATGTTATGTAGGTATTTAATTCAATTCAATCCAATTCAATCCGACTCAATTCAATTCTTTATTGCTATTCCACTCGTCAAGGATATTCTAATAAGTAATACATACATAGCTGCTGTCTAATTTCATATCGGGTTGAAACGGTCAAAGGAGATTATAATCGTTATGATTATTTCAGTACATTTGCCATTTGTAAATATAGTAGGTACCATACCATTCCATGGGCTAAAATACACAAAATATAAATTATTATTACCAGTAACTCTTAAAATATGTGTATCTCCATAGATCATATTTGCACAATCACAACAAATTCATCATAATAATAACAAATCACAAGTACTTACTTTGGACCTTTAGAACCACACACAATGGTGTTTATTGTTCCGAGGCCTCGCCACGAAATTTTATCTTAATGGTGTTAATATAAACACAGGTTCGCTTCGCTAGCGCAATCCGAGTCAGGATGTGTTTGACCAGTGTTTGTTCCAAACAGCATGTAATATTACATTAATTGAATACAAAATAATTACGAACTCTATATGGGTAATTTAAATTTACTTAATTTACATCACCATATTATTTCACAGTAATATATTCCATAATTGACACACATAACTTCTAATAATCCTTTGTCACTTTCAAATAATTCACAAAATTTATTTTGTTAAAATCTTAATAACCAATGATGGAGTAAAAAAATGAAATTAATGAACTGTGCCATTATGATATATTTTATATTAATCATAAACTATCTGCTGAGAACTTATCTTTTCTCTTAGTAAAATGGTACTTTTACGAATTCAATATATTCACTATAAAATCACTTTTAGCCATTCCAAATTCATACTTAGTTTCTTGCGAAGATCTAAATTATAAATATCTTCAATACTTGATAAATAAAAGGTATCTTTCTTTGCAAAAATTGCATAATGACATCCTCATACCAAAAATTACTCACTTCGCGTTTTTTTTTATTTTAATTAAATTAAAATTTTAAACCATCGAAGCAGATCTTCTCAAATAATAACGTAAGTAACAGTATCCAAAACAATATCAGTTTCCTTTTTCTCACTGTATTTTCCATTCATTTGTCGTGAACTTTATCGCGCAAAATAAAAGCGCATAAAATAAGGACTCAATGTTATTTTCTGCCAGTCAACTATTGATTGAGCGGCCACTTCCAGAAAACTCACTTGTTGTTTCATGCAACTGCATCAATAATAATAAAAATAATTTACATAATGGGCGTCGGACTCACTTCTGATATGTTAGATTCATACACATACTCACTCACAAATTGGGTATTAAATACAAATAGTCTGAAACCAACTTATTCACCAATACCATAATTTACCAAATCAAGCCATCAATCATCGGTACACAACACACTGATATTTTAGAAGGCTCTCGGGTCATGGCGTTCTATCTCGCGGCCAACGTTCGAATGCCACAAGGAATATCTTTTTGTTATCCCGTACGACTCCCCGCGTTCCTCAGGTGTAATTTGATAGCCAAATCAGCGTTAATTCTTTCGTTGCTAACACAACGTTATGTTATACAATGTGTCCGGGCTTGTAGTGATCAAACTTTAAGGGCATAATCTATGGAACATTTTATCGATGAAAATACTTCAAATTTGGGGTTTGACCCATTTCTTGCAAAATTGCAAGGATTTAAGTTTTGAATTTTAAGTTTTCACCTCTTCCTTCAAAAACAAGTGATAGCGTGGGTAGCTTAACACTAATAAGCAAACATTTTATATCATGCGATAGCCAATAAAATTATCTATCAGCAGAAGTAGAAAACAGATGCAAGTTTCATACATTTTAAGGGAGTAAGAATGGATTTAATTAGAAAAAAATATGACTTTTTTCACTTCTTTTTCAGTTATTTTCCAACACAAGAAAAACCAGGTCGTTAAGGTATGTTTTATTTGCATTGTATTATTAGTATTTGAGCTATTCTACAGAACGAGTGTAAATTTATTAGTCTACGTCTATTAGTTTCGACGTAATTTTTGAACAAAGATACCCCTTCCCAGCGATTTCCATAGCGCACGCGACATGCGAAAATGCACTGCCTGAAAGAATCACACAACCTATTCCGATTACTATGTGCTGCTGCTACACCGCTACGTTTGTACGGCGGAACCCTCGGTGTGCGAGTCCGACTCGCACTTGGCCGGTTTTTTTTTCTCTGTAACTTTATAGTCCAGAGTTGTGTTTCCAGGGATGACATCATGTGTTTTGAGCACTATTCCCTGTGGTTGTGTTTTGTTGCGATGACGTCCAATGAGGATCATTTCGATTTTTAGCTGTGAATGCAGATTTATAGGGCTAAGAAATCCTTAATACACAGTCCAAAAATTTTTGTTCTACGACAAAAATTGACGAAGTTATGGCCAAATTACTAAAAAAGTTCACTGACCGCCCGGCGCAGGGACGATGACGTCACTATATCCGATCCGAACGCTGCCGGCGTACTGCGTGGATAGAAAATATTTTTTTCTAGCCAAACTATCAGTTTTAGAGAAAAACTTGTAATGACATTTATTCATCAGAATAAAGTAAGCTATCGATAGGTAATTTTTAAAAATGGAAATTGTGAAAAATAACGCAAAAAATCCATACGCTCATACGATTCAATGGAACGCAGAGACGCTATTGGGGTCTCCGCGGTGGTATATTTAGCGATTTATTCAAATAAAGTGTTCATAAGTGTTGTTAGAGTCATATCTTCTTCCAAGTAAAATATAAAAATGTATAAGTACTAATTTATTTACTTCTAACAATAAGGTATAGCTGAGGCAGATACACTCTGCCTAGGCTACAAGACATTGCTATGAAGATCATTTCGATGTAAGTACACGCAATACCTACCTGTTATTTAGTTTTTCTGAGTTAAACCTACGTACTTATCTATTCGCCGTTCCCATGAGCGGGCCAGCTGCTGCAGGAAAGGACAGCTGCTCCCTCCTGGAAATCTATTTAATCTTAGCCTAGAAGCTTGGTATGACTCCCCCGCCCCCCTCCTCTCCCCAGGTCATAAGCTGGGCATGACTTCCCCCTCGGCCAGAAGTTGGGTATGATTTACCCCCCCCCCCCTCCCCCCGGCCCGAAACTGGGTATGACTTGACCCCTCCCCCTCCCCCCCAGGCCAGCAGCTGGGTAAGGCTTGCCCCTCCCCCCAGGCCATAAGCATAAGCTGGATATGACTCCCCTTCGGCCAGAAGCTGGGTATGACACCCCCCCCATGCCAGAAATGCCAGAAACTGGGTATGACTTAGACCCCCCCCCCCTCCCCCCAGGCCAGAAGCTGGGTAAGGATAGCCCCTCCCCCCAGCCCATAAGCATAAGGTGTGTATGACTCACCCTCGGCCAGAAGCTGGGTATTACATACCCCCCCCCCCCCCCCCCCCCAGGCCAGAAACTGGGTATGACTTGACCCCCCCCTCCCCCCAGTCCAGAAGCTGGGTAAGGCTAGCCCCTCCCCCCCCCCAGGCCAGAAACTGGGTATGACTTGCCTCTCCCCCCCTCCCACCAAGGCCAGAAGCTGGATAAGGCTTGCCCCTCCCCCCAGGCTATAAGCTGGGTATGACTTACCCCCCCCCCGGCCAGAAACTGGGTATTAGCATCAGGTATCAGCATATTATGTATTATTATGTTCAATACAAACAATCATTAAGTTAAACTCACCCCAACCGCGTCTCCGCATTGCATCGAATCCTATGAAAATGTGGTTTTTGGACATAGCGATACTTATTTTTCACAATTTTTATTTTTTTAAATTACTGGTCGATAGGTTACTTTATTTTGATGAATAAATGTTATTAAGTTTTTTTCTAAAACTGATAGTTTAGCTGGAAAAAAACATTTTCCATCCCAATAGTACGCCGGCTGCGCTCGATTCGGATATAGTGACGTCACGCGGCCCTGCGTACGTTGACTTTTAGCGGCAAAAACGGCCTATGTTTATTACATAATATCTTCGTAAGTAATGGTCCGATTTGGATAATTCACAAAGATATATCTTTCTTATGTCTTAAAGATTAACGTAGATACTAGTTTTATGGAATTTTCTACAACAGTTAGTTAGTTAGTTAGTTTTGCAGGGCAATCGAATACCGCACTTAGCCTCATGATAGGGCCATTGTGCGCGATTTGTGGTTTATCTTCCTACTCCAACCACCCCAGATCCCCCCAGAAGGCGAGCAGCCCGTCCAGGCTGCTGCAGGCTTCCTGTAGCGACGACGGTGATCGAAGAAATTGAGCCCGTTGTTCTTCCACGCTACTGCACTCCATGAGCACATGCTGCGGTGTTTCCTCTGCCTCCATGCACCCCCTGCACAGTGGGCTGTCTGTGACACCTATGTTGTATAGGTGCTTGTTTAGCATACAGTGTCCGGTTATGACACTTAAAACCTTGCGGATGCTGTCCCTGTTTAGTCTGATGAGGCTGCGGGAGAACTTTTTCGATACGTCCGGAACCGCATCTTTTGTTTGCCTGCATCCTTCGCTATTTTTCCATTCTGTGTGGTGTTTTTCTTCTGTTTTGGAACGCAGCCAGTTCCTGATCTGTGCTTGTGGTATCGGCAGTATTGGTTCCGGGCCAAATACTGTTGTGTCCGAACCTCTTTTTGCCAGTTCATCCGCTGCGTCGTTGCCTAAAGAGTTACTGTGCCCTTTGATCCATTGTAGGGTAACTCCATTTACAGCTGCAATGTCTTGGAGCGCTTCATGGCATTCCAATATAAGGGCCGTTGTTATTGTGTTGCTTTGTAGCGCTTGCAGTACGGATGCACTATCCGAGATAATTCTTATATTTAGACCTCGGATGTCTCTGGCTGTTACCGCCTGTGCTGCTTTGGTAATTCCAATGCATTCTGCTTGGAAAATTGTATTGTGTTTATCTAAAGTTGTTGATATTCTTATATTAAGATCATTCGAGAAGACACCAGCTCCTGTACCCGTTTGAGTTTTGGAGCCGTCCGTGTATATCCTAACTTCATTGATTCCAGAGTAATCTCGCGTCTCCGCTGTAAGTTGGATATCATATCTTCGGTCGAAAATGTGTTTACAGGGTATCCTATCGATGGGTGCCTCAGTGAGAGGTATTTCTTTTATGGTTTTCTGCAGGATCGCAGAGTGTCCTGTCTCCTTGTTTTGCTTCCATAGGCCGTTTCCTTTAAGTCTTAGAGCGGCTGCTTGCGCTTCCTCCTGAATGATGAGATCTAAGGGTCTAAGATTCAGAAGGTACTCAAGTGATGCCGATGGTGTGGTTCTCATGCAACCAGTGGCCGCTATGCTTGCTAGACGTTGCAGGCTTTGGAGTTTTGATCTTACTGTGGATAGTTTTGTTCTGGGCCACCAGACAACTGATCCATAAGTGACAGAGGGCCTGATAACTGATGTGTAGAGCCAAAGTGTTATCTTTGGGTTAAGACCCCATCTGCTACCAATGAGTCTTTTACACTGATAAAATGCTATACAGGCTTTCTTTGTCTTGTTTTCAATGTGACTCGCCCAGTTCAGTTTGTGGTCAAAGGTGATGCCCAGATACTTCACTTGTGTTGAGAGGGAGAGTTTTGTTTTAAAGAGTTCTGGTAGCTGGAGCTCTGGTAGTTTCCTTTTGTTAGTGAAAAGGATTAGTTCAGTTTTGTTTGGGTTTACTGACAACTGGTGGTCGCTGCACCAGTTTTCAACAATGTTCAGGGCTGAACGCATTATTTCACATAGCACGTTTTCAGCCCCTCCGTTTAACAGTATGGTGATGTCATCTGCATATCCAATGGCCGTGTACCCTCTGTCATTTAGTTTCTCATCATTCTACAACAGTACTGATCCTCATTTATATTGTGATCAGCGACGCTTTGTTCTGCGGTTTCATAACCCAGGCATTTTATTTTATTTTTAGAAAATAATGTTAGTTATGGCCGAAATAGCCTAACAAGGTTTTGGAAAAGGAACGAGTAGAATTGCATGTCAAGTTCTACTTTACTGGGGAAATCGAGTACCACTGGTTCACAGTTGGGACTTTATGGGGAATTTTGGATGCTCGGACAGGAGAGATTTTTCTTTTTGGTTGGTAGAACATCAGTCCTGGTAGATGGATCATTTTGGTTTGGTATTGCTTTTGTGAAAGTTTAGTTATAGTTAGTAAGTTAGTTTTTTTTTCTCAATTGGACTTTTTGGGGTCTTTCTGGTGTAAAGATTCACTTGTATTTTTTTTTCTCTCTTTTTCAGTTTGTAGTTCGCTGAGGGCAGCTCAGATTCTTTCTCCGTGCGAATGTCTAGGGGGGAGGGTATTGTAACGTTGCGGCTTTAGCTGTTTTTCACAAATTGATTTTTGTGATTTCACAGCCTATCAATAATCCAAAATAAAACTGAGTTTCATTACTTCCCTTACAAAAAATGTAGTAATGCGTTTTTTTCGCCTCCTGAAAAATGTCCTTTTTTGAGTTGTCTCAGTTTAGATCTAGGTGTGCGTATAATTCACATCTTTTCGTTCATAGCGTATTTACTACTTATCAGAATAAGACCACTGCAGTACCATTGATAGTCTGTTGGTTATGAGCTATAAAGCTTGACACCAAATTTGAAGCGAGCCAAAGCTTGTCTCTAGAGGACAAAAAGTTATATGTTAATATAAAATTAAAATAAATATACCGTGTTTGGTATCACTTGAAAGAGCTTCACGAGTACTTTATGCTTGTACATAATTACGAGAATGCTTTAATGATGTTAAATATGAGCGATAAGAGTAAAGCGCGGATGACGGGAACTGTGCATCGCTTTATGCAATGTAGATCAGTGTGAACGTTAATAGAATATGTCGCAGATTCAATTGGATTTGTAACCGCGTTTTGGTCGTTGGTGTCCGCCATGTTGATATTTTATCAATCAGTGCGCACACCCTGCGCAGGCGCTGTCTCGATGGCAAGTGAACGCCTCGATCGATCGAACGCACCACTGACAGATACAACACAGACAACTCCAAAACAGAAAATACCGTTACTGTTAAACGAAATAAAGAATATCGTTATCAAATACAAACAAAATATTTTTCATAATCCGACACGGCCATTCTGACAACCAACGCGCTCTCGCGTTGTTAGACCTTGCGCCTAGCGGTACAGGAATAGGTCAACAATTTGAAGCACGAACCAGAAGCAAAGCGTGAAAACTTTCAGCGTTAAATACTCACCCCAGCACAAGCCTTGCCTTACTCGATTGGAAAAAAGTTGAAGCTTTCAAGACTTAAAAGGTCCAGTGCAAAGTACAATCATTCGCAAAGCGTCAAAGCTTTCAGCATTACGTAAAGATCAGTGCAAACCGGAACTCGATTATTCAGCAAAGCGTTAAAGCTTTCAGCATTACGTAAAAAATTGTTCAAATCGGAACTTTACTACTGAGTAAAGCGTTAAAGCTTTCAACATTACATCATCAGTTCAATTCGGATCTCCAGTAGTCAGCAAAGCGTTAGAGCTTTCAACATTACATCTTCAATTATTATCTAAAATTATTCCTGTATTATCTAAAATTATTGAAAAGGTAATTTATAAAAGTCTATACAATTACTTTGAATACAACAATATATTAGTATCACAACAGTATGGATTCAGGCAAAATAGATCCATTGATATGGCAATTTATGATTTTTTACTCAAAATATATTCTAATATAGATAGGAAAATACCAACAGTTGCCTTGTATATGGACATGACTAAGGCTTTTGACCACGTAGATCATGAAATTTTACTGAAGAAATTAGATGCGTACGGGGTGAGAGGCAACATCAACAATTTAATAAAATCGTATCTATCGGATAGACAGCAGACTACTAAGATTTCTCGAATAGATTTCAGAAGCAAAACTGAAATTACCTATCAGTCTGATCTTCGCACCGTAAAATTTGGAGTACCCCAAGGTAGCGTTTTGGGACCGATACTATTTCTAATTTATATAAATGACTTGCCCTCTGCATCAAACCATCATATGACTTTATTTTCCGATGACAGCACTATTTTATTTGCTAATAAAAAATTGACAATTCTTGAATCTGACATTAACGAATCTTTAAAATTGATAATCAAATGGCATGAGTCTAATAATCTAAAAATTAATTTAAATAAAACCAAAATTATGTGCTTTACCCAAAAGAATATTGACTTGAACCTTGACATTCGATATTTAGGAAAGTCTGTTGAAAAGACAAATGTAACCAAATTCCTTGGGTTAAATATAGACAGTAAATTGAACTGGGCCTTGCACTCTGAAAATGTCTGTAAAAAACTGAGCCAATTCTCATTTGCACTTTATAGGCTCCAATTAATAGTTAATGAAAGCGCTGTACTAACAGCCTACCACAGCTATGTTGCCTCAATACTTAGATATGGATTAATTTTTTGGGGTAATTCATCTAACAGGGAAGTTGTATTTAGAGCACAAAAACGCTGCATTAGATCTATGTATAGTCTAAAGTCTGATGTCTCATGTAAGCCTTATTTCATAAATAAAAAAATCTTGAACTTACCTTGTCTATACATTCTGGAGTGTTGTATATTTATAAAAAATAATATTGATAAATTTGAGTTCAGGACCCGTGAACGTCACAAAAACAAACTGTGTGCCATCGAAGCTAAAACTACTTTATTTAATAAGAGTTTCTTTGGAAATGCTCCTCGTATCTATAATAAAGTACCGGAATCCATACGAGACATAAATGACTTTAACATATTTAAATTAAAGCTTAAGGAATATTTAATTGACAAATGCTATTATTCGATCACTGAGTTTTTGACTGAAAAAATATGCTAATGAATTTTATTTGAATCAATATAAATATAATATTATGTAATCAATCGACATTATTTTATGATCAATTGTAATTTGCATGCTAACTGACATTAGCCAAATAGGAATGCACTTTTAATAAAACACCAACACCACTTATGTATTTACCCTATTTGTTGAGCAAATAAATAATTTGAATTTGAATTTGAATTTGAATTCAGTTCAATTCGGAACTCCAGTAGTCAGCAAAGCGTTAGAGCTTTCAACATTACATCATCAGTTCAATTCGGAACTCCAGTAGTCAGCAAAGCGTTAGAGCTTTCAACATTACATCATCAGTTCAATTCGGAACTCCAGTAGTCAGCAAAGCGTTAGAGCTTTCAACATTACATCAGGATCAAATATTTTTTTTTTTTTTTTTATCTCCAGCCGAAATTACCGGAGTTTGGTTTTTGCAAGGTAATGGTATTTTAAATATGCAGACAAATGAATGTACATATCTCCAGCCGAAATTACCGGAGTTTGGTTTTTGCAAGGTAATGGTATTTTAAATATGCAGACAAATGAATGTACATATTTAGAGAGTGCTGGTAGCGTATCAGCTTTCAGCATTTATTTGGGCCAAGCAAAAGCTTTCAATCTTTCAACTACAGCAAAGCGTAAGAGCTTTCAGCATCTAAATCAAACCACTCTATAAGCCAACATTAGCCATGTATTTGCTCCAATTAAGAAACAAACAAATAACAAACAAAAATGTGTTACTACAATTAAGAACTAAAATTGTTAATAAATGGTGTCAGTAAAATCAGATTTACTAATCAGCAACAAGATGGTATGAGTAACGAAACAATGAGATGCGATAAAGACTTTGATTAATTTTTAAGTTACTCAGGCTCCAAAAATTCAGACATTAACGGATTTTGTTTGCAATTTCGGATCTTTGAGGTCTTTTAACTTTTCAAGTCGTTGCTTTTTAAAACAGGTAAATTCCGAATGCCCAGGTTTGTGACAATAAGAACATAAAGCGGGTTTGTCAACTGATTTATCGTCTGACGTCAAAGAATGATCGTTACTCTCATCTTTACGGTTATTTCGTAACAATAAGCAGTGACGTTTCAAATGGCCTATTTTGTTACAATAGTGACAACGCCGGTCATTAGATTGTTCATCAATTTTATGTCGTTTATTATTAACAGGATCAGGTTCACTCCGGGTATTATCAAAAGGTCGTATAAAACTTTGAATATTAGGATACGTACTCAAATGTCTATCAAGTGCGACAAAATCGGTCGGGGTATTTTTAAGTAACTCGGAACGTACCTGAAAGTCTGTGATGCCTGCAATCACTACCTCAATTTTGTTCAATTCTCCCCAGCCGGTCTCCAGTCGATCAATCAGCGCCAACTTGTTGGTAGAATATTCGATGTACGTCGCCGCATGTTCACTTTTGTACTCCACCATGTCTCGGTACAGGTCGTGGAACCTCTTCGTTGCCGCAAACTGTCGGGTAAGTCGTTCCTTCAGCCATTTTCTCCGTTCCGTTTTCTTGAGCTTGATATTCCGCCGTGAAATATTCTTGATTTTGAGTAGCTGGTATCGCGGTAGGCTCGTAGGATTTTTGTGAAAGCGATCCCAACGCTGCTGTCGCAGATTCAATTGGATTTGTAACCGCGTTTTGGTCGTTGGTGTCCGCCATGTTGATATTTTATCAATCAGTGCGCACACTCTGCGCAGGCGCTGTCTCGATGGCAAGTGAACGCCTCGATCGATCGAACGCACCACTGACAGATACAACACAGACAACTCCAAAACAGAAAATACCGTTACTGTTAAACGAAATAAAGAATATCGTTATCAAATACAAACAAAATATTTTTCATAATCCGACAAATATATAATGCACTAATGAAAACGACATAAGCTGGGAGTACCTCCACGCGGTGAAGGCGGAAACAGTTTGATAACTGGCTAAAACTCCCATAAAAATGTCCTCTGCACTATATGCCTTCGGGCTTATGTTGTTATATGTGCGTGTGTATCTATCTGCCTATTCGTTGTGTCGTTGTGTACCCGGTAACGCAGGGAAGCAACCACAGCCATCCTACTTCGATATACTGTTAAAATTTTGTCGAATTAAATAAATTAAAAAAAAATATTGCTGGTATTGTACCAAAAGTATAGGTATATAGTTAAGTCTATAAACATAAAAGTATAATTACTTCAACTTATTTAGTCTTAGGTTAGTAAATCTAGTGTAAATAAATAGAGTTATAAATATTAACATTTAGTTTCATTATTTTGTTTATAAAAATGGCTTTATCAAGGAAAACAAAAAAAGCTTCACGCATTTCTGAGACGAAAAAAAATGAATCACAAGATATTACTGAATCTAGAAGAATAAAAGATAAATAATTATCAGAAAAATCGTAGGCAAACGCAGTCCATATGTCATAGTCAAAGGTCGATATGCAGTCTCTTCGCGGAATGACTGGTCTATCCTAGGTTTGACCAAGGCTTTCGGGCCAACCCCGAAATAAATTTCAATTTCGGCCTTTGACTAAGTCAAACCTAGGAGTTCCTAAACTGTTCAGTCAAACGTCGAAATGAAAATAATCTGTTTCGGGCTTTGCCTAGTCAATCCTAGAAGCGAATGATAGACTCGGTTAAAAGTAGACGCGGCGTTACAAAGGCCGGCAGCAATTATAGAAAACCCACCAAATTCGAGTCGGATTCACGAAGGGTTCCTTACGACTCTTTTAATGTTGTATAGGAGCCCTAGGGTTGCCAACCGTACTCTAAAATAGAGTATTGTCCTCTATATCATGTAGGCGTACTCTATAATCTATAACACTAATAGAGTACGCTAAAATACTCTTTTTTACAAAATGTTTACTAAACTAGTGCACGTCTGTAATAATATGCAAAAATCCATAATTAGAATAAAAAATTGGCCAAGTGCGTGTCGTGTCACGCGCAGTGTAGGGTTCCGTAGTTGTCCATCGTTACCACAATATATTTCAGAAACAAGCAATCCTACTTCATCTAAAGTCACTTTTCATATTTTCTTCTAAGGATTTTTTACTAGTTAAGAAATTTTATAATACATAAGTCAAATGACTATTACTCTTAAACTAAGTGATGTATCTTAACCGTTATAGTTTTCCATGAAAGTTCGTGAAAAGCAGTTTTATTACAAATTTTTCCAGATTTTTCAAGCCCACAGTTTAGTTTTTAGAGGGGGGGGGGGGGAGTAGAGTAGAGTTTTTACACGCCCTACTCGAACAAAAATCGACACTTTTAACTTTAATAATTTGCAAACAGATCTCTAAATGGAAAAATAGTCTTAGAAACCCCTAAGCTATTTTAAAAGACCTATCCAACGATACCCCACACGATGGGGTAGAAGATGAAAAAAAATTCATCCCCACTTTACATGTAGGGGAGCTAACCAAAAAAAAAACTTTTTAAATTTTATTTTACCGTTTTTTCGGCGTGATTAATATACATATCTCCAAAAAATTACAGCTCTCTAGTGCTAATAGTTTCCAAGCAGAACCTCGAACAGACAGACAGACATATCGAAACTATAAGGGTTCCTTGTCAGGACTACGGAACCCTAAAAAGTCTACTATTTACTGTTAATATGTTGGTATCGCCGATTCCCCAAACCATATTCGAACGTTCCTGATTCGTTGTGCTGCAAAAAGTACAAAAAAATACCTTTTTAAAAGTACAAAATAAATGATACTTTTTTTTAAGTCCGTACTCTTTATTTACCTCCTTTAAAACCAGATATACTTTATTTCTTCTAAAAAAAGTTGGCAACCCTAAGGAGCCCCCCCCCCTCTAAATATTTATTTTATTTTAATTTCATGATTTATTTTTAAGTAAATATGCCACTAAATATGTCAATATTTAATATTATATTTTTAAAGTGAATATAAAACTAAATATTTTGGGAATGGTTCATGAGTGGTGTTGACAGACAAACAGCGAAGTTATAGTAATAGGATCCCATTTTTACCCTTAAATCCTTAAGGTACAGAACCCGCAAAATAGTAATTGCAAGATCGGTCTAGAAACCCTGACAAACATCACAGTAAATAAGTTTAGTTACTGGTACCTTCACCTAAAGATATAGCTGCGCGTGCGCGAGAAAACCGACCGAACTTCGAAATCAGAATGAAGTATAGTTAGTTAATGTCTTAATTGAGGTTTGACTAGTCAAACCCCGATTTAATTAAATTGAGTTTCGACGTTTGACTGACCAAATTAGTTACTCCTAGGTTTGACTAACATTATTTAGTCAAAGGCCGAAATGATTGGGCTTTGACTAAGACTTCAAGTCAAACCTGAGGATTGACTAGTCAAACCTAGGTGCGCCTGAGCTTCGAGGTTTGACTATAACACATACACTCTAAACTGGAAGATCGTTTGAATGCTAAAAAACGGGCTGAAACTCTTCGTGAGAAAGAAGCTTCTAAAAAAAAACTCATACGTTTACATAAAGCGAAAAACTACGTTGCTCAGATAAGATCGCAATAATCTCTAAATTCTCGATCACAGCGACTTTATTCGTTAAAAACACATGCTTCCCAAACCCGAAGCTTGGAAACTCCCACTTCCAAAAAACTTCGACTCAAGTCAATGAAAGATCATGCTTCTCAAGTACGTAATCTAGAGTCTCCGTCGACTAGACAATCACGTTTGGAATACATGAGTAATCATAATGCCTCCCAAGTGCGTGATCAAGAGTCTCCTTCATCTAGACAAGCGAGACTTAATACATGAGTAATCATGCCTCCCAAGTGCGTGATCAAGAGTCTCCTTCATCTAGACAATCGAGGCTTGAATACATGAGTAATCATGCCTCTGAAATGCGTGATCTAGAATCCCCGTCTACTAGGCAATCACGACTTGAGTCGATGAGCAATCATGCTTCAGAAATTCGTGCTAACGAAACTCCAACATCAAGAGAGATACGACTTCAATCCATGCAGATACGTACATCTAGAACCTACCGAGCTCGCAGAATTTTGTTCGAAACAGATAAGGACGAGTTTGACAGGGCTATTTCAGAGGTATCGGACAAAACATGTTATATTTGTAAAAAAAACAATACAAAAATCAAGTAAAAAATATAACATTGTAACACGGCGCGCCCTTTTATTTACTTCGAGCGACCAGCGCCGAGCCAGCCACTACGTCACAGCGAGGTCTACGCGCGCGCGCAGCCGGTTTACCCTGCCCCGAGACCCCGCACGCCGCCGCGTGCGTCACACGCGCTCACCGGCTGGCTATAAAAGGCGTGCGAGCCGGCCTAGCAGTCAGTTCGTCCGCGACGCTCCGCGCTTCCGTACCACGGAACACGATGCGCCCGCCGGATTGAACTCGCACACACCGCGATGGTAAGGTCTGCTTCCGTAACACGGAACTGACTGGACATCGCGTTGTATCGTCCCATGCACGCTTCCCGTGCCTGCTAGATTGTTAATAGAAATAGTAACTGTTGTCTTGTAGTAGCTAAGTTAATTACGCTAATTAGAATTTGCTCATTGTTTACATTCATGCTTAGCTCAAATGCATAATCCAATCCTGGTTTTATGACTTAGATAATTATTCACGCTTCTTGCTATAAATTTATTAAGTGAATGCTATTGTACTAAATATGGCCCTAATGCATACGCCGATCCTAGTTTTATGCTTTGCACATGCTTTTGTTATGAACTTTATTAATTAGACGTAATTGTTTAGTTTTCAATTTGTAATGTAGGTAACTCAATATTAATAAGTATTGTTGTATGCAGGTAGACTGTTTTTATGTGTGTGTGCCAGTTGACAATAAACCGTGGAATCGTTTATACGTTTGCGTTTAATTGCTCCGCTAATCCCAAGATATTTCATTGGCGATCGAGGATTAATCAGTGTGTGGCGTAATAATATAGCACAACATCATGTCTGTAGGAAAAATATCTGAGTTTGATGTGAAGACTGGAAATTGGACGATGTACATTGAACGGTTGCAGATGTATTTTAAAGTGAACAAAGTGGATAAGGAGTTGTGGTTACCTACGTTAATTACCGGTATGGGAGATGAAGCGTACGAGCTGTTAAGTAACTTATCCAGCCCTAGAACACCTGCAGAGATGACCTATCAAGATGCGGTTACAGTTTTACGCAATCACCTCCAACCGAAACCATCCATAATGGCGGAACGTTACCGTTTTCGACAGAGGCGACAAAGTAGTGACGAGAGCATTTCACAATATATAACAGTGTTAAAAAGTTTATCAAGATACTGCGATTTCGGTAGCAACCTGGAAGATAATTTACGGGATCAATTAGTCTGTGGAGTCAAAAGTGAGGTGATACGACAAAGATTATTCGCGGAGGACGATCTAAAATACACGGGGGCAGTCAAAATAGCGTGTGCGTTGGAAGCGGCGGAGCGGGACGCAGCGATAGTGGAACCGGTTGCGACAGCGGGTACAGCTGTGGCGGGAACGGTGCATGCGGTGAGCGCGGCGCGCGGCGGCTGGCAGCGCCCGCGCCCGCACGCCGGCCAGCGCGGCGGGAGCGGCAAGTGCAGCGTGTGTGGCGGCGCCGGCCATACCAACGAGGAGTGTCGTTACAAAAATTATATTTGTAGTAAATGCAAACGGAGCGGCCATCTACGACGCATGTGTTCCCAAAGGATGAAAAGAGCGGAAAATAGGCGGGAAAGTCTACATCATGCGGAAACTCATGCTGAGGGTTCGTGCGAAGAGGAAACTTCTTCAGAAGAAATTGAAGAATTACACCAGCTTTGTTTAAACGGTTATAAACCGGTAAGCTTATCAGTTATCATTGATAATACTTTACTTAAAATGGAGATTGATACAGGATCGGCAGTATCTTGCATAAGCAAAGCCACCTATAACAAGTATTTTAAATCAAGACCTATAGAGAAAAACAATTACATTTTTAAATTTTATGACGGTAGTGTTATAAGACCGTTGGGATTCATAAAACCTGAAGTGAAATATGCTAATAAGACTAAACACTTAGAGTTATTTGTAATAGATGGGGGCACCACGGCCCTGTTGGGTCGACAATGGCTATCAGAGTTAGGTGTAAAAATTCCGATCTATCAGAGTGATTTGAACTTTAGTCGTAGCACTGAGCAGCCCTGTAGTAATGTTACAATGTTAATCGACAGGTATAAAGAGTTGTTCAGCGGTGGGCTCGGGCGGTTCACGGGAGGCAAGGCTCGGCTGCGGGTGCGAGCGGGCGCGGCGCCGCTGTTCGCGCGGGCGCGGCCGCTGCCGTACGCGCTGCGCGAGCGCGTGGACGCGGAGCTGGACGCCATGCTGCGCGACGGCATCATTGAGCCTGTGGACAGCTCGGAATGGGCGACGCCGCTGGTTCCGGTTCGTAAATCAGATGGGGGCCTTCGAATTTGTGCCGACTATAAAATAACTTTAAATCCCGTCTTGCTGATCGATAGATACCCGTTGCCTAAAATAGATGATCTGTTAGTTAGTCTTAATGGAGCCACATTGTTCTCGAAGATAGATTTATCACAGGCCTACAATCAGGTGGAGTTAGATGATTCAAAAGATCTCACAGTAATTAAATAAATAATAAATAATAATAAATCTTTATTGGCAACAAAAACACTTACATGCACAAACATTGTTGCGTTAGCAACTGCATTAGTCAAGGACTGTGTCGCAGTTGCTAGCGCCCACCTCATACAGGCTGACATTGCAGACTTAAAAGTATTTTTGTTTTAATTTTAGTCTTAATTTTAACTTATAATTTATAAATTAAATAGTTAAGTTTACACATTATTTAGAAGTAGGTAACTAACTGTGAGTGATGTGTGTGTATAGTTCGTGCTGAGAGTGCAAGTTTCATTATGATTAGATTTATTTTTATTTTTTATTTTAATTTTAATACCAATTTTTTCCAAATTATACAATTACCATTACCACTACTTTATCAAAGTTTCTACTGCGTCATAATCAAGACCAAGAAGCTATTCACTTAAAAGGATTTTACATTTGAAAGTGGGAAGGGAGTAGATGTGGAGTGCTGCGTTTACTTTGTTGTATAAAGAATTAACACTCATAGAGGGTTGTTTAAATACAATAGACTTGTATTTGGCCTAGCTTCGAGTCCCGGGATTTTCCAACGTATTATGGCCACCCTTCTTGGTGATATACCAGGTGTAGAAGTATTTTTAGATGACGTAATTGTAGGTACAAAAGGGGGAGTTTTAGAACACTTAGCTACGTTAGAAAAAGTACTTCATAGATTGCATTCCCACGGCATGAAACTTAAGAAAAGCAAATGTTTATTTCTGACGGAAGAAGTTAAATACGTAGGATACGTAATTTCTAAGGACGGCATTAAAGTAGACCCTGAAAAAGTTGCCGCAATCGTAAGGATTCCTCGGCCAAGCAATGTAACTGAATTGAGATCATTTTTAGGTTTAGTCAATTTTTATGCTAAATTCGTAAATAACTTGAGCACTATTTTATTTCCGTTATACGATTTATTAAAAAAGAATGTCAGTTGGAAGTGGAGTAATCTGTGTGAAAGAGCTTTTGTTAGGGTGAAAGAGATTCTAACAGGTGCAGAAGTGTTAGCTCATTATGATCAAGGTAAGCCCTTAGTGTTGACGTGCGACGCGAGTGCGCGCGGCATCGGCGGAGTGCTGACGCAGCCTGCGCGCGCGCCCGGCGGCGGCGAGCGCCCGGTCGTGTACGTCTCGCGCGCGCTCTCGGAGGCCGAGCGGCATTACTCGCAAATAGACAGGGAGGCGCTGGCCATTGTCTTCTGTTTACAAAAACTACATCAACATATTTATGGTAGGCATTTCACTTTAAGGACGGATCATAAACCACTTGTTAGTATTTTCGGGCCGAAACATGGGATTCCAGCGATGGCGGCCAGCCGTATGCAACGTTGGGCTATTATATTATCGGCTTATACTTACGATATCGAATACGTAAATACAAAAGATAATGGCGCCGATGGCCTGTCTCGACTACCTATGCAGAATAGTGTGACTAGTGACTCATCGCATGACGTTCCCGAACAAACATTTTTACATTTTGCTCAAAATGAATTATTGTTAGATCATAATACTATTAAACGTCAAACGCAACGGGATCCCATTTTAGGTAGAATCTTAATGTTTATTAGAGACGGATGGCCAGAACAAATCGAGTTAAGGGAATTAAAATCGTATTACAATAGGCGTAAGGAACTTTATGAGGAATTAGGATGCGTAATGTGGGGCCACAGAGTTGTAGTACCAGAAAGTTGTAGAAACCAAGTACTTATTGAATTGCATGAGTCACACATGGGAGTCGTTAAAACCAAAGCTATGGCGCGTAGTTATGTGTGGTGGCCCGGCATCGACGAGGCCGTGGAGGCGCTATGCAGCGCGTGCGCCGTGTGCGCGGCCGAGGCGGACGCGCCGCCGCGACATGCGCCCGCGCCCTGGCCGTGGCCAGCGAAGCCGTGGTCCCGCGTTCATTTGGACTTTTTAGGCCCCATGTTTGGAAAAATGTATTTAGTTATGATAGATGCTAGAACTAAGTGGTTAGAAGTTTTTCCGATACCCAGTACGGCAGCGAACTATACTTTAGAAAAACTAAGAGAGGTCTTCGCCAGGTGGGGTCTGCCAAAACAAATTGTTACGGATAATGGACCCCCATTCACGAGTAAAGAGATGTCCGATTTTTTGACTAAAAACGGAGTTAAACATATTTTTTCCGCTCCGTATCATCCGGCATCTAACGGGGCCGCTGAAAATGCCGTACGTGCCGTAAAAAGGGTGATTAAAAAAGCGATACGTCAACGGGAGGACATCAATACCTTTCTGAATACATTTCTTTTACATTATAGCAATACCGAACACTGCACTACTGGGGAAAGCCCAGCATCGTTGATGCTAGGGAGAAGGTTACGCACAAAGTTAGATATTATGAGACCGGATCGTGAAGTTAAAGTTACAGAAAAACAATACCGTCAAAAGATATCAGGCAACGAGGTTGAACGTATTTTCGAGCCTGGTGATGACGTGTGGTTGCGTCATTACCAAGGTGGACAAAAATGGGTAGCGGGGAAAGTGACAGATAAATTAGGTTCAACGGATTACAGGGTTTTAGATGCTATAGGTAGGGAAACGCATAGGCATATCGATCAGCTAAGAAGGAGATCTCGAAGTTCATTGATCGCCCCCTCTGGTCAGACGGATTCTAGTCAGGACGTTCGGGAGCCAACCGGCGTTCCTCTGGAGCCGGTAGTCACAGAGGCGCCAGCAAACCGTCCACTTGTTACTGAGAGTCAGAAGGTAGTCGAGGAGTCAAACGACATGAGTTGTTCAGCACAAAATTTACCCGCCGAAGCACACCCTACCGTGAGCGCGCCCGCACCCGCAATCGAACCACCTAACGAATGTCCCACGCCTTCCCGAACCAGACCGATACGTAAGTGTCGACTCGAAAAACCTCCTCGCTATAAGTTTTGATAATTTATGTTATTTCGTTATACCTATCTTTGGTTATCTGTATGTATTTCATATGTTAATTTTGCAATACAAGTGTTATCTCGTTACCTTTAAGTACCTTTAAAATGTTAACTAAAATAATATTCAGTAAATTATATTGTAGGTATCTTGTTAAGAAAATAATTAGTTATTTAGTTGTATTATCATCATTACTAAGTACTCAATGTAACTAGTACCAATATAACCATACTATGCATGGAAATCATGTATCTAGTCTGTACACAGTAACTTTAGAATCTGGTAATAAGAAGGGAGGATTGTAATGTAGGTAACTCAATATTAATAAGTATTGTTGTATGCAGGTAGACTGTTTTTATGTGTGTGTGCCAGTTGACAATAAACCGTGGAATCGTTTATACGTTTGCGTTTAATTGCTCCGCTAATCCCAAGATATTTCACAATTAAGTTTAGATCATATGCATAAACCGATCCTTGTTTTGTGTTCTAATTGAATTACTCACGCTTTAGTTATAAAGTTTATCAAGTAAATACAATTGTATAGTTTTCTATTGGATCCGGCTCAAATGCATATACCGATCCTCATTTTTTGCTTTGAACACTAAAATCATGCTTTGCCATAAGATTAATTAGTCAATGCAATTAGTATTGTTTACTATTAAGTACTGTTCATATGTACATGCCGATCCTAACTTTACTGCGATAATTTTGTTTATACCGACTAATAGCCCCGTAATTGAGAGGTTGTCTGCTTTGTTCGTGTAATTTAGTCATAGGTTGATTGGCAATAAACACGAGATAAAGCCCTATAAAATTGGTTTTGGTCATTTCTCTCTGTAGCTCAGGTTCCCCCCTCCTATAAATTGGGCGACCCAACGTGGCGCCCTCTTACAAACTGGCGTCCCAACGTGGCGCCCTCTTACAAAATGGCGTCCCAACGTGTGGGGCCCTCTAATAAACTGGGTCCCATCGAGGCACGAACCTAAACTTAACACTTAAGACCAAAACCGCACAGACAACCTTCTCTCTTAGTCTCGCGAGTTAGGTATTAGTCGAGATAGGGTTAGGCTAATTAAGATAGGCTAGACTCGTAACACGAGTACCTACTTTGGCAGATTCGTCATTCGTGGTAGGTACTACCACAGGCCGCCAAAGATTTGGAAGACCCTTCTATTGTTCACGAGTAACAGGAGGAGCCCATCCAAGATATAATTTGAAAAGATGAAGGAGGAATTTGCCCTTCTACGAAATGTTTTCCTCTATGGCAACCACACTTGAATTTCAAGTCACCTCAACCTTCCATGAGTTCGGAAGTTGCAAGCGGGCTTATAGTGGTGCCGTCAGGGATGAAGGTTAATAGCAGCGAAAAGCTGAAGGAGGAATATGCCCTTCCGCGAATCGTTTCCCCATGGTAACCACACCTGGATTTCAAAAGTCACCTCAACCTTTCATGATGAGTTCGGAAGTTGCAAGCGGGCTTACAATGGTACCAGTGTTAGGGATTAATGTTAGCAGCGAAAAACTCAAGCCCTGCTTCGATACAGGGGGAGGGAAGAAGCTCTTCGGTCACATCAGCCCTGTTTGGATACAGGGGGAGGGAGGAAATTATTCCTTGCGGGAGAAATTTGAGAACGCCCGAGGGTTTTCGTAGCAACTATACTCAGGGGCTCAGCACCAAGGCCCTATATGATATTCTGAAGTCATGGACCTAGTTCTTTGAAATTGCAGACTTCGACCAGCGCCTGGGCCTGTACCACTCGTCAGCGCTCTGCCTGTTCCAGAGCGCTGAGACAGCGCCCCACCTGCTCCAGAGCGCTGAGACGGCGCCTGTGCCCACAGTCCAGCCAGCCTATGGTGGTGCCCCGAGCTACCTCCGCAGTGCCATGCGTGAGCGTGGTCGGCCGAAGAAGATGACCTCCCGAGCCACCTCCGCCTTGCCATGCGTGAGCGTGGTCATACGAAGAAGATGACCTCACGAGCCACCTCCGCAGTGCCATGCGTGAGCGTGGTCGGCCGAAGAAGATGACCTCCCGAGCCACCTTCGCCTTGCCATGCGTGAGCGTGGTCATACGAAGAAGATGACCTCACGAGCCACCTCCGCAGTGCCATGCGTGAGCGTGGTCGGCCGAAGAAGATGACCTCCCGAGCCACCTCCGCCTTGCCATGCGTGAGCGTGGTCATACGAAGAAGATGACCTCACGAGCCACCTCCGCAGTGCCATGCGTGAGCGTGGTCAACCAGAAAAGGTGGTGCCTCAAGCCACCTCCGCTGCGCCATGCGTGAGCATGGTCAGCCGAAGATGACTTCCCAAGCCACATCGTGTGATGGCACGCCGTCATCCACACCAGTCCTGGCTTCCTCGTCGGGACGACTTCGGAGCCAGAGGGGGAGTCTGTAACACGGCGCGCCCTTTTATTTACTTCGAGCAACCAGCGCCGAGCCAGCCACTACGTCACAGCGAGGTCTACGCGCGCGCGCAGCCGGTTTACCCTGCCCCGAGACCCCGCACGCCGCCGCGTGCGTCACACGCGCTCACCGGCTGGCTATAAAAGGCGTGCGAGCCGGCCTAGCAGTCAGTTCGTCCGCGACGCTCCGCGCTTCCGTACCACGGAACACGATGCGCCCGCCGGATTGAACTCGCACACACCGCGATGGTAAGGTCTGCTTCCGTAACACGGAACTGACTGGACATCGCGTTGTATCGTCCCATGCACGCTTCCCGTGCCTGCTAGATTGTTAATAGAAATAGTAACTGTTGTCTTGTAGTAGCTAAGTTAATTACGCTAATTAGAATTTGCTCATTGTTTACATTCATGCTTAGCTCAAATGCATAATCCAATCCTGGTTTTATGACTTAGATAATTATTCACGCTTCTTGCTATAAATTTATTAAGTGAATGCTATTGTACTAAATATGGCCCTAATGCATACGCCGATCCTAGTTTTATGCTTTGCACATACTTTTGTTATGAACTTTATTAATTAGACGTAATTGTTTAGTTTTCAATTAAGTTTAGATCATATGCATAAACCGATCCTTGTTTTGTGTTCTAATTGAATTACTCACGCTTTAGTTATAAAGTTTATCAAGTAAATACAATTGTATAGTTTACTATTGGATCCGGCTCAAATGCATATACCGATCCTCATTTTTTGCTTTGAACACTAAAATCATGCTTTGCCATAAGATTAATTAGTCAATGCAATTAGTATTGTTTACTATTAAGTACTGTTCAATGTACATGCCGATCCTAACTTTACTGTGATATTTTGTTTCTACCGACTAACTATTCCGTGACTTGAGAGGTTGTCTGCTTTGATCTTGTAATTTAGTCATAGGTTTGTTGGCAATAAACACGAGCTAAAGCCCTATAAAATTGGTTTTGGTCATTTCTCTCTGTAGGTTAGGTTCCCCTCTTATAAATAGGGCGACCCAACGTGGCGCCCTCCTACAAACAGGGCGACCCAACGTGGCGCCCTCCTACAAATAGGGCGACCCAACGCGGCGCCCTCTTACAACATCTAATAATCTTTTCCCACCTAACACTCCAGAAAGAATAACGGCCTGTAATCGATGTGCCAATTCTATAAATCGTAATAAAGTTCCGTCAACGGCTTTCTGGAATAAAATGACGGTTCCGGAACCTCCTCAACAATTAGTAGCTTTATCTGAAGTTGAAATAAGGCTTGTATCGAGGATTGTACCGTTTGTTAAAATAATAAAACTGGGGGGACGTTTCGGACAAAAAGGGTTTAAAGGGCAGGCTGTGTTGTTTGTCAACAAATTGAAGAAATCACGGAACAACTACCACTGGCAATTGACCAGTGTGGTCTCACCGTTGTCATCGAAACATTAGAAAATGTTGATAGGGTCAGGGAATATAGAGTCAATTTAAACCTGGGTGCAGCTTTAAATTGGCTTGTAAACAACAATCATCTCTACAGGTTGGAAACGATAAGTGATCTCACTCGATTATTTCTAAACTATACAAGATATCAACAAACTAGTTACTGATCCTGAAAGTGCTTCAAGAGCTCTATCAAACGGTATTAATAACACCGGTCAACAAAAAAAAAATTTTTTTTTGCGCATGGATTTTACTTATTATATTCTGATTATATAAGCAAATTTATATAAAAAAGTGCGATTACAAATCGGAAATATTTGCTTTTTAAAGAGTTATAGCGATTTGAATTTTCCATCTTCATAGTAAAATGTCTCTAAAGATGCACGTCTCATTCTCATTGGGATATATTTATAGATAATTATGGGGGCTTATTCGCAAGAACAAGGGGCACACTTTCATCAAAATATAGTGGGATTTGAGAGACGACGTTACCAAGGCCAGTAAACTGAAAGCATGATAGGGTTAGATTTTTATGAGAAAAATCTTGTATGGAACATGACATTAAATTAGAACTTTACATTTTTAATAAATATTTAGACTCTATTTTAAATTTTCTCTTGTGAGAATGAATCTTAAATGGATGCTTGGTATGTTTTAATAATTAGAAAGAATGAAAGAAAGAAAGAAAAAAATATTTGGCAACAAATTAAATCATCTCTATGTTCATGTTTCATACATTCATTGATATGAATTTTTCTATTTTTTACAAATAAAAGCAAATTCAGAACAATTTTTTGTTGTTATTCTTATTTCTAGGTATTAAAGCAATAAAAATAAGCTATGCATAACCCGTGCGCAAAAATGCTGTAGACAGTTGTAATAGGTTACAGAATAATCTGGATCTATCCGAAAATTCAATGTTTCCAGCTTCCATACATTTGGTAAAGTCACGTTATTTTAAAAACTACAGATGATGTGATAAAACTGATTACTGATTCTAAAAGTGCTTCACAAGGTCTATCCAATGGCATCAACAATAGGTTACAGAATAAACTGGATCTATCCAAAAATTCAATGTTTCCTTCTTCCATACATTTAGTACTATACCACAGTCATGACACTCATCTCTTAACAATATTATAACAAGAAAAGCCCAAAACCAATGTTTTCCATGAATAATTTAAAATAACAATACAATTTACGAGTTTATTTTAAAAGTTTATTATTAAATTAAAAAAAATACATTTCTGATATTGTGTGTCTGGCATACATTTAGTATGGAAGCTGGAATCATTGAATTTTCAGATAGATCCAGTTTATTCTGTAACCTATTTTGGTACCGTTTAAAAGAGCTCATGAAGCACTTTCAGGATTAGTAACCAGTTTTTCAATATGGGGCATTTCACGCGAAGCGGACAGCGAAAATCAAGTCAGGTTTTGGATTTTGTTCATATTTGGATTAAATGTACTGCTATATGACCTGAATGGATGTGCATCATTATATTTTTTTTATGAAGCTTAGTTTATTTTTTATGAGCGTTCAAAAAATTGGTAAAATTTTAGGAACAGATTTTTCAGAAGCTATTACTGCTATTATTACATTTGATTAAAAATAAACTAACTATTGAACTTTTGAGAATAAATAACTGTGTTTCTTACTATTTACTACAAATTTAAAATTTCTTTTTTGTTCACATAGAAAACCGGAAGTAAAGTTTTAAAATCGAATTTTACAAAACTTCGGGATTTTTTAAATTTTAAATTTTTATTTTAAAATATACCTAGTAGTCTATAAATAACGTGTGTAAAGTTGTAGAATGGAGTCTGTATTGGTTTTTGATTTAGACGCAGTACAGTGCGAGCGCGCCGCAATGAGCGTCATACTGGCTATCAACATTTGGCTACTGTATAAAAATTATTTGTTCGAAAATAACTGAAACGTTAATATTGTTGCATGCATACTCTTAAACAATTATAATTTTGACTTGGCGAACTTCGTACCGTCTAACAGACAATGATTGTTGGCATTGAGATGGTGCGTATTACGTCGCGGACTACCCACATCTTATTGAATAATACACTAAAACATTATTCTTCTTTTTTAGGTAGTTGGCTAGCTACCTCCATATCAAATTTCATCAAAATCTGCCCAGCCGTTCTTGACTTATAAATCGTGTAACTAACACGACTTTGTTTTATGTATAAAACAAAGAACGGCTGAACAGATTTTAACGAAATTTGGCATGGAGATAGCTGGCACCCTGGACTAACATATCCCGACTACCCAAAAAGAAGGGTAATGTTTTAAGAGTATTATTCAATAAGTTGTGGGTGGTCTGCGACATAATACCATCTCAATGCCAACAATCATTGTTTTTAGGCGGTACAAAGTTCGCCGAGTCAATATTATAATTGTTTAAGAGTATGCATGCAACAATATTAATGTTTCAGTTATTTTCGAACAAATAATTTTTATACAGTAGCCAAATGTCGATAGCCAGTATGACGCTCATTGCGGCGCGCTCGCACTGTACTGCGTCTAAATCAAAAACCAATACAGACTCCATTCTACAACTTTACACACGTGATTTATAGACTACTAGGTATATTTTAAAATAAAAATTAAAAATTAAAAAAATCCCGAAGTTTTGTAAAATTAGATTTTAAAACTTTACTTCCGGTTTTCTATGTGAACAAAAAAGAAATTTTAAATTTTTAGTAAATAGTAAGAAACACAGTTATTTATTACACAGTTATTTTACGTGTCTCATTTGCGGCAGTATGGGCCATAAAAAGGGTGGCGCTGCCCAAAGGAAACTAAAAACGGAGAGTGCGGTCCTACAGCGCGACGCGACTGCGATACCGTCACCGTCGACACCGGATGATGGGAGGAGTAATAAATAGGCTTGTGTAGTACATGTACTATGTACTAATAGGAAGCAATTCCTTTAGTACACTTTAGTACAGCCGATCACGAATAATAATAAAACGAGACGTTAAATTAGTGACAAGCGCGCGCGTGCGAGATGGATTCGGCTCTGTTGCGAGTATTTTGCGACATTGTACTTAAAGGTGACAGTAATAAAGACGTTTTTCGTCCGATCTGATTAAAAAAATCGGTGTACGAAAAAGAACTAACTACATGTTCGGAGCGATCCGTCACAGATCCGTTCACTGTTCAGTGTCCGAGTAAGAACAAGCCTAGTAATAAATATTGCACGTTCTGTATTGGTCATTTTGTCGATTCTTGCTTTCAAAAGCAGCGTTGGGGGATTCGAGTGGGAGTCGGTCTTCAAGTGTGGGTTTTTGCTTAGAGTCGAATTCCAGCTCAGTGGAATAACGTAATACCCGCATTTTTAGTGCAAAATGTACCCGTTAATATTTTGATTGACAGCGGGTCGGACATTTATTTATTTATTTATTTATATAAGGCACAGCTACAGAGAACAAACAATAACAATACAATTAACACAACAACATAGCACAATATTAAGTCTGAACTCCGATTAGAGCCAGGCACAGCATTTAAATAACAAAGAAATAACAAAAAAACGGGCTTACAAACAAAAGACAGTTTCACTCAATCTTATTATAACAATTCACTTACCCTATCCCTACAAGTCCGAATAAATGTATTAGTTGGACCGAAGAGGTCCAGATCTTTACTTACATTATTGTACGATCTGCACATTCGGTAGATAGGGTCATTGAATGTGACATTATTATGAGCAACTGGTATGGAAAAAAGATTTTGAGTTCTTGCACTACCAGTGGTCTTAAATGAGAAATGGCTTAGCAACTCACTTGAATCCCATTTGGCATTTATTATTTTAAACAATATTGAGAACTCCGCCATCCTGCGTCGTTGAGCGAGAGACATAATTGAAAAATGTGATAGTCTCAATTCATAAGATGGTAATCTGCGTCTCATACCGCACCTGGCGCTCAGAACACGGAGGAAACGCCTCTGTACGGATTCGATACGAGAGATGTGGCAGAGATAGAAGGGTGACCAAATTATTGAACAATATTCTAATATGCTTCGAACCAATGTTACAAACAGCAATACAACACTATCCGCTTTTCTGAAAGGTTTCGTAGTTCTAAGAACAAAACCTAAAACTTTATTAGCCTTTGAAACGATATAGCCGTAGTGATAAGTGTATGAAAGTTTCGAGTCAAGTAGTACACCAAGGTCCTTAACTACGTTAAGGCGTTTGAGTACAACAGCATTAATGTTATAGTCACGTGTCATTGCCAATCGTTTTTTAGTGAATGTGATGATTTTTAACACACCATTCATGTACCATATAAATATTGCGCTGCAACACCTCGCAATCCCCCTGAGTGCGTATCTCTTTATATATCTTTATGTCATCCGCGTACGCTAGGCAATCACAAGTCATTGAATTAAGAAGATCATTGACAAACAATACAAATAACAGAGGTCCCAAATTGGAACCTTGTGGTATACCAGAATAGGCCGTGAATGGTACGGAATCATAGCCATAGACTGTGACTAACTGGGTACGATTATCGAGGTACGACTCAAGCCATCGCAGGAGTGAGCCATGTATACCGAGATGATGAGCCTTACGACTTAGTATTACATGGTCGACCTTATCAAAGGCCTTAGAGAAGTCGGTATACAATGCATCAACTTGAGTACGCCTATCAAAGCTAGAGTTAAGGAAATGAACAAATGTAAGAAGATTGGAAGCAGTAGATCTACCAGGAACAAATCCATGCTGCCTGTGACTTATCATGGGATTCAAATGAGAGTAAATATGCTTATACACTATGCTTTCAAATATCTTGGCGAAACAAGAGATAATACTTATTGGCCGGTAATTCCTAACATCCATCCTATTACCGGATTTATACACATGTACAATTTTGGTTAATTTCCAGAGTTCAGGGAAAATTCCCAATTTCAGACTTTTATTATAAATAATCTTGAGTGGGCGCACCAAACTACTGGCACATGCTTTTATTATTACAGGTGGGATGCCATCAGGGCCTGCGCCCTTGTTAACATCTAAAGCTTTGAGGACTGGTTCAATATCGGAATCTGTTATAATTATAGGCGCAATGCAACTATTAGATTCATGGAAGTCTGGACTGTATGTAGTATTAGACTCCTTATTATATAGGTACTGATGCGAAGTTCTTTGCAAACAAATTGGCTATATCAAGGCCATTAGATGCGGTGTGCGTTTCAAGAAACATTTCATTAGGGAGGGCATTCGTTTCTTTTTTCGTTTTTGTGAAGTGCCAAAATTTTTTTATGTCCGTTTTAAGGCTGTCTTCAATAGCTGAAATATAAGACTTAAAACATTTATCAAAGGAAATTTTAACTCTTGTTCTCAACACTGCGAATGTATCAAAATCACGGGGATTACCGTACTTTCGATATTTATAGTGATACTTATCCTTTTCTCTGATCATTTTTATTAGCGAACGTGAAAACCAACTAGGCCAGGATCCTTTTGTCTTTGACAAGGGTGTATGTTTACCTATGGTCTGCCATAGATGATTATAAAAGCACTGCAGGAAGTCATCACAGTTGAGATCACTAAACTTTTCCCAGGGTATCCGCGAGAGTTCTTCATTACAAGCCTCAAAGTTCGCGCTCCGAAACCTATACCTGCTAGTGTTGACCTCTTTTAAAATTGAAAATTTATTACACTTTATAGCTATACCTAGAGGGGGATGATGTTCATCACACCGTCCAAGAGCCTGTGCTTCAGTTACGGATGCGACTATTTCCGAGTTGCAGAGTATAAGATCCAAGATTCTGCGATTTTTATTTAAGATCTTGTTATGTTGGCGTAAATCACAAGTTGCCATCAAGTCACAAACAACCGTCACTTTTTGATTGGATGATACCAACTGATCCGGATCTATAGTCCAATCATTATCAGGTAAATTAAAATCCCCTATTATAATACAACGATCCGAAGAAGCCAGGTGTAACCGTTCACAATTATTTATAAATTCTAAGTAATGGTCAAGCGATAAGTATGAAGGCAGGTAGACAACGCATAGATTAAGGGTGAAACCCTTAAGACGAATGCTGACCCAGGCGTCCTCAACGGATGTTTGCCACTCCGGTTTATGTAAGCTAGTGAGATTCCTCTTAACAGCGATAAGTACACCACCACCATGTGACTTACTATAAGTATTCAAAAACTCAAGAGGGCGGTCCCTGCGATAAACAACATAATCTCTGATCGAAAAACTCAGAAGATGACACAGAATTATCAAGCCAAGTCTCACACAAACACAAAACATCGTAATTACCAGTCACAATTGAGTTACAAATATCGGTGCATTTACTTTTCATACCCCTTATATTTTGATAATATATTGACAACGTATCCATTAACAATAGAGGCTATACAACATAATATGTTACAACTAGAGACAACAAATGCCAACATCAGTGCAACGTGTCCAGCACTTGCCGATTCTTCACAAATATGAATGGCGACGTCTCATTCTTGCGTGCAAATATGCGGCCATTTCGTACCCAAACAAACTTATACGATAACTCCTTGCACTTAGCTCTAGTTGCGGCATGCAAGGCCTTGTTGGCAGGTGAGAGATGCTCGGAGACGTAGACAGGACAGCTGTCACCAGCAATGCCAAGCAGCGACGAGCTCAGCCTGTTCTTCGGATGGGACCTGTTGTACCGTGTGACCGCCGAGTAGAATTCATCGCGAGAGCGCGAGCCTTTCAGATTGACAATGATCGAGCGGGGGCGCTTGTTGTCTTTGTTGATGCTGGCCACACGAGTGCATTTCAATACATCAATGTCATTTAGCTTGTGAGAAACCACTTCCGCAATCTTATTCACAATCGCCAATACATTCTCAGATCGATGGTACGGCACACCATGAATCTCCAAGTTTGCTTCTCTCGCCTGCTGCTCCATATTATTAAGTCGCTCAGATAGGTCCTCGACAGTTGCACGCAGGGTGCTGCACTCTGACTGTAGGTTTTTATAGTCGTTCATTATTTTGCTAGTCATCTTTACGATGTCGTCGTATTGATTGCTCACATATTGAACTGAGTTCTGCAATTCGTTGAGTTTCTCACTAATTGGGGCCAATTCGGCGCGGACGGCTGCCCTTACCTCCAGTTTAATCATTTTGAGAAATTCACTGTCTTTTGGATCTGTTATAGTACTCGATGCACTGGTTTTGCGACGCAAAGTTACATTTTCATATACTCCAGCATCATCCTCAGGTGATGAGACAGTTTCAAGTTAATTTCGTTAATTTCCGAATCAGTTTTGAAGCGTTTTAATTTTATTTTAATAGAATCCCGGCTTATCGTTTGATGCGAGGAATCGGAATTCAGGAGGTCGAATCAACTTCGTACGTGACGACTTTTCAAAATCTTGTAAGCAACGCGATGGTTCTTGTGGTATTCGTGATGGATCACAAGACCATGTCTTGGTGAAAATTTTGGTTTGATCAAACAAAATAGTTATGTATGTGGTGGGTAACCTTCCCACGTCTTCGTCAGTAGTACTACCGTCGACTCCAAATCAAATCAAATCAAATCATTTATTGCATTACATGTGTGGTTTGACAATATCGCGCCCTGACCCTGAGTGTCTTGCGCTGCCTTTGCTGGATTCCGAGAGGCGCATTCCTGTGGATGCGGTGGCCCTGGGCCATGGAGCAGGAGCAGCAGTGCGACCCGCGCAACTACCAGGGAGGACGCAGTGAACAGGAATATTTTCGCTTTGTCTGGTTTGCTACAAACAAGGTCCTGTAACTTTTGTATTTCTTTTCTTATCTACCCTTGTATACTCACGGACATTGCCCGCGGGTGGCGTGACCGGAGGGAGCGGCGAGCGTTCGGCGAACGAACGAGCAATGTTCGGTTCGCGAGCGAACATCGAAGAAGACGATCGTTACGAATATGTGCATAATTTTGATAAGTATTTTATGTGCACAGGAAGGCCGAGCGTGTATTTTGAAGTGAACCTGCTGCCCATACAAGTTTAAACGGGCGCTGGTGCATCACCGCTATGACTTGGAGTTGCTGGCTGGGTTCTGCATCGAAAAACCCAGGAGGCAACCGAGCACATGGGCTCGTGGCGCGGCGAGTGGACTCCAGGGACTTGCGGAGCATTCTTGGAGGGTGGCGAATCTTGACTTTGACATGCAAATACGGCCTCTGTCAGTTTCTGGCTTTGTCCAGGCAGACGCTGACTGGTTTTTAATACCTGAAGCGTAGTATTTACTTTGACATGCAAATACGGCCTCTGTCAGTTTCTGGCTTTGTCCAGGCAGACGCTGACTGGTTTTTAATACCTGAAGCGTAGTGTTGACTTTGACATGCAAATACGGCCTCTGTCAGTTTCTGGCTTTGTCCAGGCAGACGCTGACTGGTTTTTAATACCTGAAGCGTAGTGTTGACTTTGACATGCAAATACGGCTTCTGTCAGTTTCTGGCTTTGTCCAGGCAGACGCTGACTGGTTTTTAATACCTGATGCGTAGTGTTGATTTTGACATGCAAATACGGCCTCTGTCAGTTTCTGGCTCTGTCCAGGTAGACGTTGATGGTTTTTAATACCTGATGCGTAGTTTTGATTTTGACATGCAAATACGGCCTCTGTCAATTTCTGGCTCTGTCCAGGCAGATGTTGATGCTTTTTAATACCTGATGCGTAGTGTTGATTTTGACATGCAAATACGGCCTCTGTCAGTTTCTGGCTCTGTCCAGGCAGACGTTGATGGTTTTTAATACCTGATGCCTAGTGTTGATTTTGACATGCAAATACGGCCTCTGTCAGTTTCTGGCTCTGTCCAGGCAGACGCCGCGGGTTTTTAATACCCAAGGTGTAGTGTTGGCATGCAAATATGGCCTCTGCTGACGGCGACGGGTTAGTAAGCACATTATGCAAACTTTGGGCCTCTTTTGTGCTTACTGTTCTAACTAATCTACGGATAATAGCATTCCGGAGCTATTATTCGTAGGACTAGTAATTTTCTTTTCACTAATTGTTTTTATTTTATTATTCACTATTTGAGTTTAGTTAATTTGAACGTCATTTTGGGTCTCTCATCGCAATCACATGAGTGCACGCATGGGATTGTGCTAAAAGGGTATGATCTTTCTAACATTTGTGAATTTTAACTTCAAGAAACGACGGTTTCACTTTGGTTCCTTGTAACTGTCATACATTGAACATACACCACTGACATTCCAGATGATAACCATGGAACCGAACATGGGTGAACCAACCTGGTGAGGGTCAGCCTCAAGCTGCACCTCAGGGCTCCGAGCATCAGCTTCCTGCGGACCAGGGCTGCGATGACCAGCCTTTGGCGGGTCCGAGCTGCGCAAATCAGTTTTCAAACGTCGGCGAGG
Organism: Ostrinia nubilalis; assembly: GCF_963855985.1. Taxonomy (NCBI): domain Eukaryota; kingdom Metazoa; phylum Arthropoda; class Insecta; order Lepidoptera; family Crambidae; genus Ostrinia; species Ostrinia nubilalis. The sequence goes on along the minus strand of NC_087118.1, from coordinate 672,959 downwards.
TTATGCTGCGCGCGGAAGAAGCCGTGGTTGATGGGGAGCAGGCAGCGGTCGAGGACGCCGCACGATCAGGAACGGCCGTCTTAGAAATAACACCCGCTACGTCAGCGTGCCGTCATATCGTTCGATCCTGTTGTCTCTGTCTTAGAGAGGGAAGGCACGAGAAACCGGCCGCCCCGCGCACCGCGACACTTTGCTCGAGCGCTTGGCTGTGACGGACGTTCTCTCGGTTCAGAGACTGTGATATTTGTGACCTAGATCATTATTTCTGCCATAGGCATATTTCTTTATTACGTTAATTTGATTTGTGGAATTATTGGTTTCGGTTATGTAATAAATCGATATCTGCTGGTGCCGTACATTACTTTTAAAAAGCACTCTCACCTCTGATCCTTAAGAGTATTGTATCAGTGCGAGCCCGATATCCGTGCGGCGGTATTATCTACTATATAAAATTAAGTCGGGTTTTCCTCCCTGACGCTATAACTCCAGAACGCACGAACCGATTTCCACGGTTTTGCATTCGTTGGAAAGGTCTCGGGCTCCGTGAGGTTTATAGCAAAGAAAATTCGGGAAAAGGGGGTAAAACGGGAACCATGCGTACGAAGTCGCGGGCGGCCGCTAGTTGTATTTAAATGAAAGAAGTGCTAAATGATAGAAATTTTGTTTATATACTGAAATCAATCGAGTTTAAAAACAAAATCTTGTCTTATCTCCTATCGAAAGTGAAGGAACAAGAGTTTGCCAGTGTGTTATTTCTAGGTGTTCAGTTTACTATCGTAAAGACGTAAAAGTTATTAAGGTAGAGAGCTAGAAATGTAAGGAATAACGAACCTGTATGAAAGAGCATTATTGTCATCTGTTTACAGTACTTTTGAATGATAAGTAGGTACAAGCTTATCACACACACAAAAGCATGGTTTAATTTTTTTTTAAATGTAGGTTCTGTAAAAAAAATTATTTTGCGGAAGGAAGCAAATTCGTGTAAAAGGTTTTTTTATTAAAGACCTACTTAATTAATTAGTTTTTAGAACAAAAAATAAACTCGTAACGTGATAAGGTGTAAGCACAGAATAAATAATAGTAGTACCTACCTACGATACAGTGTAATTCAGCTCGCACAGCACTACGTACCTATAATTTTATTCATCTACAAGTTTTGTCTCTTTCTATCGCGTGTCTCTGAACTCTTCTTACGCTGTTAGGGTTGCTATGCTGTCTAGTGAAAAAATAGAATTAATCTACTTAGGTATTTGTAATGAGGTACGTATGTAGGTAAGTATTAGTGTTATTTTACCTTTGTATAAATAACATTTTAAATATACCTACTTAGGATAAAAAAGTATTTTTTTTAATACAATGTCTTCATTCATACCTATTTTAACATAAGACAAATAAATTAAACATAGTACCTACTATCACAGAAGAAATAATGACATCATACCTACCTACTTACTACGCAAACACGAAACGGCTACATCCTAGAACGAGAGGCGTCACCCGAAAATCATATTTGTATTTGACTTTGCACAAACTTAATCTAATGTTACTCACTGTACTTTGGCAACAATTTATTTTTTACTGAATATTGTTGGGGTACCTATGCATTATGGTAAAAGAACTAGTTTGTCGTAATTTGGTGTATCGATGTTACTCTTCCGTTTCATTTACAGGGTAGTTAATACGAAAGGTAATAGTTAATATTTTAACGATAAAATTCTTAAAACATCATAAATTGTATTCAAAAGAAATTATTTATTAAAGGCAAAACATCAAGTCCCGACGGGCGCTCGCGTGACACTCGACTGATATAATACCCGCCGGTGCGGGGCGCTTCGCTGTAGGTAATTATCGGATGTACCGCGCGGAGTGAGCCAGGCCTGGTGTAAGTAACTAATTTAGTCATTACATTTTTAGGGTAGATTTGGATTAAGCTCCGTCCAGTAGTCGTCGTTGAACTCACAGCTGATTGTGGCTGCAGTGGCTGATAGTTGACTGACTCAGGGGCGAGCGCGGGTAGTGGGGCGCGGGACGGGGGGCGCAGCGTTTGCCCGGGTCACCGGGTGAGCGCCGCGCGCCCGTTTGCGTTGGGGGACTATTCTGCACTGTAGTGGTCGATTATGGAAATCGTAGATATTTAACCTCCTGGGGCCTGGCGTCATATATTTATTACATAAAACAAAAAAATATAAATCAACGCTATCTGTTGAAATTTACCAGAACTTTTACGTTAGTTAGTTAGATGATGCATCTGTCCATCATTCTTAGCTGTGATTGGCCAGTGAAGTGACATTTATATTTTTTTATCTTTAATTGAAATAGCGACGGCGCCGCGACCGGGAACAAGTGGTTAGTAATAATGAGATTTTTACTAAAATATGAACGATTTCTATAAGCCTTTGTTATTATTCGTTTTGGGATTTGAACTGTTTTATTATCTGAGTATCACTGATTGTGGAAATACGTATGAAAACTACGAAAACCATGGTGAAATCTGAATGTCATACAGGTATTACATGAGGTCCCAATTACTAGTGAAAACTGACAGAGCCCAGTGTAATACCTGTATGACATTATACATTTTCTATTAAATAGCATACAATCTGATATTATTTTCTTATTTGTTTAAGTAGATATATGCGAATATAACATATTAGAACACACAAAACTCGATTTTACTGCTAAAGTCGGCCCAAAAATATTATCAACACCTCAAGTCACTTTGATTTTTTTTATAAAATTAAAATAATTTCATTAGGCACTTAATCAAATTGTTTTTTTAATTTTTATTATTGCTATTGGCCTTATCTACATCACTTAATATTAAATACACTTCGGTGTGATGCATTTTTTTATCAAGAGGATTTTTTAATTTGAGTCATCCAAATGAAATGCAATAAAATTTTTAAATACTATTTAAAAAAAAATAGAGATGCAATGTTACTGCCCAAAAACGACATAAAACTTGATAAAGAACCTATCTAGCTACATTGTAACGAAAAAATACTTAAAAAATATCAATATTTGCATCCACTGCATAGAAAAAACTAAGTACAGGCAGAAAAAAAATTAAAAATAAACCAAAAAAAATTTTGGAAACTCAATATATTTCAAAAATCGATTTAAATTCGTTGTAGGTAGTCAAGAAACTTAACTAGGAATTAATTTTGTGCTATTTATTACGGGAAATCCTGTACATGAAACAAAAAAATCGTTGACATTGGGAACCGATGTCGTAAATATATGACATTGAGAAAATTGCCGTTTTCCAGATAATTTTTTTTATTTTATTTTTTAAGATTATTATATCAATTATTAACACGATTTGGATAGTTTTCATATGAATTCACGATAAAAAAAAATCCCGGGCCCCAGGAGGTTAAAATATAATTTAAAAAAAATTTGAAGTCAGTTTTTTTGCTGATTCGTGATCAGAATAAGCTACTTAATCAACTCCCTAAATATGGCGGGTATTGAAATCAACACCCTGTATATTTTTTTACCTTCATATGTAGATTTTTCTTCATCGCTTTCATCTTCACTATCTGTTCCAAATAGTTCATACTTTGAATATTTGCGAGTGGGAGCTGGAGCAATAGCTGCATGTTTACGCTTTTTTGCTGCTTTCGAGCCTGAAGCGAGAGGTGTGTGGGTCTTGTTGATATAATGTGAAGTTGAGGGTTGGGCGACCTCATCTTCAGAATGATCGGTACCATGAGTAGACCTACTGAAATAACAAATAGTTGTATTTTAATATAATATTAATATTAAACACTGTAAGATGTAATATTTAGCAGGTAGTGAATAACTGATTTGATGTGCTACGTCTCCATCGATTATAATATTACTTACATAAAACCAGTACAATAAAAAAACAGAATGAATTGAACAGTACTTGAATAGTTGAATAGTCGATAAATGAATGATTAGAAGATTGAATGACAACAACAACGATAATAATAGAATTGAATAGATACTTAAAATCTAGGTACTTACATTCTGCTTATATCAATGTTTGATAATAACGATTTCTCGAAGATGAACTGCACTCCTTGAACTGGTCTGTGACATTTCCTACCAAATCTCAGCTTAAATACATGTAGGATCACATGGGATACTTTCCATATTTGTAAAAATACAATGTGACTAAACATTATTCATAACTGCAGAAATGCAGTGTCAACAATCCCTTTTTTGTAACTTAAATATCCCGTTGGATATGATGGCATCTCAACTAAGATAATTAAGACCGTAATAAATATTGTAAGTGATCATATTAGTTACTGTTGCGATGGAATTAAAAATAACGGATTTACTAACGAAATGTATTTTAATATGTCCTCGACACACTTTTCTATAATATCCAACCCGAGTAGAAAACGTCACAGAGACCGGAAGTCTTAAATCTATCATAGACTATTAAACCAGGATACACCTCTTTTTTTTTAAACAGTAGTGATTGCATTGGCTTGGCATTCAACACCCCCCCTCAATGTAATTACTACATTTAAAAAAAAAATTAAACAAAAATAAAATTTTTTTTGCTTCTCATAAACTTAAATTCTTAAATTTTCAACTTATACAGGGTGGAAACGATAAATGATCTCACTCGATTATTTCTAAACTATACAAGATATTGAAAAACTGGTTACTGATCCTGAAAGTGCTTCACGAGTTCTTTCAAACGGTACCAATAATAGGTTACAGAATAAACTGGAACTATCTGAAAATTCAATGTTTCCAGCTTCCATACTAAATGTATGCCAACCACACAATATTAGAAGTGTAATTTATTTTTTGTGAAATAATAAACTTAAAAAGTCGGTTAAATAAACTCGTAACTTGCATCTTACTTAAAATTATTTGTGGAAAACATTAGTTTTAGGCTTTACTTCCTATAATATTATCAAGATATGAGTGCCATGACTGTGATAGTAGAGTACTAAATGTATGGAAGATGGAAAAATTGAATTTTTGGATAGATCCAATTTATTCTGTAAGCTATTGTTGATACCGTTAGATAGAGCTCGTGAAGCACTTTTAGGATCAGTAACTAGGTTTGTGATATCTTATGTAGTTTTTAATATTATGTGACTTTACCAAAGGTATGGAAGCTGGAAACATTGAATTTTCGGATAGTTCCAGTTTATTCTGTAACCTTTTATTGGTACCGTTTGAAAGAGCTCGTGAAGCACTTTCAGAATTCAGGATCAGTAACCAGTTTTTCGATATCTTGTATAGTTTAGAAATAGTCCAGTGAGATCACTTATCGTTTCCACCCTGTATACTTATACTTCTTAAACTTATACTTGTTATACTTATCCTTGTTACACTTATACTTCTTAAACTTATACTTCTTATATTTTATTAATTACTTTAACTAAACTACACTGTATTATTTTCATTACTCTACATTATTAATTTTATACATTTATGCCACAGCTTTTAGTAAACTTTAAAATTAAATCCCTTCCTAATGGCTTAGTAAACATGTCAGCAATTTGTTCCTCAGTTTTAATATATTCCAAACATATCGCCCATGACTATTAACAATGTCGTATGTGAAAAACAGCAACTTTACAGGAGAGCGTTTCAAAGTTTAAATTGCTCATATTTTTGTACTTATTTTAAGCAGGGTTATGAAAGTTTAGAGTATTATTATGAAAGTGATTTATGTTTAGGACAATATTATGAGTACCCGGTATTTAATGTGAAAATATGAGAAAAGTCACTTGTGACCTTTTTAACGGAGTAATACTAATGCTGATTTGTCATATCTACCAGAACCGACATTGTTGCTTGAACGTAATTGGTGATTACTTGTCGGAAATGCCACTTACGTCCTTGTTTAATTATTTATTTATGATTATATGTATGTCGTATGTAAAAATTACTGAAAATAACACAAAAAATCCATAGAAATTATATACAGGATGTCCCAAAAAGTAGTTTCAAGCCGAAGCCCAGAGGTAGAGCATCACTAGGGCTACTCAAATCACCGTGACTTTTGATAGTTTTCGAGTTATGATTTTTTTTTACAACATACAGGATTTTAGTTTTCATTCGTGTTATGGATGTAAATACTTCTGAATTAGCTAGGCCTAGTATTCAACTAATAATAATAAAAAAATCATCCATATAACTTGACTATTTGCGCCACAGTGACCAAAAAGTGCCTAAGCACAGAAATTTAAAACCATCATAACTCGAAGACTATCAAAAATCGCGGAACATACATGGGGTTGATTTGGATAGCCCAAGTGATGCTCTGTCTCTGGGATTCGGAGCTATTGAGTTAAGCATTATGTCACGTATAATGTTTCCAAAGATCCACACTCCTACAAGATATGATGGGCAGACTGCTCATGACTGACTTCATCAGAAGAACACTTACAAAAAGAAGACGGAACTAGTTTGAATTAGTGAAACTTAAGTTTAAAGTTGCCTTGCCCCGTAAGGAACTGCGACCAGCAAAGGTCGATATTTAGTCATCGCCTAGATATACGTTCGCGTACATTCGGGAAGAATTTATATGATTGACGCCCTTTATCCCATCTTTTTTGCCATATAGTAACTAACTCCTCTTCAACGACTTGTCGGGGATCAAATAATCGGCTTATTTTAGAGCGATCGCATTATTAAAGAACTTGGAGGTTACATTTTCCCGTGATGCGCAATACATAGCCGCACGCTTTTAATTGTACCTTTTGTACCTCTGAGTCAGCCGGCAGTACACCAGCCAGGACTAGCAGGGTTTCCTTGCTCACAGTTCTGTAAGCTTTGCAAAGAAAAATCAGTGCAAAGCGTTGACTTTTGAGTAGTTTCCGTTGAGCGGCTCCTATAGTAGCTCTGTCAGCCCAAACTGGTGCACCATAGCAAATGGAGCTTAGATACGTAGCCACGTATATTATTCGGAGTATTTCAAATGATAGAACCCACGTCGAGGTTGATATGTGACTTAGAGCATAAACGTTTCTTTGGTGGTGGAAGTGGTGACGGTACCGATGCTTTAACGGCACTAGTAGCATTAGCTTCCTTTGCTGATAATATCTCGTCATCGTCATTGAATATATCACCAAGTAATTCCTGCATTTGAATAAATTCATCTTGAAAACTCGCCGGTATAGGAGACTCTTGATGAACTAAAAATAGGTAACTATAAAAAACTATAAGTAATTTAAATAAAATTTAAGGCCCAAATTAAAAAAGTGTAGTTTATAAATAAAAGAAGGTATAAGAAGACATTTGAAAATTCATGCGTGCGAACAAAATATATTTATAACAAACATGCCTATTTTATTTTACAGTCAGTCAATCATCGTCATACAAGATACCAGCGACATTTTAGTATTTTACAAAACAACTAACAATGGCTAACCAGTAACTAGCGAAATTTTAACCCATTTGAACGTTATAATTATGTCGGATGTAGAGCTACCGACATTTAATTTTTTTTAAGAAACATTCAATAACGTCGAATATGGTACTTCCGACATTTGTCCCATTCAAAGAAAAGCTTAACAACGTCATATGTGGTACTACTGACATAAAGTGTTACAAAAATAAAATTAACAATGTCGGATATGGTACATCCTACAATTTTAAGTTACGTGTTAGGAAATGCTAATGCAAATTGGTATTACATTCAAAACTATTAATATTTAATATAACTGGCGTAAAAAACAAATGACAACACGACGTCCGTTCATCCCGCTAACATAGCCAGAAGTGGGAGATCGCACGCGCTCACCCACCCGCCTCCGCGCACCGCTAAATACGTCGGGAACTACTATCCGGCATTGTTAACGGACTATCTAGGCAATTATCCGACATTTTTAATGTAGTTATTTCAAAAACTATGCATAAAATCATAATTTTTCTTTCACCTGATGATAGCTTTGATTATTTACGCACAAATTATGTAATAAAATAAAAATGGCGATTTTGCAGTTCCGACTATGTTAATAGTCATGGGCGATATTTTGTTTATTTTTAACTACATAACTCCTTAATATAGTGGTAGCGAATATCTATATGTTTTAATCTTTTCAAACTGTCTGTACTAGCAACTGTTATAGCAGACTGGTTATCACACAATATTTTCACAGCACAATTTACATTTATATCAAAATCTTTCAATAAATTTTTCAACCAACATGCTTCACTACTTGCCATACTTAAAGCCACATATTCAGATTCATTTGAGGATAAACTTACTGAAAGTTGCTTTTTGGAACACCAAAAAATAAGACAATCAGAAAACTTAAAACAGTACCCAGTTGTTGACTTTCTATCTAGCTAGATGGCGCTGCCATCATGTCAACATCGGCTCCGTGATTTTTATTTATTTAATTAATCTAAACTTGCTATAATGTAGTAAACTTGTGATAAAGGCGTAGATAACTTCATGAATATTATGTGCAAGTGTTATCTCCCGGATTTTTGATGGCGACTTTATGAAAAACATCGTGAAAACACTGTGAATAAGTGATAGTGAAAAAAGACCAGTGACTACAATAAAGTGACGTTTGACTATTTGCGTCGAATATATAAACTATAAACAATAAGTGAAACAACACTGTGGTGAATAAAGTACTGTATAAAGTTATTTACCAAAAATAATATATTCGTGGCGGTTGAGTTTGTTTCAAATTGTGTTACCACTTGTGGGATTGTGACTCTTACTGCGCACAACTTAACTGCTACTATAGAATAAACTCGATATAACGCCCTCTACCGACGCCGAACAATATTACCGGGACATATTTTCAATAATTTATCAATTATGATTGCTATAAGCGACAGTGGTGTCATCTGTTAGAAGCCGACGGAACTAAATGCAAGAATACCACATATGCTTTGACGTGACTTCCTACTGACCACTAAATTCGACCCAACTGTTATTGAGTATCTGGAGCAGTGGCAACAGTACTGATCTAAACCCGGAGACTGGGTGTTCGAATCTCACTACCAGCAGAATTTTTGTTGTTTATATTAGTATCTCGACCATAAAAAAATATTGCAAAAATGAATGACTCCACAAATAACATTACTTTTAGACGATGTCAAATGACGAGAACTAAGTCATTGGAATGTTTGATAAATGATACTAATAATTCTCTAAGCCCTATGTCGTGTGATGAAGTCCTAGGTAGAAGCCTCGACTTGTCAACTAACATGTATCCTACCAATCTGGAGGACATGAAAGCCGATATGAATAAGCTTAAAATGAGCCTGGCAAGCACACAAAAAGAACTAGAAAGTGTAATATTGGAAAACAATGACTTAAAAAAACAAATTACATGTATGAATCAAGAATTAATGGTTCTAAAGCAACTGTGTAAAAGCCCCACTACGTCATTACGTCATAACACATCCACGGGTAGCAAAAGAAAGCCTAGACGTCGTCTGACAGAAAGTTTTCGACTATCGCCACTAAACCTTGATAAAGCTAGTTCCGACACATTTCCTGAACCTCAACAAGTAACCTCGCCCAAACTTGTTCAACACACTACAAAACCAATGAAATCCGCTGAAAAGACATCAAGAAACACACCTAGTAACGCAGGTGTTCATGAAAATAACAAAGACACACGTAGTATACACCAAACAAGAGTAAACTATTGCACGCCTGAACGAAACATTTTAATACTTGGATCACAGGGATGCGCTGGACTAACGAAAAGGTTAATCAAGTCAAGAGCTAATACACAGTACGAGAAATACAAAGTAAGAAGCTGGATGAAGCCGAACGCAACAACTGAAAACATCCTGAAAACTACAGATCATCTGCGCTTAGGTTCTAACGACAAACTTGTCCTCTGTATAGGAGAAAATGACAGTAATCCAACAAAAATGTTAATAGAGTTAAGTGTGTTTTTAAAATCGAATTCGAAACCACAAGTATTTATTTTAAGTGTATCAAACAATCGCTACCTAAATGTAAATAAATTGAATAGTCATATTAAAATGATTTGTAATAACTTCTCGAACTGTAAGTTTGTAAATGTAACATGGAAACACGACATTAATAATAATATGACCTACTCTGATATTTTATGTAATAAAATAAATCATGTAATTGACAGCAAAGATTATAATGACAAATATTTAAAATCTATGAATATGCACCGATTAAGACTAACACATTGTAATAATATTAACTCCTCTAGATCAAAAGACAAAATGCTTAAGCAAAAGACAATGTTGGACTATTTCTCAGTTTCTCAACGTGTCTTATCAACAAAAATAACTTCTAATAATAACAGGGAGAATTCCTTAAAAACTGTTCATGGGAATTACTCGGGAACAGACAGTCGAATAGCACAAAATAATCATTCCTTTCGAGAGTAAACTAACTATGTTTCATCAGAATATAAGTGGTCTAGTAAGTAAAATAGAGCTGTTGGAAGTTTGTCTCGGGGAATTTTACATGAATGGTACCTATATAGATGTTATATGTTTATGTGAGACTTTTTTAAAGTTAGGAGAGATACAAAATGTTAGACTAAAAAACTTTCAGGTTGCCTCCTCATACTGTAGAAGATCGCAAAGGCGAGGAGGAGTTTGTGTTTTATGTAGAGATTATACGGAATACAATGAGTTAACATTTCTAAAGGATATAAGCGCATGAAAACGACTTTGAGTGTTGTGGAGTCTATATACCAAAATATAGACTTATAATAATATGTATATATCGTACACCAACGTCCAATATAAATATTTTTTTTGAAAAATTAGAATTTATTTTATTTAAATTTCGAAATGAAAAAAATAAAAAGATAGTTATTACAGGTGACTTCAATGTAAATCTACTCAAACAAACCAAAAACTCCGAACAACTGCAACTTATAATGCAAAACTATAATTTTCACATCCACATAAATGAACCGACAAGACGAAATGCATGTTTAGATCTTTTCGTAAGTAATATTAAATCTGCTGAAGGTAAGGTTCATAAATTAGGTTTATCTGATCACGAGACTGGCCAAACCCTACAGTACTCGCTGAATAATAAAAACATTCCAGTCCAACAATGGTTCGTTTGGAAAAGAGACTATAGCAAAGAAAATGTTGACAAATTCAAAGAGTATTTAGGACAACTCACCTGGTAGGAGCTGTATGAATTTAAAGATTTCGACCTCGCATTTGGCTACTTTCATGACATTTATGTACTGCTTTTTAAATTATGCTTTCCTCTGTTAAAAATTAAAATAAATAACAAACCTAAAAAGTCTAAATGGATCACGAAAGGCATTAAGAGATCCTGCAATACAAAAAGAGATCTACGATTTGACTATTATAGAAAAAAAACCAGCCAATCAAAGCATAAATATCTTAACTACAATAAGTTGCTAAAAAAGGTAATAAATACTTCACAAAAAAAAGCGAATAAAAATTATGTCTCTAGAGCCGTAAATAAATGCAAAGCTTCTTGGAATATAATAAATAATAATAAAAATAAAACGCAACCAAATACTGACATTAAAATAATCCATAATAATGAAATAATTACAGACCTTGACTTAATTACTGACATTTTTAATAATCATTACACTAACTTGACACAAGTAACTGACACTTTAAAACCCAATGACAACATAAATATGTACAAACAGCCACAAAGCATCTACCTACGTCCTTGTGACCCTGTAGAGATAATTAAAATTATCAAATCCTTGAAACCGACCCAATCAGTAGGATATGACGAACTATCTACAGACATGGTTAAGCACAGTGCATACTATATTGCGGAAGTTCTAGCATACTTGGTGAATTTTTCGTTCGAAACTGGTCGGTTTCCAAGTAAACTTAAAAGTTCTGTAGTGAAACCAATTTTTAAGAAAAATGATCCAATGGATTTAAATAATTATCGTCCGATTACTTTAATCCCAATACTGTCAAAAATATTTGAAAAAGCCATGCATGCTAGACTAGTTGATTACCTTAATAAATTTGATATAATTAAAAGTGAACAAAATGGATTTCAAAAAGGAAAATCCACGACATTAGCTGCATTCAAATTGATAAAAGGTATTTTAGAGAATGTCGATAAAAATAAGTTAGTCTTTACAGTGTTTTTCGACATGAGCAAAGCTTTCGATTATGTACGTCATGATAGGTTATTGGCTAAATGTGAACTTTGTGGTATACGTGGTCCTACATATGACTGGATCCAAAGTTACTTAGTAAACAGAACACAATGCGTGGAAATTGTAGCTTTGGACGAAAAAAAAGAATTGACAAAACACACGTCTACCTATAGGATCAACAGGTTCGGTGTCCCCCAGGGCAGTGTACTGGGACCACTCCTATTCCTTATACAGGGTGTCCCGTAATGTAACGTCAAGCCGGAACTGGGTGTTGAGGCAAGTTGTGCTGGTTATCAGAAAAATATAAAAAAAAATCTATGTGGCATATTTTAAAAATAATAGGCATTTAAAAAAAATCAAAAAATTCTACTCCAGGTGACGGTCCTTTTGCTCGTGTTGCCACAAATCTTCACTTTTTCCAAATTTTTTTTTGTTATGTAACCCTGAATAATGCTTCTCTAAATTGTTATCAAAATTACAAAACCAGCTGCTCCAGCTTGGATGAAAAAAATATATTATTCCCAAAAAAAAATTCAAAATAAAAATTTTGCCTAGTTTAAACTGACTGTACTGAAAAAAAAATGTACTACGCGAGTGTGGCAAGTGACGTCATAATTTGGCGCATTTAGTAAGGATTCCAAAATGGTATAACACTTGGTAAATTTTTGCTTAATTGTCGACAATTTTTAGTTTTTTGGAAATAGTCCCGTTTTTAACTTTATCTACCTTGGTTAAAAATTATTATTCTAATGTGCCCAAAATTCAAGTTTCTGTGACTGACTACCGTACAGTCAGTCACAGAAACTTTTGTTACCATGACAGTAATTAGTAGTTAACATACTGTGACAAAAGTCACCCGTGCGCGCGCGCCTTTACTACCTGCTCTGCCTGCACTTGTACTTGGTAACAGGGATAATAAGGATATGAAGTTTCGGTTATGGATACGGTTACGGATATTAGAATAATATTATACCGGTTTCGGTTACGGTCACGGATATTAAATCATTTCAGATTATCCGAAAGTCTCGGATAATTTCGGTTGCGGAATTATTAGAATTTTAAAAATGTAGGTATAATACAAATAGCAAGATGCTGCGTGAGCGTGACCCACATAGCTACTTTATGTACCAACTAAGACGACACCTATGTATGATAAAGGTAAAACAGGCTGGCATATTAGATGGTGCCAGCGAATGCCAGACAAGTTGGTAACAAATATTAAGATTTAAGATACAATTCCAAGACGGGCCGCAGACCGCAAACTGCAACCGCAAACTGCAAAACTATGAAATCGGCAGCGCGGCATTGCAGCTGCGGCGTGTATACTGCAGATTTGATAGAGTTTTGCAGTTTGGCCTTTATCCGAAACTATCCGTAACTTTTGAATCAGTTTCGGTTACGGTTATGGACATTTTTTTACTTCGGATATCCGATAGTTTCGGTTACGGTTACGGATATCCGATAGTTTCGGTTACGGTTACGGATATCCATAACATCCCTGCTTGGTAAGATGGCCCTCTCCGTCCCGCTCATACCTTTTAAAATGGCTTCTCCACCTCACTTAAGCCAGAAACTTGAATTTTGGGCACATTAGAATAATATTTTTAACCAAGGTAGATAAAGTTAAAAACGGGATTATTTCCAATAAACAAAAATTGTCGACAATTACAGCAAGATTTTACAAAGTGTTATACCATTTTGGAATCCTTACTAAATGCGCCAAATTATGACGTCACTTGCCACACTCGCGTAGTACAATTTTTTTTTAGTACAGTCAGTTTAAACTAGGCAAAATTTTTATTTTGATATTTTTTTTGGGAATAATGTATTTTTTTCATCCAAGTTGGAGCAGCTGGTTTTGTAATTTTGATAACAATTTAGAGAAGCATTATTCAGGGTTACATAACAAAAAAAAAATTTGGAAAAAGTGAAGATTTGTGGCAACACGAACAAAAGGACCGTCACCTGGAGTAGAATTTTTTGATTTTTTTTAAATGCCTATTATTTTTAAAATATGCCACATAGATTTTTTTTTATATTTTTCTGATAACCAGCACAACTTGCCTCAACACCCAGTTCCAGCTTGACGTTACATTACGGGACACCCTGTATACAGGGTGACAGGTAAAGCGATACATTCCTTGAAAGGGGTTAAAGTAGAGCTTATTTGCAGTCATTTAAGTCATATGACACCATGTCCGAAACTTGTTCATTTCCAAGTTATTCAAGATTTAAGTATTTTTTAAAAAATCTCCAGTTTTTATGTTAAAATGTACCCTTGTAATGAAGAATACGGAATAATGTTAACTTTTTTGTTGTATTCGTATAGCTAAATAATAAGATTGACATTTTAAATTAAAATTTGCAAGAAAGAATCGTCATTACTCAAGTAAAAGCTAAAAAACCATGTATTATTTTGCAAAAAAAATATGTTTTAGGTAATTAAACGAAGAATTTCCAAGAAAAAATGTATGGAATGTTGTGTACAAATTACAGAATTTAGTTCCTTGATTCATTAGCTATTCAAAAAGGTACAGGTGTTTAACAAACACTACATAATTATTTTTTTATTTGAATTTAAACGTCTAGTAAGATACTTTCATAAAAAAAATAAATAAATAAAATAGTCACACTAACAACTGTTCTTGGGTCTCAATAAATGAAAAACTTAGTATTTTAATAATAATTGTATCACCTAATTTTATCTAGGTACATTATTTTAAGTCCTGCTCAAACTGTGAGCCCAGTCTTCTAACACAAGTTCGTAGTCTGTTTCTCACTTCTGTTTTTGTGACTCTTGTTGTCAAACTTTGCTGAATATCTTGAGCTGCCCTCTGAATGCGCTCACGAAGCTTTCACACACACAGCACACTTTCGGCTCAGTGTACGCCAATGGATGGATCAACTATATCCACTTCGTTGTATTGGGCGCGGTGGACCCATTCCTTGGCCAGCCAGAAGTCCGGATCTGACCCCTTGCGATTTTTATTTATGGGGTCACATGAAGTATCTCTTGTATGTAACCCCCGTAAACAACGAGCAAGAGCTTCGTGAGCGCATTCAGAGGGCAGCTCAAGATATTCAGCAGTTTGACAACAAGAGTCACAAAAACAAAAGTGAGAAACAGACTACGAGCTTGTATTAGAAGACGGGGCTCACAGTTTGAGCAGGACTTAAAATAATGTACCTAGATAAAATTAGGTGATACAATTATTATTAAAATACTAAGTTTTTCATTTATTGAGACCCAAGAACAGTTGTTAGTGTGACTTTTTTATTTATTTATTTTTTTATGAAAGTATCTTACTAGACGTTTAAATTCAATTAAAAAAATAATTATGTAGTGTTTGTTAAACACCTGTACCTTTTTGAATAGCTAATGAATCAAGGAACTAAATTCTGTAATTTGTACACAACATTCCATACATTTTTTCTTGGAAATTCTTCGTTTAATTACCTAAAACATATTTTTTTTTGCAAAATAATACATGGTTTTTTAGCTTTTACTTGAGTAATGACGATTCTTTCTTGCAAATTTTAATTTAAAATGTCAATCTTATTATTTAGCTATACGAATACAACAAAAAATTTAACATTATTCCGTATTCTTCATTACAAGGGTACATTTTAACATAAAAACTGGAGATTTTTTAAAAAAATACTTAAATCTTGAATAACTTGGAAATGAACAAGTTTCGGACATGGTGTCATATGACTTAAATGACTGCAAATAAGCTCTACTTTAACCCCTTTCAAGGAATGTATCGCTTTACCTGTCACCCTGTATATCAATGACCTACCTGACATAACACATTATCAATGTACACTCTTTGCTGACGATGTCTCGATAGACAATGTAATGACGATATTGAAGAACATGTAAATGAAGTCAATAAAACAATTAATGAATGTATAAACTGGTTAACATCAAATAATCTTAAAGTAAATGTTTCTAAAACTAAATATATTAAATTTTATAATAGGAAACCAAAAAGTAACAATTTCAAAATACAGTATAAGGATGAGGAAATCTTGGAAAGCGAAAGTACAACTTTTCTTGGTATAGTACTTGATCATACCTGTTCATGGACACCTCACATTGACACACTGAACACTAAAATAAATAGATTTGTCTATTGTCTTTGGAAATTAGCGAAAATAACAGACATTAAGAGCGTTTACGCGAAGCGCGGCGTTTCAAGGGGCATCATTGGAAATGATTCGCGCGCGGCGTTTTCTAATAGTTTTCAAATGTTTATAGCAAAACAATAACAATGAATTAAATATAGTTTCAAAGTAAATATTTTAAAGAAGATGTTGTTTTATTATATTAAGCTATTTTTATGTTGAATAAAGGAAGAATATTGGTGAAAAAATCACTTTGATTTTTGGGTATTTCACGTTCTTTTAATTTGTGATTTCTTATTGTAAAATGCTTAAATCTAAAAATTTTCTCAGATAACTATTTGCCCAAGGATCTATGCTATAGGATATAAATGTTTTTTAAATCGTTTTCACAGTATTTTTATAAAAATTTCAGCTTGTAAACTGACGCTAAAGTGGAAATTTACAAAACCTGTGTGGACTTATCTTGATAGAATTCTTAAATACTAAACTAATCGCAATATTTGGGTATTTCTCATCGCCACGGTTCTCATCGTCACCTTCGTGGCGAATTTTATTTCTAACTTATTTCAACTTTTTGTAAACAAAAATTGTAGCGCTTGATGTGAAGATTGTATTCTCAGTAAATCAGTCAAATAGTGAGTCTCGTTTGGAAGCTTTAACGTTTTGAATTTTTTGATGCCACGAAAGTGATTCTGTACTTCACAGCAATAATTTTTTCAAACTTTACTACTGTAAATGACTCTTAAGTGTTTATAAAACATATATTTTGTCTTATTTTCATAGATAAATAGCAATAACATAATAAAAATAGGTACCTACCTACTTTAATATAAGATAAAATTTTACCAATTACGTCACCTACTAAGTTACAAGATTCTACGCAATTGGTTTTAAGGGTGACACTGGTGGCATTCTGAAATGCTAAAGAAGCAAAAAACGGGTTATCAGTACCTCAATAAAAAAGAACTCTAACTGATTATCAGTCCCTCAACAAAAATATATTTTTTATTTAGGCCAGAGGGCGTCGTATTTTTGTTGTACAAATTTTAACTCAAACTTCAGATTAAATTTATCTTACAAACAGATACACAGTCACATATACAGACATACATACAGTCAGACAACAAAAATACGAGGCCCTTATTTATTTATTGATGTACTGATCTCTACTTACCACGTATTATAATTTATTAGTTATTAAAATATTGTAAAGACATAAACACCAGTCACTATATTTTAAAATAAACCAAAGAAAGAAATCACTTTCGTGGCCTGAAATCACCTTCGTGTATAAAACACCACGAAGGTGATGCCACGAAGGTGACGAAAATTTTAGTTTTTTATGAATTATCCTTAAATTTGAATTTAACGGTTCAAGTCGAATACTACACAAATAAGTCTAACATGTTAAGTTTTCAATGACAAAGTTTCAATTAAATTGTTTAAAGTTTAGAGGTAGAAAATATTGTTCAAGCAAGCGACGGTATGTCTATGGATAATCACAAAAAGTTACGTATTTTTTTCGCGGAGCGACGATCGACCTATCTCACCTCCCCAATGGTCGAAGCGCGACTGACGGTAACCGAATAGAACGCTGTGATTGGTTGCTGGTGTTCGGTTTAACGGCAATCTTGTATTATTACTCAAAATTTTAGGCACCTAAAATCGTGTGACCAACGTATTTCGCTTTCTCAATTCAAAATAATTATAAGAAGATATTTTTTTGACTATTGTGTGGAAAGTATATTTAATTACGATGATTTTAGTATATGCTACACACAAATTGAATGAAAATTGTGAATGCAGTAACCAAATGTTTCATTGCATCCGAAGGTGTGACACGATGAGAACGCGAAAAATGACCCCGTTTTTTATCGTTTCATGTGATTTTTTCGTATTACTTTTGCTTCTATTACGATAAAATTTATTTTGTATGTAGCTAAATAGATATTTTATCATCTGATTTCAAAGTTATTGTTCTAACTTAAACCGTTTATGAACTATTATTGTGTGACCATCAAATTTGAGTGTAAATGAGAAGTACCCATTTTCTCAATTAACTATTTAGACGACGAAATTGCCTAACTATTTATGCCTATAACATATTTGTAGTATTACTGGTTAATGATTGTAACGAGTTGAAAAAGTACTGTTTTTGCGCCAAACGGCGTAAACGCTCTTCTTAAGACTGCTCTTTTAGTCTATCATGGTTATGTCGCTTCTTTGCTTCGGTATGGACTTGTACTGTGGGGCAATGGAGTAAAGGCTAATAATATATTTATTGCACAAAAGAAGTGTTTACGTGCTATCTTCAATGTACCCCCATGGACGCCTTGTGCTCCAATATTTAAGGAACACAAACTCCTCACTCTCCCCTGCCTGTACATTTTTGAACTGTGCAAGTTTGTAAAAACGTATCCAAACTTATTCATCAAGTTTGAAGACCAATATAAATGGCAATGCCGGATTTTGTATGGAAAGTGGCGTCTTTTTTTTTTCGCGCGGCCATCGACCAAACTTTGTTTTTTGATTACAAAATAGTGTAATAAACCAAACTTACTATGGCATGTATACCTCTAAACTCAGTCTGAACTGAGTTACGAGCAATAGAAGTTTGATGATTTTCATACTAGATTTGCTTTTTGTGCGCAAGTTTTGTAAGAAATTGCAACAAAATATTGCGCTATTTTTTTATTGCGCTGATTCTACTTCATACTGATGTCTGGAGCCTTTAATGGATGATATTGTTTGTTTACACATACAATCTCACTATTTTGTTGCAATTTTTTAGCAAACTTTGCGCGCAAAAAGCAAATCTAGTATGAAAATCATCAAACTTCTAATGCTCGTAACTCAGTTCAGACTGAGTTTAGAGGTATACATGTAATAGTAAGTTTGGTTTATTACACTATTTTGTAATCAAAAAACAAAGTTTGGTCGATGGCCGCGCGAAAAAAAAAAGACGCCAATTTCCGGCATTGTCTTTTAGCGACAGACACAAAAACAAACTAGCACACCCCAGGGTGAGAACTGCATTGTACAGTCGGAACTGTTTTGTTATGGCCACAGTCGTATTTAATAAATTACCAGCTCAACTGAGAGAGCTAAATGGAACATTATTTAATAGAAAATTATTTAATTTATTAGTTGACAAATGTTTTTACTCGGTAAAAGATTATCTGACATATAAATTCTAGTGGTTAATACCTATTGTTTGTCGTATGTATTCTGTGGTACTAATATGAATCTGACATTAATTAAAATTAATCTTGACTGTATTCGAATAACTGACATACACCACTACATTTTTATCACCGAAAAAAAAAATTCTGGGTAATGAGTTATTGATACTGATCCTATTTATGCAAAAAAATAAGTTAAATAAAGCTACTCAAAATTTCATCCCAAAATTGGTAATATTTGGACACACGCGTCGCTAGCACTATTTACGCTCAACGCAAGGCCGCCCGTTACTATGGAGAGAGATGCGACGTTGCCGGCCCGACGCTTCCTAAAGGCGGCGGTGTACGTTTGTTGTGCGGCCATTATCGGGCGGGTGCCCGCGGCCCCGCGCCGCCCTCTCGCTCGCCCGGCGGTCGGGTCGGCCGCGGTCGGTCAGTTGCGCGCGCGCGAGCTCTTGATCGGTCGTGAACTGTCTTGTTAACATTGTATCAATCAAGTCAATAGTGTCGTGCAATTATTACGTTGTCTTACCAATTCACCTCACGTGAATACGTGTTAATGATACGTGCATTATTATTCTTGGCCGGAGAAATTGTGTAGTGCAGTTTTGCGACTGTACCGGGACAGCCACACTTCAGCACGATGCAGGGTGCTTATCAAAGCATTGAATTTTGCCGGTCCTAAGGCCGATCCTAAGCCCGGGTAAGTATGAAGGGAAAGTTGAATTATTTTTATTATTTTACCTAAGCGCCTACTAAAACCAACATCTAAAACTGTTCGCACCACTCAGCTGTTATGGCGGATCTTAAATTCACGAACTACGAACGACGCGCGATCTCAATTGGAGTTACACAGTATTATTAACTAGTGTTAAAAACTCACAGAAATACAACGTGACGTATTACGTAATTACTAAATTACTGTTTTCGTCCTTTGCCCTGCGTTCAATTACAATTCTAATTACCTACTTGAAATGTTGCAATAAAAATTATAATAAAAAAAAACTTTTTTAAAAACAAGCTTTATCCTGAAATGCAGTTGTACTAAAACGAAAAAAATAATTGTATGCTTGGTTCAAAGAATTTCGAAAGCTTGTATCGCGCATGGAATTTATTCCTCTTTTTTTCTGTTTGCGCTACAAGCTTTCGAAATTCTTTGAACCAAGCATACAATTATTTTTTTCGTTTTAGTACAACTGCATTTCAGGATAAAGCTTGTTTTTAAAAAAGTTTTTTTTTATTATAATTTTATTTTAGACTTTTTAGTTGTATCTCAATCTCTGGGTCATTATTTAGCACCAAACTGCTCGAAAAGACAAATCCAACGAACCCAAACTCGATGCGATTCCGTCGTTTCGTTTAAGAGTTCCTATGGCCATCTCCTGACTCCATCATCAGGACCCTGGCACTAAACTGCTCGAAAAGACAAATCCAACGAACCCAAACTCGATGCGATTCCGCCGTTTCGTTTAGGAGTTCCTATGGCCACCTCCTGACTCCATCATCAGGACCCTGGACATCATCTAGCACTAAACTGCTCGAAAAGAAAAATCCAACGAACCCAAACTCGATGAGTTTCTGCCGTTTCGTTTAGGAGTTCCTATGGCCACCTCCCTAATCCATCATAAGGACCCTGGACATCATCTAGCACTAAACTGCTCGAAAAGACAAATCCAACGAACCCAAACTCGATGCGATTCCGCCGTTTCGTTTAGGAGTTCCTATGGCCACGTCCTGACTCCATCATCAGGACCCTGGACATCATCTAGCACTAAACTGCTCGAAAAGAAAAATCCAACGAACCCAAACTCGATGAGTTTCTGCCGTTTCGTTTAGGAGTTCCTATGGCCACCTCCCTAATCCATCATCATGACCTTGGACATCATTTAGCACGAAACTGCTCGAAAAGACAAATCCAACGAACCCAAACTCGATGCGATTCCGTCGTTTCGTTTAGGAGTTCCTATGGCCACCTCCTGACTCCATCATCAGGACCCTGGCACTAAACTGCTCGAAAAGACAAATCCACGAACTCAAACTCGATGCGATTCCGCCGTTTCGTTTAGGAGTTCCTATGGCCACCTCCTGACTCCATCATCAGGACCCTGGACATCATCTAGCACTAAACTGCTCGAAAAGAAAAATCCAACGAACCCAAACTCGATGAGTTTCTGCCGTTTCGTTTAGGAGTTCCTATGGCCACCTCCCTAATCCATCATAAGGACCCTGGACATCATCTAGCACTAAACTGCTCGAAAAGACAAATCCAACGAACCCAAACTCGATGCGATTCCGCCGTTTCGTTTAGGAGTTCCTATGGCCACGTCCTGACTCCATCATCAGGACCCTGGACATCATCTAGCACTAAACTGCTCGAAAAGAAAAATCCAACGAACCCAAACTCGATGAGTTTCTGCCGTTTCGTTTAGGAGTTCCTATGGCCACCTCCCTAATCCATCATCATGACCTTGGGCATCATTTAGCACGAAACTGCTCGAAAAGACAAATCCAACGAACCCAAACTCGATGCGATTCCGTCGTTTCGTTTAGGAGTTCCTATGGCCACCTCCTGACTCCATCATCAGGACCCTGAACATCATCTAGCACTAAACTGCTCGAAAAGAAAAATCCAACGAACCCAAACTCGATGAGTTTCTGCCGTTTCGTTTAGGGAGTTCCTATGGCCACCTCCCTAATCCATCATCATGACCCTGGACATCATTTAGCACGAAACTGCTCGAAAAGACAAATCCAACGAACCCAAACTCGATGCGATTCCGTCGTTTCGTTTAGGAGTTCCTATGGTCACCTCCTGACTCCATCATCAGACCAGCTCAATGGTACCATAACATTGCATTGTCATCGTACTTACATAAGTATACCAAATTTCAGCTCAATCGGTTGGGGAGAAGTGGTCTTAATTTCAGTTGCAAGATTTGTCCCACACATACTAACAAGTGAAGTCAATATAAAGCTTGTAAAAATAGCGTAACATAGGTAGGTAAGTAATACATTATTATTATTCTGTGATGATAACACTGAAAGCCGCTGTTTTGGCAGATCTTTGAATTACATATTTCTTTTAAAGTCGTAGTAGCCTCGTAACGACACATTGGTGTGTATTCGTAACGTATTCACAGTAGGTAGGTATTTCATTGTATTATTAACTTACAATTAGTGTTAACAGTCAGAATACCACGTAAAGAAGTACGTAAGTGTAATGAAACACTTATTAGAACTCAAAATTACTTGAAATGTTGCATTATAATGGTCTAAATTAGTAATAATAACACTGGAAGCGTGGTCAAGGCGTGAGCGAGACAGACAGATCAATGTGCGAGCGCGTACGACTACTCTACTGAATGAACGAGCAGCGGAGTGGCCCAGCTGTGACGCGTAAAATAGGGACTAAAGAAAATTTAATAAAAAAATTAACTTTATAAAAAATTTAATTTTTTTTTTACTTTATAATTTTCACACATTTCTACATAACCTGTTAAAAATTTTCCGGTGATAAAAAAATAGTGGTGTATATTTACTGACATTATCTTTATTGACATATTGTAATTCAAATAATTTATCTGTTCTTTGTTTGTAGTTGGAAAGTTCTGATTTTTTTTAACTATGCATGGGTCAATAAAAAAAAAATGTAATAATCACACACTAGCTTGCTGGTGAGATAAGCTGAACTGTATAACTATTGTAACATCTACCTTGTTGTATTATAATAATAATAATAATAATAATAATTATTTATTTCAATCACATTGGGATCATATTAGTTAAGGTTAGTTTACATTCAAATTTAAAATTAAATAAATCAATAAAATATATCCAACATTACAATTTACATAATTACATTAATTTCAATAATAATTTCAATAATGTCATGGTTATTTTAAATTAGGCAGCACATGAATCAAGCAACAATGATTCATGTACTGACAGTCAAAACGCTCAGAGAATAGCCTCAGGATACTGTTTGAGCTCCCCCAGGTCCGGCGCACCAGGGATGCGCACCTTTTTCGCATCGTTGTGTAAAAACAATCTACGCCGAATTCGGCAAACATCCCGGACGCGCTACAGAACCGAGACAGCCCCAACAGCACCCTGAAGGCATTATTGAACTGGACACGCAAGGCACTGTACTGCTTCTTAGTGTAATTTATCCATAAACTACTCGTGTATAGGGACGTACAGAAAGCTCTAAAGAGAGTGATTTTAATATCCACTGAGCAGCGAGCAAACCTACGGGCAATCATATTTGCTCTCACAGACAGTGCCCTGCGCTCCCTTTCAATATCCGCATCATCCTTCAAATCAGAGGTCACTAGATGTCCAAGGTATTTAAATTGTTCTACCTTTTTTAAAGGCGCACCATTGAGTTTTATAGATGGAATATTATCTGGACATTTTCCTCTACTATGAAAGACCATACACTCACTTTTCTTCGCGTTGTATATCAAACCATGGCTTTCAGCGTATCTTTCACATATTGCAATGAGTTTCGACAATCCACAGACAGAAGCACTCAGCAGCACCATGTCGTCCGCATAACTTATATTATTAAGACAGACACCGTCTATATGGCAGCCAACATGCGTACTACTGAGCTCCTCTATCAGGGCGTTCACGTAAAGATTGAAGAGCTTCGGCGAGGTCAACCCTCCTTGCCTCACCCCGCACTCCAACCTGTACGGATCCGAGTATTCCCCGGCCCACCGAACCACGTTGACCTGGTTCAAGTACCAATATTTCAAAATATGCACTAAGTCACGTGACATAGACAGCTTGTCAAGTTTTTGCCATAGGATGTCATAGGAAACCAGGTCAAACGCTTTGGACAGGTCAAGGAAGCAGGCATATACAGGCGTACTGCGAACTGTGTAGTACTTCACAGTCTGCTTCACACTCAAAATGGCAGCTTCAGTAGACAATCCTGGCCTAAAACCGAATTGATTGTCATGCAGTTTAATATACTTATCAAGTTGAGTGCCAAGCAGACCATCAAGCACCTTAGATATAATGGTTGCCAGTGAGATAGGTCGATAGTTGCCTTTGTCACTTATGTCACCAGTTTTACACTTCACCACTGGAACCACCACGGTCTTCATCATGTCTGCGGGCAAATACGAGTGGCCTATGCACAAACTAAACAGCATTGCCAGTACTCTAGCTAGATGAGGTCCAGCGCATTTTAGATGTTCAACACTAAGGTCATCATGGCCAGGAGATTTTCCACGTGACATCGATTTAATAACTTCTCTGACACCCTTTGCCGTGATTTGTGTACTTGGCTCCCGACCATGCTGAATAAACCGAGATCCAGACTGTTGTGGTCCCAGCGGAGACTTTACAGTAAAATGGTCTCTAAACAAATTTGCTATGCATTTTCGGTCACTCACATCATTAACGCTTACAGGAATGCCAGGCTTATTATTTAACTTATTAGTTGACTTCCAAAAATTTTTAAAATCATTCTTGGCATGGTGTGATGCAAGTATGTCCATTCTAATTTGGTCCCTGTTGTTCTGGCACCATTTCAATCGAGACTTAAACAGCCTACGACTTTCTCTCATCTCATTCCAAACAGGACCCTCCCCTGGTTTACCAGTGAGTACCCAGAGCTCAAATTTTGACCTTGCATTCCTATGCGCCACACTAACATGTTTATTCCACCCTATTACTGGCTTTTTCTTACGAGTACACTTGGGAGTACAGCTATCAGAGGCCGCACGAGATAAAGCATCAACAATGTTGTTATACAAACGGTCAATAGCAAATCTGTGAGTTAAATCATTACACATATAATCGGCACAAGTACTTAATTCATTAGGGAAGTCTATATGCCTCAGATTTTCATGACATAGTTTTTTATACAATTTAATTTGCTCAGGCTGCCTTTCATTCCATCGTACTTTACTACAAAATTTATTTAGATTATAATGTGCTGGTTTAATACAATCCAATTTACATTGTACAACCAACGGAAAATGATCCGACCATGTAACATCAAGCTTAACATACACATTGACAATAGTCTGCATGGCAGACTTCGTCACCACGCAATGATCTAGCCAACGTCTCGAATCGTTGGCGTCACTAATGAAGGTATATGTGTCCGACATTAAACCCAAGAAGTCCATGTCAGCACAAATCCAGTCAGACTCAGAACAAAAAGATTGCAACTCATTATAAAATGGTTCATTTGGATGCGCATTAAAGTCACCAAGCACATAAACAGATTGAACACTTTCATTACAAGTAATAGCGCTCACCAAACTTAGACAATCCGTGTATTCCACAAGGTTCACTGCAGTATCCGTAGGCATGTACACACTTAGCACCATAAATGACCTCTGTTCCAAAGACACTTTAATAGCACACACCCGCACACTATCACTTGGAACGATCGAGACATTCTGGAATAAACTCTTTCTCCACATGAGTGCGACTCCGCCGTAAGGACGACCCCGAAGTATGCCAGCCGTTGTATCCACTGCAGAGGTTCCTGTGCACCCAAACTCGTCACTAATGCTGGCCAGGAATTGTAGATCATTCGGCAATAGCCACGTCTCTTGTAGGGCAATTATATCAGATATTTGACATAACTGTCTTATGTATTCTACGGACCTTTTCACGTTTTTGCAGTTAAAACTGACAAAATTGACCAGTGTATTATTTGTTCTCACGTCCATAAGATGAGCCAAGGCCAGATGCAGGCTTACTGCCGTCGTCACTATTTATCTTTCGCTTGTAGTTAACAAATCTACGAAACAAAATACCCTGGGGCCACAGCTTCTTGTCCAAGAACAAAGACATTTTGTGTTCATTAACAAAAAACTTATAAGCGTTGTAATCTCGTTCATGTTTAAAAGATATTTTCTCCAGGGCAATGTTTTCTTGTGTGTTTTTGTATACATAATCCACAATATCACTATCTGTCGTATCCTTGTTGTGTACTTTTGTTATAAAAATCGGTACCTTTCTCTCCACAGCTTTGAAGTTCCCCTCATTATCGCAATTTATGCCCGAGGTGCCTGTGTACCGGTATTTAAATGACTTTCGTCGTTTAACGACTTTGTGCCAAACCCCGGCCTTTTCATTATCATCTGTCACTACTCCGCTAGACATTAACTTCTCCCGTTCATTATCTAACTGTTGTAATTCGCTGCGCTCCGATGCAATTACCTTGTATTACCTTGTCTCGGTGAATAAATGATCTTTTATCTTTTATCTTTATCTTTTTATCTTTATCTTTTAAGTTACCCGCCCAATCAGCATCACAATAACCCAACAATGGTACATTTTCTGGTTTAAGAATTAACTCATAATTTATAGTATGCTTCACATATCTTAAGACCCTTTTTAAGCAGTCAATAAAACATCATTTGCTTGGTTTTGATAACGGCTCAATATAGCAACAGGAATACATAAATCTGGTCTTGTAGCCTTGTAGTGACCCTATCATTTGTCTACACAATCTTTCAACTTCAGGTAAAGGTTTGCAATTTTGGTTATTCAACATTTTACAATTAAAGTTAACATCCATGGGTGTATTCATTGGCTTACAATTTTCCATTTTATATTTTTAAGAACATTTAACAGATAACTACTTTGACTTAATGTTGTTACTCCTGTATTTAAGTTTTGTTTTACATTTATCCCAAGAAAATTAGACACCCTCCCTAGATCTTTCATTTCAAATTCACTGCAAAGCTTTAATTTAAAGTCATTAATCCAATTTTCATCAGTTCCAAACATGAGCAAATCGTCAACATACAGCAAAACATACATTTTATTACCATTCTGACATTTTGAATACAAGCATGAATCACTTATGGATCTCTTAAAACCTTCTTTTTGCATAATTGAGTTAAATTTATCATTCCAGTATTTGGGAGATTTTTTTAAACCGTACAATGACTTATTTAGTTTTACAATCTTATTATTATCAGTATAAGCCCCCTCTGGTAGTCTGAGATAAACCTCTTCATCTAGTTCCCCATAAAGGAAAGCCCCAGTTACATCCATCTGATAAACAGGTAACATAAGTTTAGTTGCAATTACCATGAACAAACGAAAAGTTGTCAACTTTGCTACTGGAGCATAGAGCTCATTAATATCTAAAATATCTGACTGTTCAAAGCCCCGAGCTACCAGACGTGCTTTATACTGATGTTTACCATCGCTAATTTGTTTAATTTTAAAAACCCATTTGCTACTCACAATGTCTTTGTCCACAGGATAATCACAGACTGTCCACGTGTTGTTGTCTTTCAATGTCTGCAGCTCTTTACTTACAGCCTCACTCCATTTGCTGGAATCACTCCTTTTCATAGCCTGCTCATAGGTTGTTGGCTCATTTTCTTCGCTGTAGACATTATGGCAGCAGTAAAATTTGTTCTGCTTTCTGATCCGCCTGCTCCTATCACGACGTACCTCTCTTTCATCCACCAACTCCATTGAACTATCACCTTCATCAGTACATGGCTCATATTCACTCACTTCAGTTTCATTCTCAATCTCTGTGTCTTCTCCTGTACTTATTTCAACATCATTTCGAGGTTCACATGCTCCATCATCTTCCTTTTCCTCATCCTCCACATTGCAATCCAAATCCAACTTTACCACTGGATCTCTGCTTTCACTCTGTACTTCTTCTTCTAAGAAAACCACATCTCTCTTTATTTCTACTATATTTTTCTCTGCAAAATAGACTCTGTAGCCTTTCACGTTTTCGCCATAACCAACCATGTATCCCTTTTCGCCTTTCTTTCTTTATTTATTTATTAGGAAACTCAACAGCTTGGTCGACAATTTACATGTTACAGAGTAGTACATTATATAACTCTAGCCAATTACAGAGTCTCACAGCTAATTTAAGTGTGTAGGAACAACAGAATAAATAATGTAATTTGTTATTTTAGGTTACAAAAATAAACAATAATGCAGATAAAAAAAGCAAAAATAAAACAAGATGTGCTGGCTGGCGCATGGCGAGGATAGAAAGCTCCTAGACAACAGGAAATACAAAGACGAAGGTGTGATGTTTGGATTTCAGAATAAAAGGATAAAAGAAAAAAAAATCTGTTCAATTGTGTCATAATTATGTCATATCCAACTCATACAATGGTAATGATTAGGTTTCATCCATATCCATGTATGCCTGAACTATTTGCTGTTTTAATGAACCCTTTGAGAGATTAAATAAATCTATTTCACTATGATTATTGTTATAGGTACTAAGCAAACGAGACATAACACAGTTCTTGGCATAGTTAGTGCGGTGCAAAGGCACATTGAACAAAGGAGTCTTGGCCGTGCGATACTTGGGGGTACGGAACTGAATTTGTTCAAGTAAAATAGGGTTATTAATATTACTATTTACAATATCATGTAGTAAAGACATGTCTAGTAACTCACGCCGAGATTTAAGAGGCATGAGTGAGTAGTGACGACAGTCGTCCTCGTAAGATACGCTATGTCTGTGGGTCTTGTAGTTAAGGTGCTTTACAAAAAGTTTTTGGATTCTCTCAATTCTGTCTATGTATTTATTGTATTGAGGAGACCATATGGCACTTGCGTATTCAAGGATACTTCGACAGTAAGCGTAGTAAACCACTTTCAAACTATGGATGTTTCTAAATGGCTTGCAAGATCTCATTAGAAAGCCTAAGTTGCGGTAAGCCTGCTTTGTGATGTGGTCAATATGTTCGGACAAGAGCATTTTAGAGTCCAACCAGACTCCCAGGTCTCTCACTATCTTGGTCCTCTCAATGATCATGTTGTTAAAATTATACGGATAATTAATTATTGTGTTTTTACGACTAAAGCTTAAACATTGTCATTTTTTTATGTTTACCTTAATATTATTCATCATGTAATACGTATAAAGAGAGTTAAGATCATGTTGAATAAGTTCACAGTCTAGAGTAGAATTAATTTTCATATATATTTTCTTATCGTCAGCATATAACAAATGTTTTGAGTATTTAAAACATCTGTGGATGTCGTATATATAAGCACAATAAAAGAGAGGACCAAGGTGAGATCCCTGAGGAACCCCGGATGGAATATTTAAGAAGTCTGATTTGTATCCCCCCACGACCACTGCTTGAGAACGGTTAGTTAGATAGGACTCAACCCATCTCAACAGATTCCCTCGTATACCGAGTGTATATAGTTTGTTGATCAGGATGACGTGATCGACACGATCGAAAGCTTTTTCAAAATCGGTGTAGATCACGTCAACCTGCCCTCCCCCTTCCATTTCACATAGAACGTAATTTGTAAACTCAGCTAGGTTAGTGACAGTGGATTTTTTCTTTAAAAAGCCATGTTGATGAGTGGATATGGAGTTGCTGATGATGGGGTAAATACTTTCAAATACAGCTTTTTCAAGTAATTTACTAAGAGTGTTAAGGATAGAGATCGGCCTATAGTTTTGTATTTGTAATTTAGACCCCTTCTTATGCACTGGAATTACGAAGGCTTTTTTCCAGATAGTGGGACAAATACACTCCCTTATTGATCGGTTAAATAACAGGGTTATAGGAAAAGCCAATGATTCAGCACAGTTTCTTAAGAAGATAGGTGGTACATCATCACAACCTGGCCCCTTGGAAGCGTCTAGCCTTTCCAACAGCCCCACCACTCTTTCATGCTGAATGTCGATATTAGTTATAATATCTCCTGTAATCTCATCGCCATTATCTAAATTATTAAGGATGACATTATCTTGGGGATTAGAGAACATGTTATGAAAGTAGTTATTAAAGGCATCACAAATAACATTGCCATCGGTCAAGGTCTCCCCGTCATGAATAAAATGGTTAGGGTGTTGCGAGCCTCCTCTCTTTGATTTTATATAAGACCAAAACGCTTTAGGACCTTTACACATTCCATTCTCTATAGTAGCAATGTACTTCTTGAAGCAGGCATCTTGCAACAATCGTACACGTTGTCTGAGTATCGCAAATTCATTATAATCGCGAGGGTTGTTAAACCGTTTCCATTTCTTGTGAATTTTGCTTTTTTCTTTGATAATTTTCTTCAATGGATTACTATACCAAATTGGATATCTATTGCTATTAGTACTCACTTCAGAAACAGGAATATACTTGTCAAAACACTCGCCCAAAACTGAGTAGAACCTGTCAATAGCTTCATCCACGGACCCATGCGAGAGGGTATCATGCCAATCTATTTTGCTTAAATAATCATTTATCAGCCTGTAATCAGAGCAATGAAATTTTCGACGTTTGATAATAGTTTTGGAGAGCGGCCTATTAAACAAATCCATAATACTGATAGTCAGAGCTGGATGATGAGAGCTTACGTTTAACAGAGGAAGAATACATTGATCGCAGGTGCTGTGTATATTGCAGAATACCAAATCAAGACAGCGGTCATTGTTATTACGGATATAATTATATTGAGTCATGCCCAAGTAAGTTAAATCCTCAACAAAAGAGAATGCTGCTGCCTGTTGTTCAGAAATCACCACAGGAGATGATGCTAATGAGTACTGTTCATCCTGCCAATTCAGGAAAGGAAGGTTGAAGTCTCCGACCAGTAAGAAGGTATGAGTGGGTTGGCAGTCCACCAGTTGAGCCAAAAACTCCTTTGTTTCGGCCAGTTGAGCAGGCTTAGAAGACATGTCAGGCGGAATGTAAACTAATATTATTGTTAACTCTGAGCTTGAACCCGTTTTGGAAGCAGGGATAGTAATACAAAGCAATTCTGTGTTTGCATTGGTATTGAAATTACCCGATGCCTGTGCATTCAAGGAATTCCTTACACAAGCCATGACCCCCCCACCAGTTTTCTTACCAGTGTTTGCTAAGTTACGATCCTTTCTAAATATATCATAGGTATTGTTATCACACAGCTCCGAATCCATAATGTCGTCTTGGAGCCACGTCTCCGTGAATAAAACTATGTCAAAGTCTGAACTGAGTAAGTTGTTACAAAGATCTAAGCATTTGGTTCTTAGGCCCCCTACATTTTGATAATAGATACTAATTGGTTTTTTATTGAAATCCATATTTAACTATAAAAATAAAAAAATATTATACTTGCAGAACTAGCGTAATAGTCATAAATAAAGCTTGTAAAAATGGATACAATTGCACGAGTAATTATCACTGTAGAAATTGTAAATAGTTGAGTTGATGAGAAATAGCCTCTAAAAGAGTTGAATATGTTCTTACCAAAATGAAAACCATTGTTCAAACTATATTCTAAATTATTGCAATAAAACATCATTGTAAGAGTTGTTGATTGTAGAATTGAAGCGAAACAGCGCCTTTTAAAATAAAATACCATCCCAATATTAGATTGATTAAATAATTTGTAAAATAATTTGTATAATAATAAGTTAATATGATTAAAAAAATTTTTTTTCTTGTCCCATTTCCTTCGTCTTTCCTTTGGTATGTGCACATAAGCCGGTGTGCCGAAAGCCTTCAATAGATGGATATCGAAACTCTTGCCAGTCCACAGCTCGTATGGGGTTTTCTCACTATTTTTGCTCTTCCCCGTTCTATTGAGCACAAATGCAGCTGTATGGACCGCCTCCGCCCACAGTTTCTTCGGCATGTTCTTGGCATAGAGCATGGTTCGTGCTGCCTCCACCAGTGTTCTGTTTTCCCGCTCAGCCTTGCCATTTTGTTCTGGACAATAAGGTGTGCTTGTTTGGTGAGTTATTCCATGCTTTGAAAACAATTCCTTGACTTCTTTATTGACAAACTCAAGCCCGTTGTCACTTCTAAAAGTTTTCACTTTATTACCAGTTGTGTTCTCAGCTTTATTTATGAAATCAGCTATGCAGTTCTTAATCTCGTGCTTATTCTTGACAAAGTATACGTGTCTATAACTTGAGAAGTCGTCCTTCAAGACCACAAAGTATCTTGACCCTCCAACAGATGTTTCCTCCATGGGGCCACATGTATCCGCATGGATCAGTTCACAGGTTCTAGTGCTGACATTCTCGCTGTTATGGAACGATAATCTATGTATCTTCCCTTGAAGACAACCTTCGCACTTGGGCAACGAAGTTGTGTTCACATTGATGTCGTTTTTCGTAAGTAACTTTTTCACATGTTCGAAGTTTTGGTGCGCTAACCTTTCGTGCCACTGATAGAGATTATTGTCCACTGCTTTTGCAACACTAGCCACTTGGTTTTTGCAGCGAAAAACCATGTAATATGAGTTCCCATGTCGTTTAGCAATCGCACAAACATTGTTGTTTTTGATGAACCTACACGATCTGTCATCTGTCACCATGACATAACCTTTGTCAGACGCACAATTTACCGCAAAGAGATTGGTTTTAAGGTCCGGAACGTATAACACATTGTCCATGGTGGTATCAATCCATTCTTTCCCGTTATGAACTTGTACAGCCACTAGTCCACATCCTAACACACTAATTGAGTCACCATTTGCTAGTATCACTGATTTTTGAGTAGCGCTTGTCAGAGATGTAAACAAAGCGCGGTCACAGCACATGTGTTCACTGGCTCCGGAGTCCACTAGCCATTCTGATTTCTGATAATGTCCTGAAGCTGACACTACAAACGCATTACTTTTCTTATTCTCACTGTTTTTCCTAAACCAACACTGCGCTTTTTTATGTCCCATTTTACCACAATAGAAACACTTGTTATTGTTATTATTTGAGTTCCCTTCACTGTTATTGTTCACCCTACATTCACTTTTGTAATGTCCAAGTTTGTTACACTTGTAACACTTCACGTTCTTCTTAGATTTAACCAGGAATGCCGACGAATTAGATGTAGTAAGTTCTTCATTTTTCTCATTTATTCTTTCTTCCTCTATTAATAACCGAGCAACCAGATTGTCTACTGTTTGTTTTTCTTCAGGGGCTGACTCCCACGCCGAAACGAAGTGTTTGTACTCGTCAGGCAGCGACATCAGGATTTTTGTAATGGTGAACTTATCAGATACTGGCTCTCCCATCTGTTTCAATGTGTTTTGCATCTCCTGTATTTTAAAAAGGAAAACTGCCATTTCTGTACCTCTTTCAAATTTAAATTGAAAGAATCTCTGTTGCAATATATGTATACTTGTCTCCGATTTCTGCTCGTATACACTCATCAGCTTGGTCCACATTGCTGCGGATGTACTGCATGTTA
Source organism: Ostrinia nubilalis (assembly GCF_963855985.1). Taxonomy (NCBI): domain Eukaryota; kingdom Metazoa; phylum Arthropoda; class Insecta; order Lepidoptera; family Crambidae; genus Ostrinia; species Ostrinia nubilalis. The sequence continues at coordinate 639,398 of NC_087118.1, read as the reverse complement.
AGATGTGCAGCATCGCCTTCTCGGTCATCCTGGACACTATTATCGACTGTGCTTTGGCGTCTTTGGCATCTGACTTAGCCCTGCCTTCCTCCGCGTCCGACCGTCCCTCAACGATGTCCATCAATCCTTGGCTTCTCAATAGCACCTGTGTCTGGAACTTCCACACGTTCCAATTGTTGGATCCTTCCAATCTAATAGAATTGTGATTCCCTTCCATTTCGTTATTGTTATCGTCCTGTCTTGTCCGATTTTAACAAGATGTTTCACGACTTCACGTGCAAGCCGGCAACCCGTTACCGAAGCGAGAAATACTAATACTATTGCGATCACTTTAACTTTCTCACTACACAGATATGTGCCTGGGCCCATAACTTGTTGTGATGGAATTAAAAATAACGGATTTACTAACGAAATGTATTTTAATATGTCCTCGACACACTTTTCTATAATATCCAACCCGAGTAGAAAACGTCACAGAGACCGGAAGTCTTAAATCTACCATAGACTATTAAACCAGGATACACCTCTTTTTTTTTTTAAACTAGTGATTGGTTCTATATTGGCTCACATAAAATTCTAAATCCTATTCTTTGTCTTACTACCGATTTGTGTTCATAATAATCTCTCTTCATAATTTTATTTTTCATACTTTTTTTATTCATACATTTTTATTACTACCATCGGAGCTCATAACAATTAGTAATCATAATTTTTTTATCAATACTGTTACTACCAAGAACCATTTAAAATACATAATTTTTATTTCCAGATCTTTTTTCTTCATAACATTCATTGATCATATTGTTTTAATTAATAATGTTGTTACTAAGAACATACTTCAACTCATAATGTTTTTGTTCAGAATAATTTACTTTATAACAGACATACTCGTATCTTTAAAAAAATCATATATAATTTAATAGAGTAGATAAGCATGCAGAGCATGCAACATGAAAGCAAGCATGCAGCATGCATTGGTATCTCCTCGTCTCCGGCGCTGCGGGATGTGCAGCCCTTCCGCCCTTGCGTAACGAGACTCAGGCACCCACGCTTGCTTCCGCAGCTTCGGCTTTTTGGATCGCCATCGGCGCCTTCGGCGCCTCGGCGACCAGCCTCAGCCGCTCCAGCTCACCCGGGCGCCTGAGCCTCGTTACAGCGGGCGAGGGCTGCCCTCCCTCCGCGCCTCCGGCTTTTAAATTACACTCTAGGGGCAGGGCAGACAAGACTACGTGGAGTCGGTTTTGCAGCGATTCGTTTCTGTCACGTTAGATTTCAAATTAATTTAATGTTAAAATACGATTTAATACGAATATAGACATCATGATTTTCAATAATATGGATAAATACACTTATGAGTAATAAATTTATGAAAACAAATATTAGGATACATCACATTTATGAATATTATAGTTATTTATTCGAATGATTATGAAATTCATAATCATTCGAATATAGAAAAATATATGAAAACAAATATTAGTAAAAACTAAGTGTATGATTAGTGATATTATGAATATCAATGATTATGTTTTTAAATATGTAGGTTTTAAATTTTTTATGAAGAATGATCATTATGGTATCAAATTGTATGAGAAATATTTTCGGACCTACAATGATAGGAATTGAAAAGTTATGTAAGAAAATGCGCTACCGTAGTGATTGCATTGGCTTGGCATTCAACAGTTACCTTGTAAACTTGAGCATAAGTCGTGGAATATATCCAGATAATTTAAAAATATCAATAGTAAAACCTTTGTTTAAAAAAAACCGGCCAAGTGCGAGTCGGACTCGCACACCGAGGGTTCCGCCGTACAAACGTAGCGGTTTACAATTTATGACGTACTAGCAGCCGCCCGCGACTTCGTACGCGTGGATCTCGTTTTACCCGTCTTCATCTATCTTACGCGGTTTAGATTTTTTCATACAAATATTTTTTCTCGCTAATTCCCGTTCCCGTAGGAATTTTGCAATATCCTGTTATAACTAAGCTTTAAGTTTACTAAGGTACCTGCTTGCCAAATTTCAAGCGTCTAACTTAAGCGGTTTAGCTTTTTCATACAAAAGGATTTTCCCGCTAATGCCCGTTCCCGTGGGAATTCCTAATGTAATGATTTTAGAATTTATATTGTATTTTATACGATAATTGGTTACTTTTAAATGGTTATTGCAACAATTTTAGTATTTGTATTGTATTTTAGAAGAACCCAAAAACCCATTATTAAATTAAAATACTTTATTTGATTACTTCCTAGGCATTTTAGAATTTATATTGTATTAACCCTTAACCACCTACCTGCGGTCTCAGAGACCGCAACGATTTTTCAAATTCAAATATTTCCGCGTGTGAGTGGCGTGTAACAAAGCGCGTTCATGTACCTTTTCTACACACCACTCGGTGTCGCGCTAGCGCTCGGCGAGTGTGTACGTGCGCGCGTTTGGCCAGGGTAAGTAAAATAAATTCGCCAGCGGTCTCCGTGACCGCACGTAGGTGGTTGTGTGACTTTTTATTATTACTGTTATAATTATTTATTATTACTGTTTTAGAATCAAAATGAGTAAAAATGACGAAAATATTATAAGATGGCTTCAGCAAGAAATCTCGGACGAAAATGACCTTTCTGGCGACGATTGCAGCGACGTCGAACCTGATGTAACCATTGATCAAGAGCAGGCTGAAGAGAGTGGATCTAAATCTGAAATTGAGGGTTTGAGGGTGACGACGACGAAAATAATGATGATGATGACGACTTGAAGTTCGTAAAACATGCTTTACGTGTCATCCAAAAAAGAAACGCAAAACGGCTTACCTATTTTTCGTGTGTAAAGTACCGCGAAAAAATGCAAAAGTTGAGGCTTTGCAATTTTGTAAAATTTTTAATTTTTTGTTTAGTTTTTTTATTTGATTTTATTTTTAGTTTATTGAAATTATTAGAAATAAGAAAAAGAAGTTAAAAATTTAAGTATTTTAGAATAAACATCTCATTTTCTTAGTATAGTTATTTTTGGTGCCATATTCCTTATTTCATTGATATTATTCCATTTTTATAAAACTTTTATATTACTTTTGCTAATTTGTGGCGCTTAAATAAAGCAAATAGGTATAGACATGCATTTTATTTAACCGAACTTTAATTTCTTATCATAGATCCCAAAATAATCTCAATAATTTATTAGCGGTCTCTGTGACCGCACGTAGGTGGTTAAAGGACAGAAATAGGTGCTAGGTGGTTAAGGGTTAAATCCAATTATTTCATATTTATTATTTAATTTAATTATTTTAGATTTTTATTGTATACATTTTAGTATTTTAAAAATTAAGAAAACAGCTAATTATGAAATAAGTATTGCATTTGACTAGTTCCGGAGCATGCCGTCGATAAGTCGTTTTGAACCGGTCGACTTTCACTGATGGAAGGGGAAGTTACCTTATCGCTGGCATGCCGCTGGACAGTCAGTTCGATTTGAGCGTTCAAAGCAAGAGGTACTATTAAGATGACGTCATAATGTCGGAATTGTGTAAATCAGTGGTGCTGAAATACAAGTTAGAACGACCTACAAGAGTGTTTCATTTCAACTCAGAAGTGGGATGTGATCTACAGCTCATAAGGTACGTTTTTATTTATTTGGTTAAAAAGTAATTGATTTTAAAAGTTCAAGTAGAAAAACGTATGAATATTTCGTTTAAAGCATGAAATAGTTATTTTTAAAGGCTAGACGCGCCTTCAGTTTATCAGGCTAGATGCGCCTTAGACTATGACTATGACCATGACTATGACCATGACTATGACCATGACTAAGACTTAGTATAACGAGGTTAGACGCACCTCCAGTTTATCAGGCTAGATGCGCCTTTGACTATGACTAAGTATTACAAGGCTAGATGCGCCTTGGACTATGACTCAGTACAACGAGGCTAGACGCGCCTCCAGTTTAATAGGCTAGATGCGCCTTTGACTATGACTAAGTATAACAAGGCTAGATGCGCCTTTGACTATGACTAAGTATAACAAGGCTAGATGCGCCTTTGACTATGACTCAGTACAACGAGGCTAGATGCGCCTTTGACTATGACTCAGTACAACGAGGCTAGACGCGCCTCCAGTTTAATAGGCTAGATGCGCCTTAGACTATGACTATGACTTTGACCATGACTAAGACTTAGTATAACGAGGCTAGACGCGCCTCCAGTTTACCAGGCTAGATGCGCCTTTGACTATGACTAAGTACAACAAGGCTAGATGCGCCTTAGACTATGACTATGACCATGACTGACTTAGTATATCGAGGCTAGACGCGCCTCCAGGTTATAAGGCTAGATGCGCCTTAGACTATGGCTATGACTTAGTATAACGAGGCTAGACGTGCCTCCAGTTTATCAGGCTAGATGCCCCATTGACTATGACTAAGTATGAGACGTGTAGAGGCTCCTTATAAGCAAAATATTTGACGATTTGTAAGTGCTATTAATTAGTCTACTAAACAAATAAAGATATTTTGGCTTTGACTTTGACTATAACTATGACTATGAACTATGACTATGACTTAGTATAACGAGGCTAGACACTCCTCCAGTTTATCAGGCTAGATGCGCTTTTGAATATGACTAAATATAACGAGGCTAGACGCGCCTCCAGTTTATTAGGCTAGATGTGCCTTGGACTATGACTGTGACTTAGTATAACGAGTATTAACGAGGCTAGACGTGCCTCCAGTTTCATCAGGCTACATGCGCCTTGAACTATGACTGAGTATGACGAGGCTAGACGCGCCTCCAGTTTATCAGGCTAGATGCGCCTTAAGGGCCCCATTGTTTAGGATAGTCTCTAGAATGAAAAGCCTTCTATTACTGACATAACAAGCAAGCCGTCCAGTTGTCACATGAGTTGTGTGTGAAGGTCGCACTGAATAAAATACAAGTATAAATACAAAATCTTTATTTGTGATGCATATGTATAATAGAAACATGTCACAATGGTATTTTACTACACTTTGCTCAGGGAGCATAATATTAATTGTCAAACAAAAGATTTTTTAGATTTATTTTTTGAGATTTAGATTTTTGGAAAAGACACAAATCAAACTTTTGCTTAATATAACATGAACATAGCTTCCATATGATGTTGAGTTGATGCTGGTCAGACACAGTTTATTTCGTCGAGTACTTTATTTCACAGTTGAATACAACGACTACTGAAGATGGAGCTCGTATGCCGCCAGGGACACCCGTCGGCTGACGATGAAATAAGCGTGCTGAGCGGACAAGGTTGTCGTCGTCGTCCAGTAAGAGGGCGCCACCGCGATCGTCTTCTGTGGGGCCAGGGTCGAGGAAAAATACGCGAAGGAGCTCATCTTCTTCCAGCTCTACTGAAAGAGCAGTGCCACATGAGGTTCGTGGAATTTCTGGTAGACTCTAGTGAAGAAAAGTGCCTATTTTTTTATTGGTAGTTTTTTTTTATTGCGCACACATTATGAAATATTACGCATACCTACAGTAAAATGGGAATATTAGCTTATGTAGTAAATCTTTAATAGTAATAATTAAAGGTAATGATAAAGTATTCGATTATAACGTTTAAATTAACGTTAAAGTAAATGTGCTAAAAAAAATTTTTTTTTTTTAAATATTTTTACACAAGTAAAGTGAATTAATTAATGATTCGTTTATTTTAAAATTGTCGTCGGTTCGGACTTTCGGTAGGTTCTTTTGCCAAGTACAATATCTTGTCTATAGATCTATAATTCCACTTCAAAAATATATTTCGAATTATTCTGACCTCTGATTACATTAGTCTGACCTAGATAGGTAGTTTCTAGTTGAATTAAGCTTTTTCTTCTAATTTAGTTTTCTCAAAGAACTACATCAGTTAGCGAGCTCAAATAAACACAATATTATATTACTGTAAGAAGTCATAAGAGGAGTCATGCAATTTGTAACTATAAAAGGAGCTTAGTACCTGTACCAAGGTTTCATAGGTTAGGTTAGTCATTTTTTTTGGTAGATCAAAAGATATGAAACGTCAAGTTTCCATAATGAGCAGAAGTTTAAAGTTTTTCTTTTAGTAGTCTTTCATTTTATGACAATTTTGTGAGCGCTATTATAATAGCTAATGCAAATAAGAGAATTTTGTCTTTGACTTAGACATTGCAAAAGTTGATTGGCTTAGCTAAGAGAACTACGGACGTCTGTTAGAGGAAATTTTGAATCCTGCTACTTGAAAGGATGTTTTACGTAATTATTTTTATGACAAAAAAAATCTATGAGACTGTTTTGGTAAATGAAAAATCCTTTTAAGTGTTGGTAGTGAGTGCACTTGTTGACGCAAAACCGATGCTGAAACTAAGTATAGTTTGGCAGATCATTTCAATATCAATTCCAATTGTAAAAGTTGTGGTCAATCATCAGTCATACCTCTAAGTATAGAGCTAAAATAAACAAAAATGTTGATGAGATTGACGCTGTTATAGAAGTGTTAGTGATTGATGATGTATAGCAGACTTCACTGACAATGGACGATTTGACACCGATATTGATTAAATATTACAATTTATTAAAGACATTCTGATCTTGAAAGCTTAATTAATCTGAAATGACCTGTAAATTATCATTTTTGGTCGCATTGTAATTAAGAAAAGTACCTAGTTTGATTAAATTCACAAAATAGCGACGTCACTTGCTTGTCGTGCCATACGAAATCTATGGGAGTTTGATTTGACAGTTTTTAAAAGTACGTCAATTAACTGGCGGTGTCAACACGTCTATTGGTCAAAACTTCACGCAACTGCAATTTTTCACGGTTTTGAATACTGACATTCTATAAAATTCCTGGTCAGAATATTTTCGAGAGCCACGAAAATGACGGACACAAGTGAATACCAGTTAACATAAATTTCTAGTTTTACAGAGGATAGTTTCTGGCGTTTACAGTTGCCTTTCGATTAAAATTTTTAAAATAACTTGACACCTGGCGAGCTTAAGGCCGTGGGTTCGATTCCCGCCTTAGGCGGTTCTATATTTTCAAGTGATATTTTATAATGCGAATAGCTTTCCGCCGAGGGTTCTTCCGCGTGGAATTTTGTTTGTCACATTTGTTTGTTTTGTATGTTATGTATGTAAATTAAACAGGGGGCCAAGTACCGGGTGTTTAAAAGAGCCTTTTTAATTCACAACGGCAAAGGTGAAATCGTTTTTGGTAATTTGTCTCCTAGTCCAATAACACTTAAAGCAAATATTTTAATAGCTACTTCAATGCTTTTTGGAGCATGTCCAATATGTCATGTAAATCGAATTGTAAAAGACCCCTCAGCTATGGATACTCTCGATAGAGCTGATATTATGACTAAGCCCGGACTTAGTTCCGACATGTTCTGGTTAGTTAGATAAGCTTTATACTCTTTTGTGAAAGTATCGCGATTGTATTGCTATAAATCTGACTGAGATAGGACGTACACGTGCAGTCTTTGATGTCAGGATGAAAAATAATGTGCAAATACCACCATTACCACTTATCTCATTACAAAAGGGAAAAGGGTTCAGAAAACCATAGATGACTAACTTGATCCAATGCTATGATTATCAATATTATTCAGGACTCTAAATCATATTTAAGTCAGATCTTGATGATAAAGAGAAAAGTCTTCAAAGTCACTTACTTTAGTCGACCCACAGACAGACGACCCCTGAGGAAAGACATCTTCAATGAAAGACAACTTCTATGAGTTAGAGACACTAGCTCTGGTGTGTGTGCTAAAAAAAGGTATGTCTTTTACGACTTAAAAGTTTCTACTGGTTATGCTGCCTTAAGAACCACGTTAAAAAAAAAAGGAGAAGAAATTTAGTTCCGCGAATAGTCCAAACACCAAAATTCAGTCATAGAATCTGACAACCCATCCAAACATCGTAATCTCTTCAAATAGCAGATACAGTAAGGTTATCAAATTATTTTTAGTGGTCCCACGTACAGCTAGATGGCAAATATGTTGCGCTTATCGTGATGAAATCGAGCATCACAGACATTTAGAAACACATAATATAAGGACACTGTAATTGTACCTATTGGTTTCAAAAACTTGGAAAATTTGTAAAGAAGAAAATTATGTTAAGGCCTTAGGAATACATAATTCTGACGAAAGTACCTTTAGTGTTAATCATAAATCGTGACCATAATTCATTATTTGCCAGATTACGGTTACAAATGGATATAATTGGATATACTTAATATTAACGTTTTGACATGTTCTTATAAACTTAATAACTTTCACATGGCAGTCATGGCAAGATACACTGTAATTAAATTGATTATGTACTAACATCTAATGGACGTGTATTTATGTGAAATAAAAATTTGGATTTAAAAAGAGAAGTTTCCAATATATTCGATATGGTAGTTTTGAGAAAATTATAAAGTAAAACGATTAATATCTGAATTTCATGCAAATATCCGTTATTGGTTATAAAATAAGTCATTACGAATAATATAGATTAGGTGAAAATGTATAGTGTGTATAAGTGCCTACAAGATTTTTCTCCCTTAACATTTGTTACTGGTTTAATATGAAGAATAGTTTCTAAAATGCATTATTAATGTTAAAACACTTGTTAACAAGTTGTCATATAATTGTTTATCATTCTACTATTTATATGCTTCATATTGTAATATTGTTTGAAAAGTAATATTAATGATTTTAGAATAAATCCTTATTAGACGTGAATGCCGGGAGGCATCACGGTGTCGGATGGCCGAATGTAATGATTTTAGAATTTATATTGTATTTTATACGATAATTGGTTACTTTTAAATGGTTATTGCAACAATTTTAGTATTTGTATTGTATTTTAGAAGAACCCAAAAACCCATTATTAAATTAAAATACTTTATTTGATTACTTCCTAGGCATTTTAGAATTTATATTGTATTAAATCCAATTATTTCATATTTATTATTTAATTTAATTATTTTAGATTTTTATTGTATACATTTTAGTATTTTAAAAATTAAGAAAACAGCTAATTATGAAATAAGTATTGCATTTGACTAGTTCCGGAGCATGCCGTCGATAAGTCGTTTTGAACCGGTCGACTTTCACTGATGGAAGGGGAAGTTACCTTATCGCTGGCATGCCGCTGGACAGTCAGTTCGATTTGAGCGTTCAAAGCAAGAGGTACTATTAAGATGACGTCATAATGTCGGAATTGTGTAAATCAGTGGTGCTGAAATACAAGTTAGAACGACCTACAAGAGTGTTTCATTTCACTAAGTATCCTATAACCTGCCCAGGAGTATGAAGAATACTTGTACCAAGTTTCGTTAAAATCCGTCGAGTAGTTTTTGTTTCTATAAGGAACATACAGACAGACAGACAGACAGACAGACAGACAGACAGACAACAATTTTACTGATTGCATTTTAATGGTTAAAGAAATTTTATTCTCAAAAAAGACAAATAGTCACTTACATGATAACATCATTTACATGAGTATTTAAATAGATCGTTCAAAACGCTTATTTTATTCATAGGTAGGTACTCATTTAGTGCATTCGTATTATTTTATTTTATTTTTTATAACCAACTGCTTAGGTACTTTCTAAAATATGTTGAGCAAGTTTAATTTTAAATCCACTAAATGAGCTTACATTTTTTATTTCTGAGGGTATTTTATTATAAAGTTGCGCTCCTTCAAAAGTGATCATTTTTTTGCCATAATTTGTTCTTACTTTGGGTAGTACGAGAAAACTGGCTCGGCGAGCGCTTCGTTTAGTAAAGTTTTTAGCTGTAGTTAAGGTTATACTAGTATGGAAAGAGCTTTTTAAAATTTTTCTTATTAGTATGCAGGTAGTATAGGTATATAATTGCTTGATGTTCATTAATTTAGTATCATTATATATTTTTTCAGTTGAAGTTAAGCGGTTATATTGAAAAAGTATTTTTATAATTTTGTTTTGCATTACTTGAAGTGGAGCCAATTTTGTTTTACCAGCACCACCCCAAATCTCCAATAAGTATAGTAGATGCGATTTGACAAGAGAGTTATATATAGTGTATCGTAGACAACGCGGGATACACCGAGAGATTCCCTTAAGAGAGCCAATGAGAGACGTTAGTTTCGTTCTGACGTGCTCGATTTGTGCATTCCACGTCAAGCCGCTATCTATTCGAAGGCCAAGATATTTTTCGCAATTCTTTTGTTTTAATTCAATATTGTTTATTTTTAGAGATTGAAATGGTTTTATTACTTTATTTTTTGCCTTAAATATTACGAAACAAGTTTTTGATGCATTTATTGTAAGGAGATTATATTTGAACCACAAGAACAGTTTATTTAGGTCTTCTTGAGCCTTTGTAATTATATTATTTATGTCAGATCCGAAATAGAATAGACATGTATCATCGGCATATAATGTAATATGGCCATGCAAGTCTAATTCACGTATATTATCAATATAAATAGTGAAGAGCAATGGTCCCAGAATAGATCCCTGGGGAATGCCACATGTTATGGGTAGTTTTTCACTCTGTATATTGTCTATTTTGACGATTTGGGATCTGTTTGTCAAATACGATTGAAACATTTTAAGTGCAGAGCCTTGTATTCCTATTCTTTCCAACTTCATAACTAGCAAGTCGTGACTGACTGTGTCGAACGCTTTTTTATATCAATAAATATACCTACACCAATATGTTTTCTATCTATTTCTTGTTTAATTTTAGTTACTAAATCTAGGGTTGCTGCTAGTGTATTACTTTTTTGGCGAAAGCCAAATTGACGGTCAAATATGTAATTTATAGAATTTAAATAGTTATCTAGCCGATTGTGTAAAATTTTTTCAATTATTTTGGACATTACTGGCAGTACGGATATTGGTCTATAGTTCCCAGGATCAGTTTTTGCTTCAGATTTATGTATGGGAGTAACTTTTGCCGTTTTCAAAGTTGCAGGGAATTTTCCAGATATAAGAGCTTCATTAAAACAATCAGCTAGTTTGGGAGATATAAACTTTTTAAGACATTTTATAGCTTTCGTGCTAATGCCATCTAGACCAGTGCTAGAATTGGCATCCAAATTATTAATAATTTTGGTGATTTCATCAGTAGTACAGGGCTCTAGTGTAAAAAGTCCTGAGGATTGTACAGTGCATGGTAAAGCTTTTGCAATATTATCATGGTAATGTATGGGAATTTCATTCGCTAAGCTAGGACCGATTGTAGAAAAATACTGATTAAATGCTTCACAGATTTCTTTCGTATCAGTTATATTTTTGGATTCAATTTTCAGATTTGAAAAAGCGAAACGTTTTTTTATTTTGTTTTGTGCCAAGTTGTTAATTAAATTCCACATTTTTTTTGGTTTGCCTAATAATTGACTAAATTTATTGTAGTAATATTTGTCCTTAGTTGTTTGAATAAGTTTCTTTGTGTTTTCTCTGCATGCTTCATATGCATCTTCCAAATTCGTGTTTCCTAACTCTTGCTTTAGTTTGAACCCCAACAAGTTTCTTCGGTTTATTTCATACACAATTTCCTTATTTATCCAATCCTTTTGAGGTAGATTCAATATTTTAGTTTTAATTTCTTTGCAGCAGTTAATGTATCTTTTTAAGGTATTTTCTAACGACAAATAGTCATTACAGGACTGCTCAAATCCAGATTTTTCTGTTGTTTCATACAATTTAGCGTAGTTAAGTACTTCATATTTGTGTCGTATTCTTTTTGGTGCTTTAGTTTTCTTTAATTCGACTATTATTTGTTTATGGTCTGATAGTGTAGACTCTATTAAAGCCATATGGAAGTAATCATTTTTCAAATTTGTGGTAACATGATCTAGAACTGATCGTCTTGTAGCTGATTCTCTTGTGCAGTATTTTTTTGAAACTTTATTGATTATTGTATGTCCAACTTCATTTAATAGCTCTTTATATTCTTTAGTTTTCTTATCCTTTACTAATAGATCAATATTAAAGTCTCCAAATGCAATGGCTCTATTTCTCTGTTGTAATTGTGTGCTGTAAGTTTCAAGAAATTTTTGATAGTTGGTATTTCCCGGATTGTATACTACGCCAATCTGCAGTCCATAGTTTTGAAGCTGTATCCATAAGTAGTTATTTCCATCAATGTACGTCGACTCAATCAAACTATGCTTGAGATTATCGTGCGCGTATATTGAGACACCACCACCCCTCGAGTCCGTACGATAGTTATAGTAATGGGTATAGTTTGGTAGTTGGAGTCTTAGAGCTTCATCTTCATCTGTTATCCAGGTTTCTGTTATAAGGATGAGATGCACAGTCGTTGATATTGATTTCAAGGCACATTTTAGTTCGTCAAATTTGCCCTGTCCTCGAATACTGCGAGCATTGAGATAAAAGAATGACAGGCGATGCTTACACATTTTTAGATGTCCATAATCGTGAATTATTTGATAACTATTGCTATGTATATTTTCTTCCTTAGTATCATTTATATCTAGTTTTTTGAAACAGTTTCTATTATTTTAGGTATTCCATTTATATACTTTATTGTAAGGTTCGTCTCACCACCATCCATACGCCGCGAGAGCTCATCTTTAAGGTTACGGAAATATTTCTGTTGGGCCGGTGTCTGATCAGAGAACACTTTAATATTGGTCGGAAACTTATTTCTGTGGCGTAATAGCTCCTTTGCAGGTCCTTTTGAGTCATAGCATATTTTAATGTTGCGATGTTTTCCTGAGTTGTATTTTCCTATCCGTATAATTTTGGTCGGTTTTGGGATATCTTTACAAACACTAGAAGTAATTCTTATTATATCTGCTTCATCTTGCGACTGCCTTTCAGCAGCATTGGATGAAGTTTGTTCTTGAAGTCCCGCTACTATAATATTTTTTTCTCTTTCACTGCGTTCTTGGACCTCTCGTATAAGACTTTCATCCAACTGCGGTGCTATTTGTATATCAAAACTTTTGGATGATGTTGATGTCGATGCGTTTCCGATTTTAGATATTTCAAATCTTGACTCAAGAGAATTTATTTTGTTCTCATTTTGTAACACTTTGGCATCTAATGCGGTGACTTGCATTTTAACTTTGTCTTGTTCCGTTAAAATACCCTGAGTTGTTGAGTTGATATTTTCAACTTGTGCTTTTATTTCAGTGATGTTTGCATTAATGGCAGCGTTAGATTGTTCATTACATAATTTTATTTCGGCAATTTGATTCTTTACTTCCACTATGTTGTCTTGCATTTTTGATAATGTTTGCTCATTTGAGTCTATGAATCTTTCTAATAATGTTTTTATTGAAGTAATCTCGGAACGTACCGCATTCAATTCACTAGAGCATTCGCAATCATGATCAAACTTTTGTTTTCTTTTTCGAAATGTAACAAGAGAGTCCGCTTCCATATTTCGCAGCTTTGATAGGTCTGGCTGCGATCCTCCGCACGTGTTAGTGTTGGTGGGTGAACGCGTTACGCTCATTGTGTTGTGCGTAGTACACTGAAGACTCAGTTGACAGAGTAGATGTTCGAGCTACTGCAAACGCAGCGATGGACCAGGAACTATTTATACAGTATCAATAAGGCGAGCGAAATACCTGCAGTCACTGTGCGAGCGAGTCAAAAAATAGTGATAGTTCTCTTCCCACGGAGGTGCCGCGCGGGGGTGTAGCAGTAGCGAAGAAGCTCAAGGATCACGGCACAAGAAGCACGATAACTTTGTTTAAACTTATTGCGGTAAGGAGTAAATTTGTATGGCAGGTTCAAAGATTTTTTGGATTAATTTGAGAAGCGTCCACTCTCTAAGCGTTCGAACGACGGAAGGTATCATCAGTATCGATCACTAATCACCCCCTGATAGTTATTTTGAAAATATATTTCATGTACAGAATTGACCTCTCTACAGATTTATTATAAGTATAGATAGATAGATATTTTGACTTTATAACTGTTTTGTGCACGTTTTGTATAGTTTATAATGGTTGTTGGCGACGTCAAAGAGAGTCAGAATTAATGTTAGCAACATCATGTCAATTAGTTCAAATTAACTAATTAATCTGTTTCGTAATTAAGAAAATGAACATGAAATTTTCGCCAAAAAGGCAATACCGAAACCATCAGGCTCTCTCGCTTACTCACTCGGTAGGTCTCTTTCTTGCATTGTCTGATCTCTCACTTCCACAAAATAGCTTCTCTTTCACACTTTTCTGGAAAATCTGGAATGTTCAGGAAAAAATAGAGAAGAAACGAGACGGAAACATCGGACCTCTCGCTTCGAACATTCTAGAGCGTGAGATAGCAATATGTTTTGTCCTTGTCTTGCACGGATGGTCCGTTGCGCGAGGCAATACCGTAAAGAGAGCCGTTTTAGGTTTTTTGTCAATAACTTCGCCAAATTTGGGAATTTTGAGATGAAACTTTTTGTATAATGTAGATAATTTAATTACGCATCTGTAGAAAATAAGAAACCATTGTAAAACTACCTGCCAGTTGGAGAAAATTAGCAAATACTGTGGATTTCCCGAAGACAGGGATAGCAATAGCGTGTGAAAGCGGGATGGAGATAGCCGCTCCCCATAAATACGGAATGAACCGCTCCAGCTGGCATGTTGTGTTCAGTTCAGAGAACAAGTGCTCCAAGCAACAAGTGATCTGAAGAAGCAAGAACTGAGAAAAGGAAGCGAATAATAAACGCGAGAAGTCTCAGCAAGTGAAATAGTGGTTTTATTCCTGCAAGTAGCACCTACTACGCCTGACATAGTAAGGGCAAGCTCTCAACGGCAGTCATCATCGTCCGGTCAGCGCTCTCGAACACACACAAACGCATACAGTCCACTGCAGTCCACCACATTTTCCTGGTCCTTCGAGTAGCCGGATTACGGGAATAGCGAAGATGCCTGTCACCAGGTCGGAGAAGCTACGAGGTGCCGCCGCCGCGGCTAACGCCGCCGCCGCAGGGAGAATTACGTCGCCGCCGGTTCATGGAGGAAGTACTCCGACGGAAACCACGGATACTTCATCAACGCTGACCCCGTATCCCGCCGGGGGCGCGTCCTCACCGCGCATCGCCAGGGACCACGCCGCGCCGGCTATTAGCACCCGGGTTATGGGAGAGCCCGGCGTGCATTTGGGAAGAGGGGAACCAGCACCGCGCTCCTACACAGAGGAGATAACCGCCGACGTCACGAAGCCACACGAAGCACTAAGGGCCCGTATCGCGGAAGCAGAGAAGAGACGTGCCGCCGCCGCCGCCGCCGCCGCCGCAGCCGCCGCCGCCGTCTCCACGCCCACCGCGGCCAATGTTGCCGCCGCCTCCGTCGCCGCCGCCAACGCCACCGCCGCGACTCCCGCGACTACGGTGACCACCGTGCCGACTGTTGAAGGACAGTACGCGCCACCCACGCCGCAAGTGCATGAACAAACGCCGCGAATGTCACGAGTGAATCAAGACACGCGCTCCGTCCGCTCGTCAAGAAGAAGGGCAGAAATAGAGGCCAAATTAAGAGTGGCCCGCCAGGAACTGGAAATTGCCAAAGCGGAATTGGAGTTGGCCCAATTGGATTCCGACATGGAAGAGGATCCAGAAGAAGTGCAGTACAGGCAAATGCAGGTCGAAAATTGGTTGGACCACTCGAACACCATCGCCGAGAGGGTCCCGCCGGAACTACAACCGATACCGCCGCCGCCGCCCGCCGCGCCGCTGCCGCCGCCGCCACAAGTTCTACCGCTGCCGCCGCCACCGCCGCCGCAAGTATTGCCGCGGCCGCCACCGCAGCCGCTACCTACGGAAGGGAGAACAGACATTCAAGAGTTAGCCATGGCCATCACCAAGCTGTCACAGAGGGCAGAGGGTGGCCTCACAAGACAACTGGTCGACCTCCCAAGTTTCAATGGCGCATGTGAAGAATGGCTCGCGTTCAGAAGGTCATATGAAGACACCGCGCGCTCCTTCACGCCGGCACAGAATTTGGCGCGACTAAGAAGGTGTCTCCAGGGGCACGCGAGGGAGGCAGTCAAGAGCCTCCTGTTCACCGCCGAGGATCCGGAAGAGCTGATGAAGAGCCTGGAGGTCCGGTTCAGCAGACCTGGAGCGATAGCCCTGGCAGAGTTGAGGAAGATGGAAAAGCTGCCAAGGGTCAACGAGTCATCGGGGGAGATCTGCATGTTTGCCAGCCGAGTCCGCAATGCCGTGGCCACCATCAGGGCACTCGGCAAGACAGAATATTTGTGCGCACCAGGGGCCGTGGAGTGTCTAATAGAGAAGATGCCGCCGACCATGAAGTCTCGGTGGCTGATGTACCAACGCGAGCGCCGGGCAGAGGGAAAACCAGCGCTCGAACTCATGTACGACTTCATGGAAGTTGAAGCAGATATTAACAGTGATTACGCTCCCCCGGAAGTGTCCTGGGACCAGAAGAGAAATATGTTCAAGAGTCCGGTTCACCATGTCCAACAAACAAAAGGACGCCGTGAAGAACCGAAGACTGACGCGTAGAAGTGCCCAGAGTGCCGTGAGGACCACTGGCTGTACGAATGCAAGAAATATAAGGAAGCCAGTTTTGAAGATAAGTGGGAAATGGTGAAGAAGGCGAGAATGTGCTTCAAATGCCTGCGCTTCAAGCACTCAAGGAACACGTGTCGGGCACAACCATGCAAGAAGTGCATGAGGTGGCATCACATCAGTCTTCACTCAGAGAAGCCCGCAGCGGTGAAAACTCAAGAGAAACCCGCCGAAGGAGTTGTATCGTCGGTGCACACCACGAGCTGCGGAAAGGCCTACTTGAAGATGACGCCGGTGAACCTCTACGGGCCCAAAGGGACAGCAAAAGTGCTCGCGCTCCTGGACGAAGGGTCCACCGTCACGCTGCTGGACTCATCAGTGGCAAAGAAGATTGGGGCGCAAGGAAAGCCGGAAGCCATCACCATCGAGATGGTCGGGGGGAATGGTATGCAGAAGAGCAACTCCCAGAAGATCAACATGAAAATCAAAGGGGTCCATTGCAGAAATAAATTCAACATGGAAGCGAGAACTATCGACAACCAAGGGGTCGAAGAAAGAATGCTTCAGAAGTGTAAACACTTACAGAAGATCAAGGACAAGCTGGTCTACGACAAGGAAGAACCACAGCTACTGATCGGGCAAGATAACTGGGGGCTCATAGTCACACGGAGACTACGCAAAGGGAAGGCCTCCGAACCAGTTGCCTCCTTGACCAGCTTGGGATGGGTCTTACACGGATGCGACGCCGGAGGAAGTGTCCCTGTCAAGTTCGTGCACCACAGCAGGTTGATGGAAGATGAAACAGTAGCCCTGGTCCGCCGGCACTTCGAGATAGAGTCGCTCGGGGTGCAAGCACGTCGGCCAAGTAATGATGCCGACAAAAGGGCACTCGACGTCCCAGAGAAGACCACGAAGAGGCTACCAAATGGACGGTTCGAGTCTGGGCTGCTGTGGAAAAGTGAAAGGGAAACTCTACCGAACAACTACCATCAGGCACACCAGCGTCTCATCAACATGGAGAAGAAATTAGACAAGGACCCAGCACTGAAGACATATGAAGAACTCACCGGAGAAGAGAAGAATCCCCAAGTTGTTACCACATTGAAGGTCATACCACAAGTCACTCCGGACCCGAAGAGATTCTCCGATTGGACTCGACTGCTACGCAGTACAGCGCGCATGTTCCAGTTCATCGACCTGCTAAGAAGAAGAGTAGCGGAAAAAAGAAGTGTCCACATCGTCAGGCACCGAAGATGGAAGAAAACACCGAGTCACGTCCACCGGGAGAAGAAAGAAGAAAAGGTCTTCTTAACGCTGGAAGATAAGTTCATACATAGGGCAGAAGAGGAGCTTATCAAGAGGAGCCAGCAGGAGAGCTTCTCCAAAGAACTTTGCTGCCTCGAAAAAGGGAGGCCATTGGAGAACTCGAGCCGACTAAAGAAGATTGACATATACCTGGATGGCCGCGGAATCCTAAAACTGAGGACGCGCACCAGGAAGATTGGTTCGGGAGAAGGACGAACCAACCCGATCATACTGGACGGGAAAAGTCAAATCTGCCGGCTCATCATAGGGTTCTATCACAAACGGTTCTACCATGGCAACTCTGCAACGATAATCAACGAAATGAGGCAGAAGTTCTGGGTACTCGGTTTGCGCAGCACCACAAGATGGATCACACATGGGTGTCAATGGTGCAGAGTCCACAAGGGAGAGCCTCAAATACCACCCACCGGAGACTTGCCGGCCGAACGATTGCAGCATCATCAACCACCCTTCACCTGCACGGCAGTGGATTACTTCGGCCCGATGCAAGTCACGATCGGGAGGAGAACTGAGAAGAGATGGGGAGCCCTGTTCACCTGCTTAACGACCCGGGCGATACACCTGGAGCTGGCTAATTCATTAAGCACCAGCTCCATGATCATGGCCCTGCGAAGAATGGCTGCACGAAGAGGGACGCCGAAGATAATCTTCAGCGACAACGGGACTAACTTCGTGGGGGCCAATAGAGAATTGCAAGAGGCCGCCTCAAGGGAAGGAATCACATGGCGATTCATCCCACCTGGATGTCCGAATATGGGAGGCGCCTGGGAAAGAATGGTCCGCTCGGTAAAGACATCATTAATGACCGTTCTTAAAGAAAAATCACCACCAGAAGAGGTCCTACACACGCTCCTCCTCGAAGTGGAGCATATCGTGAACTCGCGTCCCCTCACCCACATCAGTATGGATCCCGAAGACGAAGAAAGCCTAACGCCGAACCACTTCCTCATCGGAAGATCCTGTGGAGCAATGGCGCCGGGTGTATTTGAAGACCACGACCTCATCGGGAAGGCGAACTGGAGGACAGCGCAGCGCTTGACGGACCACTTCTGGCAAAGGTGGCTGAAGGAATACCTGCCAACTTTGATGCCGAGGAAAATAGCCGGCCGGGAGACAGAAGACCCTCAAGTCGGCGACGTCGTATTAATAGTCGACGCGACGCTACCAAGAAACACTTGGCCACGAGGGGAAGTGCTGCGAGTGTATCCTGGACCGGACGGCAGAGTAAGAATCCTCGACGTGCGAACACCCGGAGGAATGCTGCGGCGACCGACGCGACGAGTGGTAGTCCTGGTTCCTGCCAAGACGTCGCATCCGGAGGAAGGAGTGCTTCGCACTGCGGGGGAGAATGTTAGCGACGTCAAAGAGAGTCAGAATTAATGTTAGCAACATCATGTCAATTAGTTCAAATTAACTAATTAATCTGTTTCGTAATTAAAAAAATGAACATGAAATTTTCGCCAAAAAGGCAATACCGTAGCGAAAACCATCAGGCTCTCTCGTTTACTCACTCGGTAGGCCTCTTTCTTGCATTGTCTGATCTCTCACTTCCACAAAATAGCTTCTCTTTCACACTTTTCTGGAAAATCTGGAATGTTCAGGAAAAAATAGAGAAGAAACGAGACGGAAACATCGGACCTCTCGCTTCGAACATTCTAGAGCGTGAGATAGCAATATGTTTTGTCCTTGTCTTGCACGGATGGTCCGTTGCGCGAGGCAATACCGTAAAGAGAGCCGTTTTAGGTTTTTTGTCAATAACTTCGCCAAATTTGGGAATTTTGAGATGAAACTTTTTGTATAATGTAGATAATTTAATTACGCATCTGTAGAAAATAAGAAACCATTGTAAAACTACCTGCCAGTTGGAGAAAATTAGCAAAAACTGTGGATTTCCCGAAGACAGGGATAGCAATAGCGTGTGAAAGCGGGATGGAGATAGCCGCTCCCCATAAATACGGAATGAACCGCTCCAGCTGGCATGACAATTCGCTTCGCATCGCTCGCACGGTACGGACGTGCGCTCCGCCTCGCCCGCCCGCTCGCATGCGCTGCGCTCCGAGTTCCTCGAGCTTATCGCCTTCGCTCTGCGAGTCTTGTTTCTGTGGTGTTTTGTCACAATTACGTGGCTTGCCCGCGGCTGCGCTTGGGATACCTAACGGTG